>NC_052349.1:84243669-84379931 GCF_009727055.1 Benincasa hispida | reverse complement strand
ATATAATAAAATAAATATAATATAATATAATATATAAATAAGTAAAATAAATAAATAACAAAAAAGTAAATAAAATAACAAAGAATGAATTTCTCCACTTTCTCCAATATTTTTGGATTGATTATCAATATATGTATGTCATAGACAATTTGACAAGTAGGAGATAAATTACGTACAACTAATGATATATAATTTTGAGATAATACATTGATAATGAATAACTAATACATGACCAATAGACACTAATAATATATATCTACATTACCCATAATTTAACATATTTATAATAAAAACATTTTCCATAATATTTTCGCACAAATATTCTTTCTGTTGAAAATTTCGCGCCCATCTATATTTATCAATATATTTTATCCCCCCGCAGACGCCACCGATATTGACAAGCAGAAGAACAAAAAGCAGGAACGTTCTCATCTGGTTAATGTATTTGATGAATAAACATATCGCTAAATCTTCACTAATTCGTTAATGGAAACTCTCCAAATCTTCATCCTCATTCTTCTTTCCAGTTTCGCTCTCTTTCATTTCATCTCTGCAGAGAATCCTTCAGGTATGTGACTAAATTAACCTCAATCAATTCAAACAGTGATTTGATTTCCATCTGTTAATTGTCTGCTGAATTCTTATAATTTTATCATTTCTACGCTTAGGTTTCATCAGTTTAGATTGTGGAATTCCGGCGAACTCCACATACACAGAGCCGAACACCGGAATAATCTACGAGTCCGATGCGGCGTTCATAAATTCCGGTGAAATCCATAACGTTTCCACTGATAACATAAAGAATGGCTTGAAACAGCCTCTGTGGAATCTGAGGAACTTTCCGGAAGGAATTAGGAATTGTTACAAATTGAAAGTGAGGAACGGGACGAAGTACTTGATTCGAGCGGCTTTTCGGTACGGAAACTACGATGGTAAAAGGAATCCGCCTGAATTTGATCTGTATTTTGGAGTGAATTTTTGGGACTCGGTTACATTTCTAGGAGATTTCACAGTGAGGAAGGAGATTGTGCATATAGTTTCATCGAGTGATGTGCAAATTTGTGTTGTGAATGTTGGAACTGGAATTCCATTCATTTCGGCTCTGGAATTGAGACCTCTGGAAGACTCTGTTTACGAGACTAGATCTCTGACGTTAGCTAGTTTCGTACGCCTCGATTTGGGCTCCCTTGATAATGAGACTATCAGGTTCCTTTTTTCAATTTTGACCTACAGTTTGAATTCTTGATTTGAAATTTAAAATTTGAAATTAAGTAATTACTATAGTTAAAATTGTGCGAAGGTATAAAGACGATGTCTACGATCGAATCTGGGATCCACCAGTTCCGATTCAAGGATGGACAACCATAAACACTTCGGAGCAAGTTTCCGTCAACGATCCGCTCTTCTTCAAGCCAGCTCCGGCGGTTATGAACACGGCGGCGACACCGAGTAACAAAAGCGCTCCGATGGCGTTCACTTGGGAGCCGCCGGATTCGACGACGGCGTTTTTCGTGTACATGTACTTTGCGGAGCTGAAGGTGCTTGGAGCGAATGAGTCGAGAGTGTTCGACGTATTTCTGAACGGGAAACGGTGGCATAATGAATCGCTTTCTCCCGGATATTTAGAGGAATTGGTGCTTTTCAGTGCGGCGCCTCTGACTGGCGGAAACTACCAATTCTCTTTCGTCAGAACTCCTAATTCAACTCTTCCTCCCATCCTCAATGCTCTTGAGGTTTATCAAGTTCTTAATTTCACGCAATCCGAGACCAGAGGACAAGATGGTATGAACTTCGTTTATCTTTACTCATTTCTCATTCACCTGCATCTAGGGTTTAAGTTTCAATTTGATGCCCTGACTTTCAGATATTTCTTAAAATGCCCTTTGAATATTGAACCTTCTTAACAAAGGGAAGGTGTAGCCTTATTAGGAGCCCTTAAGTTTTTTTTTTTTTGAAAATGTATTGTAATTAAAGTGTGGAGTGGGAGAATCGAACCTCAGATCGGTCGATAGTAAAACATTTTTCTAATTGAGCCACGCCCATGTTGGCTAGGAGCCATTAAGTTGGAAGTTGAATAAGGGGAATACTAATGGGTAGATATTAATTAGTCACCCTCGTCATTAGATCGGTCTGGCCGAGTTGGACCATAAAAAGTGAAGGTCCAAGTTCGATCTAAGACTAGACCAAGACTTAAAGCATTTTTTGGGTTCGGATCGGGTCGATCCGACCTTCAATAGTCAATCTTATGACCTAACCCTTGGGCTTTAACTATTTGGATCAAAGTTTGTGACGAACTTGGTTGAGCTTGGGCCAATCTATTGGATTAGTCTATTGAATATTAATTATTTAATTATCTAAAAATACATATGTATATTTTAGATTTTCTTAAGGAAATGTTATAAAAAAATTTTAAATTTATATTTTATTTAATTTATTTTACATTTATTATAAACTTTATTTAATCTTTAATTGTTTTAACTTTTTTTTATTAATTTTTAACACTTTGAAAAAAAAAATTAGGTTAACTAAAACCTATGATATCTCTTAATATATTTTGAAAAGAATTTTAAAAAATTTACTTTTTTAATATATAAAATATGATATGTGAAGAACTATAGATATGCATACATATTTAGGTTGGTCTAATGTTGATCTCATTAGGCCGATCCGATTGGATGATCCAAATATGACTCAAACAGGTCGGTCTATGGGTTAACCCCGATTATCAAAATGGTGATCCATATCCAATACAATGAATAAATGGGTTAGGTTGGGCTGGATCGTTCAAACATTGACTTTGGATCGAGTTTGGATTGAGCCTGAATCGGACTTGGACCGACTTTTGGACTTTGGGCCCATTGATGAGACTGAGATATTAATTGATATTAGATGATAAAGTAATAGAGAGAATTAGAATGAATATTGTTTCTTTGAGTAGTTTGGGAGTAAAATAAAGTTTTTGAGATTTTAAGGATGGAAATAGAATTTTTTTATTTTTTAAAAAGCCAAAGTAATGTTAGGGTGTTTTTTCAATTTAGTTAGTTTTAAAAGTTTCAAGGTTAGCATCAAAGTGAGCTTAGTTGGTAATGAGCATGATCTTCTTCTTTAAAAGGTTGAACGTTCCATAAGTACTTAAGTTTTAATAGTTAAGTTTAGATTAAAATATCATTTTTAGTTTTTGTATTTTGAGATGGTTCAATTTTAGTTTAGGTAGCTTCAAATGTCCAATCCTAATCATACTTATGAGAAATCTTAAATTTAGTCCCCATAACTTGTTTTTTTTGTTATTTATCAGCATTACACTCCAAAATTTGAAATCATATTCATATATTATATATATATTTTTCATGAAAATTATTATTATTATATAGTCAATTTCAATAAAAATTAATTTAGATGAATTGAATTTAAGATTGATTAAAAAGTACCTGGACTCAATAGACTAAAATTGAATAAACTTCAAATTACATAAATCAAAATAAAATTTTAACCTTAAGTTTATTAGTACTATTTTGTTTCATGGTCTGATTGTTTCATTTACATTTTATAAATGTTTTCAAAATCCAAAGACAAATTTTGAAAAAGAGTAAAAGAATATGTTTATTTAAATTTTAATTTTTTGGTTTTTAAAATTTGGTTAAGAGTACAAATGTTACCTTTAAAAGATAAAAAGTATTGCAAAGAAATGATGAGAAAAAAAATACCATCTGAAAAATAAAAAACCAAATAATTTTCAAATTGTACCTAAAACATTGCTAAGAAATTTTGAGTTTTCTTTCGCTAAAATTTTGTGATCGTTTTCTATTTATTTTTCATTAACTTCAACGTTTGGTCAAAGTAGTAGTTCGAATCCCCCAACTTTATGTACTAAAAGAATCTAAATTAACATTTCACCAAAAATTAGGGAGGACTAAACTAAAAATTGTAAATGCATGAATTGCGTTGAAATTTTTTTTAACATTAGGAACTAGATTGTAAAAAAAAAAAAATCCAAATATTAGAGACTAAAAAGTATATTTAGGCTAGGAAAAAAAATGAAATGCGAGGCAAGAAAATCAAACCATCCATTTCAATTTGGAGTCTGGCATTATCTAAACAATATTTTTGAAATGTTTCAGTTGTCGCCATTGAAAACATCAAGGCGATTTATGGAATTAAAAGAAACTGGCAAGGAGATCCCTGTGCTCCAAGGGACTTCATTTGGGAAGGACTCAACTGTAGCTTTCTTAATTCTGAGCCTTCCAGAATCATATCCTTGTAAGCTTCTTCAATCCTTATTTCGTGGAACTTCATTTGTATGGTTTTCTTACTGAAATGACTGAACTTTCAATCAGGGATTTGTCCTCCTCTGGACTGACAGGGGAAATACCTCGGGAGATAGCTAATCTTAAAATGCTGGAGATTTTGTAAGTATAATTATCAGTTCCTTACAACAAACAGGATTCTGAAACTAATATATCAGAGCTGATACTTAATTTTTGGTTGGTTTTAGAGATCTTTCAAACAATAATTTGAGTGGACCAGTGCCAGATTTTCTCACTCAATTGTCATCCTTGCGAGTCCTGTAAGTTACACAGAAGTAGTTTGACAAATAAAGTTCTTACCTCTACACTAATTGCTCACACTCTGCATCTTTCTACTGCAGAAACATAGAAAAAAACAAGCTTACAGGACTAATTCCGGCCCAGCTCGTAGAGAAGTCCAATAATGGCTCATTGACATTAAGGTCTAGTTCTCCAAAACTTCATGAAAGAATTAACATAATTTCTTTGCTTTGTTATGAATGGTTGAAAACGGAGTATTTAAGGCCCTAGAGAATAAACATTGCCCGCTTGGTAATCATTTGGTTTTTTGTTTTTGTTTTCGAAAATCAAGCCTATAGACAGTACTTCCCCTCTAAATTTCTTCCTTTGTTGTCTACTTTTTATCAATGGTTTAAAAAACCAAGTGAAATTTTGAAAACTAAAAAAAAAAGTAGCTTTTAAAAACTTTTTTTTGTTTTTGAAATTTGGCTAAAAATTCAATCTTTGTACTTAAGAAATGCAATCATTGTAAGAAATAGGAAGAAAATAGACTTAATTTTCGAAAACAAAAAACAAAAGACGAAATGGTTACCAAACATGGCCATTGGTTTTCTATTTTTAGTTTTTTGTTTCTAGATTTTAAATAAGAATTCTAATGTTTCTTAAAAAATGGCCAAAGAAAATTGGAAGAAAACCAGCATAAATTTAAAAAACAGAATACTAAAAACGAACTTGTTATCAAATTGCCTAAGGTTTCATATAAGTGATGTGTTAAAGTTCTCTTTGTTATCTGTTTTTTCCTCTGATAGATTTGGTGATAATCCAAATCTGTTTACGGCTCCAAGCAAAAGGAAGCGAAACAAAGTTGTTGTTCCTGTAGTAGCATCAGTTGTTGGATTTCTTCTGCTTTCGTTCTTAATTGCAGCGGCCATCTTTTGGAGGACAAAAAGAAGAGAATCAAAAGGTGTGATCATATGATACGGTTTTCAGTGCATTTACTCTCTTAAATTGATTTTATTGCCATTTTCACTTCTTACGTATATCTAAACTATAGTGCTATCAATTTAGGAGATGACTTTAGAGTGGTGAAACAAACTGTTGGTCAATCTCAAAATTGGGACACAGCCAAGAGATGTTATTCATACTCGGATATCCTAAGAATGACCAACAATTTCGAGTGTATGCTTGGAGAAGGCGGCTTTGGAAGAGTTTACTATGGAAAAATTGAGAACGCTGAAGTAGCTGTAAAAGTGCTATCTCCTCGATCAGTTCAAGGGTATCAACAATTCCAAGCAGAGGTTTGATACTTTAACAACCGTTCTGTTTGAGAGTGATTTTGAAATGATTAAAATTACTTTTGTCATATTCAAAATAGTTATGAAACATGTTTTTAATCATTCAAAATCAATTTAGATGGTACGAAAACCACGTTTAAACAATTGCAAGTTGACCTTCAATGTTTAGAAGTTCCTTCATCAATACTAGAAGTTATCGTATTTGACACCCAAAATTCAAACAATTGCAGGTTGAACTTCTTATGAGGGTTCACCATAGAAACTTGACTGGTCTTGTTGGGTATTGCAATGAACCAGCCTACAAAGGACTTATCTACGAGTACATGGGCGGAGGGAACTTGGGATCCCTCATGTCAGGTCTGCTTTTGGTCATTGTGCTGTAAAATATTTTGCTGACTTAATAATGTTTTCTTGTTATCTAAATCTTAAGAAACGGAAATATTTGAAGGCTAATTACAATTTTGGTCTCAGTAATTGTGTCAAATAGGTTCTGCAACTTTAAATAGCTTCTAATAGGGCTTTAAATTTTTAATTTTCCGTTTAATATGTCCCTAAATTTTGAAAAATATCTAATAAGTTCTTAAACTTTTTATTTTATATCTAATAACTTCTTGAAATTTCAAATTTATGTCTAATAAGTCTTTAACCTATTAAACTTTTAAAATTTCACAAATGACCTTTGAGACAAAAAAAATGGAAGGTTTTATACAAAATTCAATTGTATATCTAATAGATTCATTAATTTTAAAAAATATTGAATCTATATGAGACGACTTATAATGCTGGTCTATTTGATATTTTTAATGTTACACAAAATTGAAAGCTGAGAGACCTATTAAATATTTTTTAAAGTTTATTTAACCTATTTTGAACTTTAGTAATAGATTCTTACTTTTGATATGGATCGCATGCAGATGGCAAGTCAGCTTTGTTGAACTGGGAAGATAGACTTCATATAGCAGTGGATGCAGCACAAGGTTAGTTAATAATATTAAGCTCAGTATGCTCAGATTTGTTTGGTGGATGCCACTTCTTTCAGTTTCTTATTGTTGTTTGATTTCTTTGTGATTTAGGATTGCAATACTTGCATTCTGGTATAAAGCCAGCTATTGTACATAGAGATGTAAAATCTTCCAACATCTTATTGGATGATAACTTTCGAGCAAAAGTATCTGATTTTGGCTTGTCGAGAATTTTTCCCGTTGACAATGGTGCCACTCATGTGATAACCAATGTTGTTGGCACTCCTGGTTACCTCGATCCTGAGTAAGTTCAAATTCGTTTGAAATGATTTTCCAAATATTAAAAAAAAGTCTTATTTTTGAGTATTTGGAAAGTCATTCCAAGTATACTCTTATTAGTTATTATTCAAATAATTTTCTAACAATTATCAGATAACTCCAAACTATCTTCCTAAATCTTGCAACATTCTATTTGCCTTTCAGATACTACACGTCTTATAGATTAAACGAAAAAAGCGATGTTTATGGCTTTGGAATTGTTCTTCTAGAAATCATAACTGGGAGACCAGTTTTAACAAAGACTCAAGACAATGTAACTCACATCTATCAATGGGTTGACTCAATGGTTTCTCAAGGTGATATCAGCTCCATCATCGATCCGAAATTGAAAGAAGACTTTGAGGTGAACACCATTTGGAAAGCGGTCGAAATAGCGATGTCGTGTGCATCTCCCGTGTCTACAAATAGGCCAACCATGAGCCAAGTTGTGATAGATTTGAATGAATGTTTGAATATGGAGTTACGTCACAGTAATAACAATCATCATCAAACTGAATCTGTAGTTGAAGATGATGTTTCTCTGTTTGGTCCAGAAGCAAGGTAAATAACCATCACCTCATTGTCAGGTATTTTCTTTAAGGCATTCTTAAAGAACTCTTATGTATTATACTGAGATTCCTTAGATTGTACATGAAAACATTCATCATCACAATACCATTCTTTTATTAGGGAGGAGAATAAATAGCTACCCATTTTCTTAATCTCTCAACTAGTTAGAAGTAATTTTTTATGTGTATTTATTTGCTTAAAGGTTATTCATTTATTTTTTCTTTTTTATTGATAGGATAGTTTCTATACAATGTTGTACAAGAATTTGTCTTGGGAAACTATCACTTTTGAGTCTTAAAGGATGAATGTTCTGAATTCGTTTTTATTTTTTAATGTACAAGCTATTGGATATTATCATCCCAAAATGTCCTTTTCTTTGGGGGGGTGGGGGCATTAACATATTCTATTTATAATGTTTTTTAAGAAAATTAAATAATTTCGAAAGTTATTTTAGGGTTGACTGCGAGCTATTATCCTTGATGACAATTTTTTCATGGCAACAAAAACTCACTCAAAATGGGTAATGTAGAATGAATTTGATAACCATTTGTGTTTTGATTTTTTCTCCTCACAATTTTCATACAACGATCTTCATCATTTTTAATGTAGCTCTTTATACGAGATTACAAAAGAAATTTAATTTGTAGATTACGGAAGAAATTTAATTCGTGTAGTTTGAACTTTATATTTGTATTAATTTCAATATAGTGAGTATAATCTCTAATACCATCATGTGATGCTTTCTCTCAAAAAATAAATTTCAATATTTGTTGATCTTGTTAGATGATCGACCTTTGGGTTTGATGATTATTTTCTTGGAGGATCGACTTTTGCGTTTGATGATCTTTTTGGAGGATCGACCTTTGGGCTTGATGATCTTTTTGGAGGATCGACCTTTGGGCTATCGACCTTTGGGCTTGATGATCTTTTTGGAGGATCGACCTTTGGGCTTGATGATCTTCTTGGAGGATTGACCTTCAGGCTTGATGAACTTCTTGGAGGATCGACTTTGGACTTATTGATTTTCTTGGAGGATCAGTCTTTGAATTTGTTGATTGTCTTGGATCAGCCTTCAACTTCAATCTTCTAGTCTTTTAGACTGAGAGCTTAAGAGCTTCAAACTTTGGAGCTCGTGAACTTGGGAACTTTAAACTTTTTTGCTTGAAACCTTTGGAAGCTTCAAACTTCGGAGCTTGAGAACTTTGGGAGCTTCAAGCTTTAAAGTTTTCAAAGCTTCTGATCTTCAAAGCCTATTATCTCCAAAGCTTCTAAGTCCCCCCAAATGTAGGGGATGAGGCCTCTATTTATAGAGGTTCCTTTATGGGTCTTACATAGGCTTGGGCCAAAAAATTGGGCTTGGGCTAAAGTTGAGCTTGGGCCCAATTTTTTTTGCCTAAATTTCCATCATGAGCTTGGATTGGGTTGGGCCCGAGCAATTTTAGTTACTCGGCCCAATCCAATTATAATTTCCATAATGTGCTTGAACTTTCATTGTGATGATGTGGCAACTTGTGATTAGTCGAAATTTCTCATACAACAAATGTCCATTTTTGAGATTTATGCACGTCTATACGGTGGGTGAATCTCATAAAACATAATTTTAAATCGAAATATGATTTGAACTCATTTAATTTGGTGCATCATTCTGAACAAAATATGAGAATTTAGCTCAAAATTATAATTCGAAATTTGTTTCTTGACACATTTTAGGCCATGTAAACAAAAAAAAAAGGAAAAAGAACTTTAGTCGTTGACTATCTTATTTGAGAGTAAGCTTTTATTAGAATTAAAGTAGAAAATTTATACTCCAATTTAATTGCAAATTGAATTTTCAGTAGTATTTCATATTCTATCAATCCTCTTTGTTTCAATTTGGAATTCACTTAACTCTTGATGTGATTTTGAAGTATAATTTTGACTTTGTCTTTCTCGTCTTTCTCTTTCCTTCAACTTTGATTTGAAGAAGCTTAGAGTGCGCCCATATTATTTTATTTGAGACACTATTATGCTGAAGTTTGATATTGGAATAAAATTGGTTGGTACTCTAAATTTTGACTTGAATTTGGAATATGATTTTAATTTTATCCCAATTTTGATTTGACATAAAACTTGGATTATGCCAAATTTTGAATATGAGAAGGATTTGATTTTTAGTTTAATTTGTATTCAATCCAAATTTTTAGTTTGGATTTGGATTACACTCTCATTTATATAAAGATTGAAATATACCTAAGAATTGGTAAAAATGAAAGTTTCACCTAAATTTGATTTTGATTTAACTTGAATATTACCTCAATTCTTATAATTTGGAGTAGAACTTGTGGAATAATTTGAAGATTTTTCTATTGGCTTGGTAGTAAATCAGAAATGGGATCCTGAAACTTTGAGTTTTGCCTAATTGGGAGTAGAATCACAACTAGCCTTGAGTTCTATAAATTGTAAAATCTATTAACCACCCAAATTTTGAAATAGTTGAGAAAGATTTGATCTTCTCGATGGAATTGGTATCATAAATCTCTTATATCTCGTAGTTTGTAAATATCTATAAAAAAATTGTTATTAATATAATAATTGTTATTTTATGTGCAGTAACTCAATCCAATAAACTAAGATCCTATATTATTTTATGTAATTTAAACATGTATGTGGAGACACAAATGAATCATGTTTAAGTAATAATTTGAACGGTATGTAGTAGATGAATAAGGCTAGGTACTTTATCCTAGTGACACTATGAATATGACCCGTTTTGTAATTGTTACAATTGTTGTAAAGTATTACAAATGATCTGATCCTGATCATTCATATGGAAACATGTGAGCAGGGATATCCTATACAAAGACTTTGTATAAGATCGGGTTAATTTGAAATGTTCAAATTAATAAGATGAATTTAATTCTATATAACATAATTAAATTGTTTCAATTATATATGATATAATTGTCATAATGTATTTGATACATTATAGTTTAATGGGAGGAAATAAATATTTGAATGAGATTCAAATATATTTTCTATGAATGTGATTCATAGTTGTTAAATTTAATATAAATATGATTTATATTAAATGCCATAAAATAGGGAAAAGAAACTATAGTTATATTGTATGTGATACAATATTAAAAATATAGGTTATCTGTTATATTTAATATAACATATAATTTAATATAAATATAATATGATAAGTTAGTTATCATATTTATTTATATTATTTTATTATTATTTGAATGATAACTTCCCCATCTTTTCTCTCCAACCACTTTAGTGGGTGGTTATTAATTTTATGGCAAGAAGAATAAAAGAAAAATGGTTTTTTCTTCTTCAACTACAATTTGCTTTTGCTAAACGATTTGAGAGTCTTGGCAAAAAAGTTGTGTGTTCTTGATTTCTTGAGAGAACTCTCAATCTTCTTCCTCCATCAAATCTTATCCCTCCTAACCAAAATAGTCAGAGCCCACCACTCCTAAGTTCTCACCCCGAGAATACCAAGGACTCTTCGTTGTTGTGTTTGGGTTACTATTCGAGGTTTCGATGAAGAAGGTCTTCAAGGAGGAATGTGATTGTTCGAGGGAGTTTTGTGAAGAAAGGTTCTTCAAAGGTAATGTATTTTGAACTTTTTTTTTCTTGTAAAAGGCATGTTGTAATTTATTTTGAATGCACATCTATTGTATATTTACTGTAAACTTAGAATTTCATAATTTATGGAATTTGGACGATCCGCTTCCGCTCAAGATTCTTTTCATATGAGTTCCTTCAATATTATATGTGATATAATATAGACTATAGGTTATATGTTATATGTGATATAACATATAGTTTTATTAATATATAATTAGGTGGTCATTATATATATTCAAAATTCGAAATTATGAAATATGATTTTGTTTTGAATTTTAACTAATAGAAAGGGAGTTATTTTTATAACCATCATCTCTGAAGGAACTCTAATTACAAAAGACCTTTGAGCAGAAGTGGATCGTCCATACCCCATTGTGAATGAATGCATGCATTTACAGTCCTACAATACATATTATGCATTATAAACTAAATTACGACATGCTTTGAAAATAAAAACAAAGGTTGAGAGATTATACCTTTGAAGAACCGTTCTTCAAGATAATCCCTTGATCATTCACGAATGCAGCGAGTAACACGATCTCCCTCGAACAGCCACAGCCAGCAACTCGATCCTTGAACTAACTGGACACTACCACTAGGTTACCTTAGTATTCTTGATGTGAGAATCCAGGAATGGTGGGCTCTGGCTTATTTTGGTTTGAGGGAAGATTTAGTGTGGAGGAGGAAGACGATCGACGAAAACACGATCGTGTAGAAGATGAAGTCTATCGCATATGCGATATACTCGATCATGGAGGCTCTCAAATGATTGTATAGTAAGACTCTCTCACTCAATTACTAATAATGTCAGTTGTATAAGATTTTTGAAATCAAATTTCATTTTATCCCAAATTTACCATAAAACTTAATAACTACCCACTAAGGATGGTTATTGAGAAATTTTTTTTATTATCAAATAATTAATAAATATAAATAAATATGATAACTAACTTATCATATTATATTTATAACCTATAGTTTTAGTATTGCATTATATACAATATATAAACCATAGTTCTTTTTCTTTATTTTATGGCATTTAATATAAATCATATTTATATTAAATTTAATAACTATGGATCTCATTCATAGAAAATATATGAATCATATTCAAATATTAGTTCCTCCAATCAAACAATAATGTATCAAATACATTATATCAATTATATCATATATAATTTAATTAATTTAATTATATCATATATAATCAAATTTCCTCTTATTAATTTGAACGTTTTAAATTAACCCAAAAAATGATTCTCAACTTGAATCCATTGAGCTACTAAGGGGACCTTATGGACCTAATGGACCTGTAGCTTGAAGCTCCAACGGTACGTGAATAACTTATTAAACTTTTTAATCACATTATCCACCATCCATTAACTACCAGACAGTTCACTAAAGATCGATAGCTGCACTTTTCGCACTACAGATATATTTCTGTGTCCATTGGATATAACCAATCAATAGTACGATGACCCTTGCTTGTAAGTACAACTGGACCAAATTACCGTTTTGCCTCTATAGTTACATCTAACTTCTTAAGTACCATTGATCCCTCTAATGAATTAGTAGATCATAGTCCCGCTATAACTAAACCTTTCTCGGACAAAGAGAGGGTGTGGCACCACATTGTTCAAGTCCCGAAATCAGCCCTTGAGGGAACAATTTATCTACTTACCCCTGCTTCGGGAAAGGAGTGAATTTCATCTTGTGTAGCTGAGTTTCCAGAATCCTAATCAAACGAATCCCCAAAATGGTAGGTTTTTTGAGTAGGCGATCTGGCCACTCTCACCCATACAAATCAAAGCATCGCCTTTATAGGCAGGAGCTCACAATTCACTCAGGATTAAGGTCATGTTACCTATGGTCATCCTAGTGAAATGAAAGTCTCAATTATGAATGACATTATATAACGAGACTAAACATTTCGTGGTCTGGTCTTATGCAAACTCCTTTGTATAGAATATCCCACTCACATGTCTAATACATGAATGATCAAGATCACATCATTTCTAGCACTTTACAACATTTGTAACACTTACAAAGCGGGCCATACTCGTAGTGTCACCAGGATAAGGTATCCAGCCTTATCCATATACTACAAACCATTTAGGTTATCACTTAAAACACGATTCACTTGTATGTCTCCACATATATGTTTAAGTTACAACGATAACTATGGATCTTAATTTATTGGTTTGTGATTAATGCAACTAAAATATCAAATATTTCATAGACAATGTGAATAAAATATCATATATTATAAATCACAAAATATTTGTTCATACAAGTGTTTACAAACTACAGAACCTTACGAGATTTAGGGCATCAACCCCAACACTCTCCCCCTTTAACCTCTCCATAACATGAAGCACAGAGAAATTGTAGGAGTGAACGATTTTGTTCATCTTCACCTTCTCCCTTCCCTAAATTAATCAAGAGCGAGCCCACAACTCTTTTATGATTCTTATCTTAGAGAATAACGAGGATGCCCTCATGGTGGTGTCTTCTTATTGTTATGAACTCCCTGTTCATGATGTTGTGATTATGAGACTGGGAAGGTGTCTATTCATGATCGTGCTGTGATTTGGGAGAGGAAATCGAGAAGATGTATATCTTCAAGGGTGATTTCTCGATTTTTTTCCTCTGTAAATCATAGTCGTAAAAGTATGCTTGATGAATTTTGTTTATCATTTTTTGATCATTTGCTTTATTTGGTTCTTTAAAATGTAAATTGGGACTCAATTGTATTAACATACTTCCACTACAGGTATTCAAATCCTTTCACTTATATTTGAATTTAAACTCGCCGTTGATTGTGATTATATTTACCCCTATAAATACAAATGGGTGTCGCTTGCTTCTCTTCCATCTCTTTCTTCTATTCACCTTTTACAATCTTTCTTTGCTCTGCATATTTTTTTTTTTTTGTTGCAGGCTTTCCTTCTTCCCTTTCAACATACTTTTTAGTATTTTTTTTTAAGTGAGTTTTGAATTCATTCTTTCCTTTCCATTTTTTTTTCAAAGAATTTTACCTTTGAACTTTCATTTCATCCTCTATCTTCAATGATTAAATTGTTGCTGTGAATGTATACTAAGTGATGTGAATGTATACTAAGTCTCCTGTATACTAGGTCTCCTTTGGAGAGTCTTTAGGTGTTGGTTAATTTAGTTAGACTCTATTCTTAAGGTGCTAATACAGTATTTATACCCATATATAGTTCCTTGTAAACAATCCACTTGATAAATACATCTTTCACATGGTATTAGAGCCTTACTAGCTGGTCTTTTCTTCCTCTTTTTCTCTATCATCTTTTCATTAGGTCACCGACCGACCACCCAGAACCCCTCTCCGGCATGAAGAAGAATCACATAGACCCCCTGTCCAAAGCCACTGTGAAAAAACTCGACCCGCGATCCCCACTGTGAAAAACTCGATCCTCGATCCTGTAGCCTATGTGAAAAACTCGATCCTCAATCCCTACTGTATAGAACTCGACCCTTGATCCCTAATCCAAAACTCGATTGAACCCGATCCCTGGTTCTCGATCCAGAACTCGATTTGGTCTAAAACTCAATCGGGTAAAAACCTTGATCCTTCGATCGAACTCGATCCCTGATTCCCGATCCAGGAATCGACCTCCGATCCCCGGTCTAAAACTCGATCCTCAATCAAACTCGATCTTCGATTCTCGGTCTAGAACTTGACCCTCGATCCCTGATTCAGAACTTGATCCTTGATCGAACTCGACCCCTAATTTCAAGAACTCAGCTTTTGATCCCTTTAGCCACGCCACCTAGCCACAAACTCGACCCCTGATTCCCTAGAATTCAACAGTTGATCCCCTTAGCCAAGCCACCAAGCCTTTCTTGTCGCTGGTTTTCTTCTTTCTCCAAGCTGCTTAGCCACATGGAAAAGGATCATTTATTTCGTCCCTAGCCATAGCGACCACCAGAATATACCTCTAAGTCTCGATCTTTTACACCTAATCCTGACTCTGCCTCTACTGTTGCTGCTGCTGCCTTTTCTGCTGCCTCTGAACCTTTCCCATCTACTTTTCAAATGAGTGACTTATAAGACTTGCTTGAACAAGTGATATTATCCAATTTCTCCGCGCTTGCAGTCTCCCCAGGTAATAGATGGCTTATTGATTCCACATGTTGCAACCATATGATGTCTAATCTGCTTGCACCTATTCCTGTCAAATCTCTTCTTACCATTTATATTGCTGATGGTAATTGCATAACCATATCCTATGTTGGCTCCATTGACACCTTCCTGTTACAACTTTCCAATACTTATCGTGTTCCAAATCCGTCCTTTAATCTTGTCTTCGTTGGGCAATTATGTGACCTTGGTTTAACAGTGTCCTTTTCTTCTACTGGGTTTCAAGTTCAGGATCTGCGGTCGGGACAAACGATTGGTACAGGCCGCAAAGTGGGAAGATTGTTTGAGCTCACATCTCTTCGGCTTTCTATTTGTTCTCTTTATGCCCTTGTCACCGACTCTGCTATCTATTAGTGGCACCTTCTTCTCGGTCATGCTTCTTCCGAAAAACTCCGTCATTTAATTTCTAGTCATAATTTGAATAATGTCTCTAAATTTGCATCTTTTGACTGTTAGAATTGTAAACTTGCAAAACAACCCACATTGTATTTTTCTTAGTCTAGTTCTATAAGTGATAGTCTTTTTGACTTAATTCATTCTGATATTTGGGGACCTGCTCCTATTTCCACTGTTAATGAGTATCACTACTTTGTTTTATTCATTGATGATTGCTCTTGGTCTATCGGGATATATTTCATTAAACACCGCTTTTCCCTGTCTTTAATATATAACATGGTTCACACTCAGTTTTCTCGTCCAATCAAAGTTCTGCCTATAGATAACGCCTTGGAATAAAAGAACTATAAGCTCCTTTCCTTTCTCACCAACAAAACACTCTTGTTCAGTGCTTTTGTCCTCATACCTCTCAATAGAATGGGTGAGTGGAGCGGAAATATCGTCACATGCAAGACTCCGTCCGGGCCTAGCTACTGTCTGCCTCATGTCCTACAAAGTTTTAGGGTGAAGCCGCTCTTACCTCTGTTTACACAATCAATGGTTTTCCTTCATCTGTTCTTCAAAATATTTCTCCATTTGAACACTTATATGGTACTTCTCTTGATTACTCTAACCTCAAGGTCTTTGGTTGTGCATGTTTTGTACTTTTTCACCCTCGAGAACATACCAAATTAGAACCACGTGCCTGTCTCTATTGCTTTCTTGGCTATGGAACTGAACACAAAGGTTTCCGTTGTTGGGACCTTTTCTCTAACACATTGCGTATCTCCCACCATGTCACTTTTTGGGAGCACATTATGTTTTCTAGTCTCTCAACCAACTCATACCAACCCATACCAATATAGAAGACAACCCATACCAAACCAAATACCAAAAAACACGAACATCGTCTCACGATCGCAACTAACCCATTCTCCATCTTTTTCCATGAAGAAAATTAGTCAGTAGAAAGGGGCTAAGAAGAATTTCCATGTCCAAAATCAACATCAATCTATTCCATATTTAATTCATTACCACAAACATTCAACTCGAAAATATCTTCATGTATATTCACATCAGAGAGAAGAAGATTGGGAATAATAGGATCAGTATAACAAAGAATATCTTCCTCAAAGATAAAATGATCAAATACATCTTTATCAAAGCTATTTTTACCACTACCTGGACCATCATAACTCACAACCATTTGATCAACCAGACCATTATCAACATTTATTTTCTTAAACACATTCAAATCAGCAAGTCAATTTATATTAGTAACACTAGTAGATATATCAGTAGAAGTAATGTCATCCTTTAACACAATCTCAGAATAATCAACCAACTGACTAGTTGAAGCAATATTAATAAATTTATTAACCTCAGGAACACAGACAATGCCAGCAGAAGTATTATCAACAGCAGACACAACATTCCATACAACATTCTCAGAAAAAGCATGATCAAAAGTTTCTTGGGAATCAATGACAACAACAATAGAAGTAGTGAATTCAATTTACGTTTCTAGTTGTAATAACAGATTCAACAACGATATTAAAAGACACAATGACTTTACCCAGAGATTCAGCAAGAGCACCATTATTAATAACTCTATCACACAACATATGAGGCTCAACAAATGTCTCAGTGCCACAATATGATCTATCAGAGTTTCAACAGAAGTAACATGGTCAATATAATTCACATAATTAATCTCAGTACTTCCAATGACAAGTTTTGTGAGTACAACAATATGAACAACACAAGTTAATACAATAGTTCTAACAAGGACAATATTACCAATAACAGAGGAAACAAGTAGATCAACATTCTCATCAGTGGGTTCAGTATGCGCATAATGAGAACATCAAACAACTCAGCATGATCAATAATAGACAAAAATTCTATCACAGTATTATCAACATCATTAATAATTTGATCATCACTCTCAATTTTAGTTTCTTCAGTAAACACAAGCAAGTCAAGAGAAGTCAAATTTCTAGACATCTTAATAGAAAAATCAGATTTAGCAGTAGATGTGTACCCTTCAAGATCTTTTCCGTATCCATAGACACATACTTGGAGAGCTCAATGACATGACTTATGAGGTATTTCATTGTTAGGACAACCAATTTAACATCACACCTTTCCTTCTTAATTTTATTATGTATCAGAGGCTCACCACTGAAAGAGAAAGAAAGGCCTCGCACTTGAACACCATAGGTGTTGACTCTTGACGGAGAGTTGCCCTTTTTGACACTTTTTTTTTTCCCGTTTTACTGATCTATTAACCCTTTTACTTTCAGAAGTCTGAGTATCTTGACAAGAATTTATCCTGGTGATAAAAAGTAGAATATGCACAATTGAGGATAAATCAAACACAAAACTGACAATCTTAATATATTTTAAAATCACAATCAAGAATTTCCTACTTATAAAAGCTAACTTGACCCACTTTGACTTTCTTTGATCAGATATCTTTAGTTGCTATATGAAAGTTCTGCAAAGATATAAGGTTTTCCTGAGAAATTCAAATTGACAATCTTCACAACTTCCATTTGTTTATTTCAAAATCTCAAAAAGTAAGTACGTTGTTTGACCAAACTCGTTTCAAGATAAGTTTGCGTGTGTTGGACAGAATGTTCCACCATCTTCTTAGACATCCTTTTGAAAGTTATGTCATCTCCATAAATTTGAAAAACAATAAACTTTCCTTCCGTCTTCTTGAAAAATAGACATGCTTCAGTTTGTACTCATGATACACTCGACTGTTGGTAGAATATCTCATAAATATATTGTCATCACTACATGGAACCCCTTTTTGTCTCAAGGCACAATTAGCCAGAATATAACTACGCCACCCAAGTGATGGAAAATTTTAACATTATTAAAATTATTAGAATTCCTTCCTTCTCCATATTTCAAAATTTGGGCACACATATCTACTCGGGTTGATGCCCTAAATCTCGTAGGGTTCTATAGTTTGTAATTGTAATGTATAAACATCTTATTTATTTAATAAAATATATGATGTTTTATTAATTTTATTACATTAACCATACACCAATAAACTAATTAGATCCAAGGTTATCTTGTAGCTTAAACATGTATTAGAGATATACAGGTGGATTATGTTTAAGTGATAACCTAAATGGTCTGTAGTAGATGGATAAGGCTGGATACCTTATCCTTGTGACAACACGAGTATGGTCTGCTTTATAAATATTACAATTGTTGTAAAGTGCTACAAATGATCTGATCCTGATCATTCATATGGAGACATGTGAGTGGAGATATTCTATACAAAGGGGTTTGTATAAGACCGGACCACAGAATGTTTAGTCTCATTATATAACGCCGTTCATAATAGAGACTTACATTTCACCAAGATGACTATAGATAACATGACATATATCCTGAGTGAGTTGTGAACTCATGTCTATGAAGGCAGTCATTTTATTTGTGTGGATGAGAGTAGCCAGATCGTCTACTTAAAAAGCCTATCATTTTGGAGATTCTTTTGATTGGGGAGCTGGGAACACAGTTACAAAAGAAGGAATTCACTCCTTCCCCAACATCAGGGTAAGTAGATAAATTGCTCCCTTAAGGATTGATTCCGGGGCTTTAACAATATGGCGTTATACCCTCTCTTGATTCAAGAGGGATTTAGTCATAGTTGGACTATTATTTGTTGTTCATTAGAGGGATCAGTGGTACTTAAGAAGGTAAAAGTAACTACAGGGGCATAACGGTAATTTTGGTCCAAATGTACTTACGAGCAATTTGTGAAAGGTAATCGTACTGTTGACTGATTATATCCAATGGACATATAAATATATCTGTAGTGTAAAGAGTGCAGATGTCGGTTTTTAGTGGAGTGCCCGACAATTAACATATAGTGAATAATTTAATTAAAGAGTTTAATTAATCAAGTCCATGAGGTCTCATCTGTAGCTCAACGGGAATTGATGAGAATCAATTTTTGGATTAGTTTGAATTGTTCAAATTAATTGAGAGAATTAATTATATGTGATATAATTAATTTAATCTAATTATATATGATATAATTACTATAATGTATTTGATACATTATAATATAAAGTATATATGAGAGAAAATAAATATTTGAATATGATTCAAATATTAATTATGTGAATTAGATTCATATAATTAAATTTAATATAAATGGATTTATATTAAATGTCGTTGGTGAGAGAATAGAAACCATAGGTTATATTGTTTTTTATACAATATAGAAACCATAGGTTATATATGTTATATTTAATATAACATATAGTTTAATATATATTATATGATAAGGTAGTTATCATATAAATATATCCTAAACTATTTATTAAAATTAAACTTATTTATTTATTTTTGAAGAATCATTTTGGAAGGACTCCCCTCTTTTCTCTCTTGTACGTGTTAGTGGGTGGGGGTTGTTTCATCATCTTCTCCCTTTGCCTTCTACAGTGACTAACATACAGAAATAACACATACGAGTTTTGTTCTGTTCCATCATCTCCTCTCATCTTTCTCAAACTCCATCTTCTAAAATAGTTAGAGCCCACAAAAACTCTTGGATTCTCACCTATAGAATACAAAAGAAATTTCTTGGTGGTGTTCGTTTGTTCAAAGGAATCCATTGAAGAATTGTTCTTCAAAGGTAAAAGTTCTGAACCCTAATTTATTTTTATGTATTTTGTTTTAAGTATGCTGTTAATTTCTAAATTAAATGCATAGTTTTTTGTTCATCTCTGTAAAATTCTGTGTTATGTGAAATTGGGAAATTGGGACAATCTTGTGTTCTGCTTAAGGATCCATATCAATAGGTTCCTTCAACACCTTGACTCAAGAGCAAGGCAATTCAAAACATGATAACTAGTACATTGCATCATATCAAAAGTCGTCTCTTTAAGAGTACTAGTCTTGCACTTGAATATTCCACTTTTCTGTGGAGAGGCTACAATTTCATTGTGCTTAGGACTGTTAAAAATATGGTTAAACAACATTAGGAGTCCATAAGTAATAATTATCAGATGAGCACATACCTGACATGATAGTCACATTTTCTTTGTTGGTCACCAACATTTATCTTTTGAGAAGCTTACAGTAAGACCCTGATCATATAGCTGTCTTATGTTGATGAAGTTTGTTGTAAACGCTTCTATAATAATGACATCCTCTAGTGCTAGAAGGCCAAGGTACAGCAGTTGTCCTTTCCCCAATACTTTCCCTTTTGTTCCATCTCCAAAAGTAACATGACCAGAACAGCATGACTGCATATTGGACAAATAACTTTCCGCTATGATGAGAACATCCCACTATTAAAGTATCAATATTCTTTTGTAAAGGTACGGAAAGAGGTGAATGCCCTTTGACATCGAGACTCAGAAGAAGATCCAGACTTCTTAATTCTCCATTTAAATTTATTTCTATGTACTGGTTTGACAGGATTGGCAAACATCCTGGTCTTTCTAGAGTGATTCTAGAAATGTAAATGACACATTCTTGTTAACAAATTAAAACAGTAAGGATAAATGTATCTTGCCTTTTCACAGTAATGACAAATCCATCTCTGTTTCTCACTACAACTTCGAGTGGATATTGACACATCCTTTGTCTTTGTGAAAGGGACTGATATCGAAGAGTCTTGGGCTAGAAAAAAATGATTTGACAAAGATGATTCACCTTTATAAAATCGTTCACCCTCCTACTTGAACCCAATGCCATGCTTATCTGAAACCTACTTGCCAAAGGACATAATCATGTTAAGATCATCAGTGCTTGAATTCATCATGCAAATAGGCTTTGACATCAATTCAAGTTCAAATTTTGATGGCTTCAACTCTTTCTTTAGCTCAGAAATGGTGCTTAACAGACGATGATTGCCTTTAATTAGTGTTACGAAATCGATAATTAAAGAACACCAAAAGGAATGTAGAGATAGAGAAGATCGACACACTGATATATGTGGTTCACTAACAGTGTATTAGCTACATCCACAGACAGAGGGAAAACAATATTATTTGAGAGAATGTTTTTAGAAATTTCATCAAAGCGACGCCTCTAGGGTTAGAGAGTTTATATAGCGCATTGCTCTAAACCCTAGGGTCAAAATCGTAAATAACTACAAATAAATAAATATGTTAAATATGAAATCTGAATAGGTCAAGCGAGACCCCCGTACTTGGTTGTTCAAAGCGCTAACAAACAGATTCAAGACATTTCAACAAATATCCACCTTGACTTGAAATTCTCTCCCAGATAACAAATGTACCAAATGCAACATAAATCAATATCGCCAGACGTACCCAGACTTCTCCCTCATGCCTCAAAGTGTCCCACAAAGGGGACCACTAACAATTCAAAACATTCAGCAAGTCCAAACAATGTTGGAACTTGCCTTGTGGAATCGGTTTAGTGAACATATCAGCAGGGTTATCAGCAGTACCAATTTTCATCACTTTAACTCTCTGCTCACCTCTTAAGAAGTGATATCTTACATCTATGTGCTTAGTTCTCTCATGATGAACTTGATCCTTGGCTAGGGATATTGCACTCAAACTATCACAATATACAATAGCTTGGTCATGATGCAAACCAAGATCACCAACTAACCCCCTCAGCCATATTCCCTCTTTAGTAGCTTCTGTCAAGGCCATGTACCCTGCTTTAGTAGTAGACAAAGTAACTGTAGGCTGTAAGGTTGCCTTCCAACTTACAACAGAACACCCAGAGTGAACACATAGCCAGTCATAAACCTCCTACTGTCAACATCTCCAGCATAGTTAGAATCAGAATAACCGGTCACCAAACACTCGGTGCAATTCCCATAAACAAGACCAACATCAGATGTACCTCTAAGGTAACGAAAAATCCTTTTAACGGCTTGCCAATGCTTCTTCCCAGGTTGACCCATGAACCTGCTGACAACACTAACAACATGGGCAAGATCAGGCCTAGTACAGACCATAACATACATCAAACTTCCCATTGCAATAGCATAAGGAACTCGAGATATGTACTCCTTCTCAGCTTCAGACTGTGGTGAAAGCACAGATGACAAACGAGCATTTACAACACTAGGAGTATCTATAGGCTTAGCTGATGACATACCAAACCTAGACAATATTTTCTAAATATATCATTTCTGTGACAAGAAGAGCTTATTCTTATCTCTATCCCTATAAATCTCTATACCCAGAATTTTTTGAGCAGTACCCAAATCCTTCATATCAAACTCAGCACTGAGAAGATTCTTCAATTTCAGAATATCAGACTTGAACTTTGCAGCTATGAGCATATCATTTACATATAAAAGTAGATAAATCATCAAACCATCATCAACTTTGTTGTGATATACACAATAATGATGCGGACTCTTCTGTTATAGCCAAGTCCAATCATATAGCTGTAAAATCATTTGTACCACTGCCTTGGAGACTGCTTTAACCCATACAAAGTTTTCTTCAACTTGCAAACATAATCTTCTTTACCTGGACACTGGAACCCATCTGGTTGAGTCATATAAATCTATTCCTCTAACTCTTCATGTAAGAAAGCTGTCTTTACATCGTTCAAGTTCCAAATTCTGATGTGTTACTATAGCTAGTTACACCCTGATAGAAGTATGTCTGACTACTGGTAAGAAGATCTCATTATAATCAACTCCTTCCTTTTGTGTGAACTCTCTAGCAATAACTCGAACTTTATATTTAATGCCCTCTGAAGGTGATATTTCTTCCTTTTTCTTGAAGACCCATTTACAAGTGACATTTTTCTCTCCTTAAGTCGTTTAACTAATTCCCAAGTTTGATTTTTGTCAAGAGATTCCATCTCATCCCCCATAGCAGCAAGCCATTTAGCAGACTCACCACATGACACAACTTCTCTATAGGTGGATGGCTCATGAGGATCCACCTCTTCAGCAACCTGCAATGCAAAAGTAACCATATCTTCAAAACCATACCTCACAGGAGGTCCAACACCAACTCTTCTAGCTCTATCATGAGCTATGCTCGGTTGATCTACTCGTGATCTAGAATTCTCAGGCAAATCAACTTCTGACGTTCTAGGCACATTAATTTCTAGTTGCACATCAGTTTCTGTAGTAACGTGTTGATCTTCTCCACCTTGATGTTGTAATTCATTCACAGCTGAAGTGAATTACATCTCCACCTGCTTATCAACACTACTACTTTCTCCCACACCAGTAGACGTCACAAAAGGCTTTACAGTTGAGTTAAGCATGGAATTTTCATCAATATCACAGTCCTACTAAGTATAACTCTATTTTCAGAAGGTGACCAGACTCTATATCCCTTAACTCGAACCCACAAATATACTCTTTTTAGCTCTCAGTTCTAATTTACCTTCATTAACATGATAGTAGAAAGTACAACCCAAAACTTTTAATAAAGAATAATCTGCAGGCTTACTAGACCACACCTCGTAAAGGTGTTTTACAATCAATAGCTGTATGAGGTCCACGATTGATCAGATAACATGATGTATTTACTACTTCTGCCCAAAACCTTCTAGCCAACCCTGTATTAGAGAGCATGCATCTTTATCTCTCCAACAACGTCTGATTCATATGTTCTGTAACCCCATTTTGCTGTGGAATATCCCTAACAATGTGATGGCGAATAATCCCCTCAGCTTTACAGAACTCATTAAATTCAGATCCACAGAGTTCCAGACCATTATCAGTTCGCAACCTTTTGATCTTCTTCCCAGTTTGATTTTTAATCAACATCTTCCACTACTTGAAATTCTTGAAGGCTTCACTTATATGTTTCATCATAAAAACCTAAGTCATTCTTGAGTAATCATCAATTATAGACAAAAAATACCTACTGCCTCCAACAGATTCAACTTTGGAAGGCCCCTAACAGTCTGAATGAATATAATCAAGTGTCCCTTTTATATGATGAACACCTCTTGGAAACTTGTTGCGATGAAGCTTCTCAAATACATAATGTTCACAAAATTCAAAATCCTGCACCTTGTGCCCACAAAAAAGATCTCTTTTTGACAGAATTTGCATCTCTTTTTTACTCATATGACCAAGTCTCATATGCCATAACTTAGTCATATTATCCTTGTGAATGACCGACGATGCAACAACAACATAACCTGTTATCGTGGAATCTAATAGAAAATGCAGTGTTTCACGCTTTATGCCTTTCAGAACTATCTCAGAACCTTTATAGACATACATTGCTCCACATTTACCTTCAAAACTGTAACCCTTGCTATCGAGTACACTAAAGGATATCAAACTCTTCTTCATTAGTGGAACATGCCTAACCTCTTTTAAAGTGTAGAAGGCACCATTATGTGTTTGTATCTTAACTGAGCCGATTCCAACTATCTTGCACACAGCACCATTAGCCATGCTAACATTCCCTCTATCTATTTGCTGATAGGTTGAGAACCACTCTCTATTTGGGCACATATGATAAGATGCCCCAGAATCAAGAACCTATACATCATCAGATTGTGAATGTTCATTCACAACTAAAGCTAGATCTCCTTCAGAATTGATCTCGACTTCTTCAGAATCAATCTCAACTTATGCAACAGAGGCAGATACTTCCCTTTTGTCACTCTTTTCCTTATTTTTCTGATTCCTTTTTATCTTAGGACATTCGATTTTACAATGCCCCTTTTCTTTACAGTAGTTACAAATATCATCTGACCTAGAACCTTTAGACTTCGAAGACCTTTTATTCTGATTCGACTTATGCTTACCAGAATTCCTATGTCCCTTGCTCCTTGTAGCAACTAACCCAGATGCTTGACTTTTTGTAACTGAACTTCTTGCATTTTGACGGTCCTCTCTCATAAGCAACATGGACTTTGAATCTTCTAAGGCCAGAGTTTCTTTCCTTCCAATATACGAGTCAACGAAAGTCTCATATGACGGGGGCAAAGATGTCAACAGAATTAGGGCAGAATCCTCATCATCAACCTTAACCTCTACGTTACGCAGATTTAATAAAATTTTATTTAATTGATCAAGATGGTCTCGAAAAGATGTACCTTTCTGCATACGTAGATGATACAGATGTTTCTTCAGAAAAAAAACTTCTTGGTTAAAGATTTCATCATGTAAAAACTTTCCAACTTCAACCAACGATAGTTTCTTCATCTATGACCTCGATGATGACGTCATCAGCCAAACATAGTATGATTGTCCAATGAGCCTTCTCCTCAAGAGTCTGCCACTCTTTGTCATCCACGGCCGCCTTCTTTGACTTACTTGTCAGTGCCATCCACAGCCCCTGTTGCTTTAGCAAGGATCGCATCTTAATCTGCTATAAACCAAAACTGTTCCTCTCGGTAAATTTGTTGATCTTTACGTTCGCGCCAGACTTCTTCAATTGTCGAACAAATGCGAAATTTCGAAAACCCTAACTAGGCTCTGATACCAGTTTGTTACGAAATCGACAATTAAAGAACACAAAAAGGAACGTAGAGATAGAGAAGATCGACACACAGATATACGTGGTTCACTAACAGTGTGTTAGCTACGTCAGTGGGCAGAGAGAGAACAATAATATTTGAGAGAATGTTTTCAGAAATTACATCAAAACGACGCCTCTAGGGTTAGAGAGTTTATATAGCGCACTACTCTAAACCCTATGGTCAAAATCGTAAATAACTACAAATAAATAAATATGCTGAATACGAAACAAATTCAAGGCATTTCAACAATTAATTTTTCTAAATTTTCAAGACTTTAATGTTCTCCATCCACAGTTGATAGACTTCTTCAAAAAATAAGTTTTCAGAGGTAACTGCATTTTGTTCTGTTTCCTTTCCTACCATAGAAATAAATTCATTAGAATGATCAATCACATTAGAATATTCAAGAGAAAGACTTCCCATAAGAGCTCGAACTTTCTCATCAGAGTCACTCCTTGACTCAGTTTCATCATCTAAGAGGGTAGGAGAATATTCTTTATTTTGTCTTCTCAGAAAGTTTAAACATTCAGTTTGAAAGTGTCTGAACCCCTCACATTCTTGAAATCTAAAATTTTTTCCTTTGACACCTTGATTACTGCGGGCTCATTTATCATTTTCTATCCTCTTGGCAGGAACTTTTGAGAGCTTTGAATTAAGGTTATTGCTGATGTTACTAATGTCTTTGACATGGGAGGACACATAGTCTCCACAGGATCTTGAATGTGTGTCCAATCGTATAAGAGCTTTGCCAAACTACTTTGCCATAAGGGAAATAGAGTCAGCTAGATTTTCATCACTTTCTTTATTCTTACTCTTAGAAGTTTCATTGCTCACAGAGGATTGTAATAGCATTCCCTTAGAATTCTTCTCAGGTTAACCTTCAACGGACATTTCAAACGTTTAAAGGGATCCAAACAGTTCATCAACTTTCATGTTGAAAATGTCATGGGCCTTTTCAATAGTTGTGACCTTCATATCAAATTTTTTAGGTAAGAAGCACAAAATTTTTTGTACAAGCTTCCCCTCTGAAATTTTCTCTCTGAGGGCAAAAGATTCATTGTCAATGTCCAAAAAATGTACGTTAAACTCTGCAATAGTTTCATCATCAAACATCTTTAGAGATTCAAATTTGGTAGTCAAAAGCTGCAACCTTGGCATCTTACCGTAGATGTTCCTTTATGAGCAATAACAAGTATATCCCAAACCTTTTTTGCTAGAACACAAGTATTGACCAATCTGAATGTGTTCTTATCCGCTCCATTGAAGATTGCATTCAGGGCACGAGAGTTTCCTAACGATACTTCATCTTCAACCTCTATCCAATCTCTTTCAGGTTTTGGACTCACAACTCCATTCTTATCAGCAGCTTGAGGAGGAAACCCTCCAATCACAATAGTCTTCCATGACTTACTATCAATAGATTTGAGAAAATCAATCATCCAAGCTTTCCAATATGAGTAGTTCGTTCCATCTAAAATAGAAGGATGAGTAGTTGATCCACCTTCCTTCCATCGAATACTCAATGAATTGGCAGTCAACTCGCTCTGATACCAATTGAAAAATTAGGTAGATCTAACACAGAATACAATGTCAAGTACGATGTCACAGACAATATGTATGACAAGTGGACAATATGATAGCAAATAGAAAAATAATGAAACAGAGATTGGTCATCCAGTTCGGTATAAAAATTACCTACGTCTGGGGGACAGTGTGTCTGGTAGAACGAAACTTCAATATAAAGAGTTTAACAATTACAACGAAAGTACTTATCTGATAGACTCCCTCTTTAGTGACTTACATATTATCCCTCTTTAGTTTCAACATATTCCCCTTTTAAGTTTGAGACCCCATCACTTCCACAATAACGCTTCTTCAAGCTTTGTATGAGATTCCCTCAATACAACATACCTAGGCTCCCCCTAAGAGCAAGATCCCTTCACATTCATCATATTTAGGCTCCCCTAAATATGAGTTTTCATCATCTTCAACGTACTTAGGCTCCTTCTAAATACAATATCAAATCAAACTTCTTCCAAGTTCTACAATGGTTGCCGAACCAAAATTTTCAACGACAAATACAAAGATTTTCAATAACAATACATGAAGGTTAAGGCTTAGACAAACCCTAAGCTCAAAACTCTTAATACACACTTTTCTAATAAAGAGGCTAACCCTAAAAATGAATAAGAGTACAATATAAATAAGGCTAGCTATAGGAATATATTTCTAGAGTGAATAAATACTCTCTGCAGGAAAATAAAGGAAGCAAATACGAAAATCTGTAAATCATACGGACAGATATGGAAAAGATATTCTGCAAAATCTGCTGCCAGCATGTAACAATATATGACAATGTCTTTGATATGTTGCACATCATGTTGTTCAAATTTTTCCTGTAATAAAATCAGCCAACCACACTACAGACCTATAATAAAATTAGTCAATCACATTGTAGTAACGTTAAGATTAAGCAATAAAGCACTCAAACAAAACCACTAACACAACCTTAAATGTCATTTAACTACTTTTTTAAGCCTAAAACTAATAAATCAAATTTGGCCGAGGATTTTATCCCAACGTTCCTCGGGAGATGAAAACTATGGTAAAGAAATATAAAAAAAAAAAAAAAAGAGCATATTTTTCAAAAGCTTAATAACTATGAAATTGACCCTTAATTTTCAAATGAATTTGTACCTTTTTGTTGCATAAATCATCAATAACATTGATCTATTAAATACAAGGTAAAAAAAAAACACTTTCAATCCCTAAGGCCTTGTTTGGCAACCATTTAGTTTTTTTCATTTTTCTTTTTGAAAGTTAACTCTATATACATTACTTCCCCCTCCAAATTTCTTTCTTCATTATCTACATTTTACCAATAGTTTGAAAAAACCAAGCCAAAATTTGAGAACTAAAAAAAGTAGCTTTTAAAAAGCTTGTTTTTGTTTTTGGAATCTGGCTAAGAATTCAATCATTATACTTGATAAAGATGAAAATCATTGTTTTAAAAAATAAAATAGTTACCAAATGGGACCTTAAACTTTCATACAAGTAATAATATAGTTTTGGAACTTTAGGTGGTAATGATTTGATCGCTATACTTTCAAATTTATAATAATTTAAGCTCCTAAACTTTGTAAATAAAATTTTGTCCCTGTACTTAATTTTTGTAACAAGTCTCTATCATGAAAATCTTTTCAAAATTAAGGGTCAACTTTTATATATACACGTAGCTAGTATTTATATATAATTCACAAAAACAAAAAACAAAAAACAAAACAAAACAAAACATCGACTCCCCTATCATTTTACCAATCTAATGTGTAAGAAATTTCATAAAATCTTAACAACATTCTTCATAATAAAGACTAAATTGTTACAAATTTAAAAATATAAAGACTAAATTATTACCCACTGAAGTTCATTTTATGCAAAAAATAAAAGGAGTATGGCAAAATTTGTGATTTAAGAACCATAAATCTTTTTACGACCTTACTTAAACAAGATATGTTCTATAGGTTGTATAATAAGTCTTCTTAAGTATTTGTCCATATTGGATTGACTTAGAAGACTTGGCCAAAGTCTTTTAGGGTAATTAAGTAAACCTACATGCACTCCAAGAGAGAACACTGCATTAATTAGAAGGGGTTGGTTGCACAAATAATAATCAGAGTCAAAATAATAAAAAAAAATGATTAGGAAAATGGTATAAAATTAGTGCCAGATATCATTAATAGTAGCTATCAGTGATGACTATATATGTAAATGGGAAAAAAAAGCCCACACGCAGCCCAAATTTTGCACTTGTTCTTCCGATTCTTTCAAATTTAAAACTACCATTGATAGTTGCTATCAGTGCTAGCTTTTGAGAAATATTAATACAACCATAAAATAGTAACACTTGAAATATCACCTTTCAATTTACTATTAGTTTTCAATGGCTATCATTGATACACTTTGATCAATTGTAATCAAACTTGAAATATTAACACCTAAAGGTATTAGTAAATATCAATGATAGACTTTTATAAGTAGTTGTTAACTTTTGAAAGGAAACTATCATCTTTCAAAGATGACACTCAAAGCTATAAGTGATAAAAGTCTATCAATCAGAGGTCTATAAATGACTATCTTTGATATGTACCTAACTCATATCACCAATATCATTAATATTATTCATTTTATTGACGTATACCTAAGTTATATCACTGATATGCAGATATCACTTATTGTTATGGATATCATTGATAGCTTCAATCAGTGGCTATCACCGATAACTTTTAGCAGTAGCTATCAGTGATAGACTTTCATCAAATGAAGTTGATTTTTATATTATTAATATCATCGATATATGGATATCACCTAAGTTTTATCACCAATATCACTTACTTATATTGTAGTTATCGGTGATGGCTTCTATAATTGATGACATGCTATCAGAGATAACTTTTGCTATTCATTTTTACCATCAAATTACATGTCATCGTTGATAGCTTCTATCACTCATAACATGCTATTAGTGATAACTTCTAAGCATTTCATTTACATTTTAGTTCGAGAGTCAACTTTATTAATTAAATTCACTAAGTTGGCTATTAATGATAGACTTCTATAATTTTTGAAAAAATATCAAAGATAAAGCTAACAATGATAGAAAATATTAGTAACTATCACTGATAGACTTTCATTGGTGACTATCAATTTTGAAAGACTAACACTCAAAGCTATCAGTGGCTATTATTAAGAAAGTTTTATCATGACTATCAATAATGAACTTTTATTATTAAGAGAATTCTACTACTGATGTCTACCTAAATTTGATATCATCAATACATGAATATGACTGATATCTATCTAAATTCTATCACTAATATTATTAATAATTGTTATTATAAATACACAAATATTACGGTACACAAATACACAAATATTTCAATTTGTGCCCTTCATTTTGGGTCATCTATACCATTTTTTCAAGTTTATTTTTTATAGACATCATATTCTTAAAGTCCTATAAAAAGGAAAAACGGTTGGCCTTCTGATATCGTTCACATTTCTCATTTTTTGAGAAATAAACTCATTTAATAACTATTCTCATTTCTTATTTCAAACTTTTAAGAAATATTTCTAAAAATGTGCAAATTTTTAGACTAACAAAGGTAGTTTCTTTCAAATCCATTTTCATTTGCTATTTATATTTAATGTTTCGTTATAATAATCAAATTTGATGATTGACTTGTTGGTGTTAATTCACTTATGAATTGGATACTTTCAAGTCTTGGATACGAAATTCAGCCTCATAATTCTTATGAAGATAAAAGAAGTAAAAATTGGATAAAAGAAAGATTATTTAAAAAAAAAAAAAAAAAAGGAAGAAGCAAAAAATGAAGAAAGAAAAGAAAATTAAAAAAAAAAAAAAAAAAGGAAGAAGCAAAAAATGAAGAAAGAAAAGAAAATTAAAAATATATATATATATAAAAAGAAAGGGAAAAAGTAGAAATCATAAAAATGAAAGAAAATAAAAAAAATAGAGAGAAAGGGAAGAAGAAAAAACTGGAGGAAGAAAAGAAAATTAAAAAAAGAAAGAAAAGAAGAAGGAAAGAAAATAAAATTAAAAAAATTAAAAAAGGGAAAAAGCAAAAACCAAACAGAGAAAAGAAAAAAAAATAACAGAGAAAAACGGGAGAAATGAAAGAAACAAAAATCGAAGAAAAGAAAGAATAAATTTTTTTTTTTAAAAAAAAAAGGAAAAAGAAAGTGTGGAACAAGACAAAATAAAAGAGGGCGAAATTGGAAATGAGAAAAAGTTTAAATGTTAACTAGCCAATACTTCTATATTTGTAAATATTTTAAAGAGGTGATATAGTTTTAGATTTTTTCCTTATTTTATTATCTATTACAAATATCCAATTAGAAATTGATCTGTAACAATGTTGCGGCTTCTTGAATTCTTAAGGATGTTGTGATATATATTGTTCATTTTGGATATTGGTCTTACTAGTTTTGTGTTTTGTGTTTTGTTTTTGTTTTTTTTTTATTTTTTTATTTTTTGAGTTTCTATAGTTTTATTTTTGGTTTTATCTAAAAAGGCACTATATATAATTGGGGATATTTGTCCTTCCTTTATAGACGACTCATGATTCATTCCCTTATATCTAACTAAATGTGGGACTTTGATCGCATTTTCAACAATTCTCTCCTCGAACCAAGAACCACCAAGTCTCCTCTCAAATATTCATATCTCCAAATTACACTTAAGCACACCATTTGTCTGAGAAAGCATAATCATGAAATAGTGTGATATCTCCAAATTACACTTGAACACACTGTCTATTCAAAAGCACAACTATGAATGGATACTACCATGACTTCATCTTCCAAGGTCTAGACTTTTGTATTCAACACCCGAGGATTCTTCCAACATGGCTAAGTCAAGGCATGTCTCTGACACCACACTATGTTAGGGGCAATCAACCTCCACATATCTTCATAACAATATGATATTGTTCACTATGGGTATACCCTCATGACTTTACTTTTGGCTTCACTCTGTTGCATACCATTGTAAATAGTTTTCCTCCCTTATAACCTTATGTGATCCCTTTATCTAATCATTGTGGGACTTTAATCACATTTTCAATAATGTATAAATTTGACATCGATATAATGGGTGAGTCAACATTTTCATTATATATATCTTGGAAAAATCAACGTAATATATGTGGAAGGATTTGATACTTGAAAATTAGGAGACCTTACAATGCTTATAATTGTTTCTCTCATAGTTAATTGGATTTGAGATAGAACCTCATGTTAATAATATTAATGATAAGAAATTTAGTATTATTTGTTAGAGATTTGCTGATTGTCTCTATATTTTTCTACGGCAGCTTCTGTCGGGTTTTGTAGTTGTCTCAAATGATGTCTTAAACATCTGCATCAAGCATATCTAATTACTGCATAATTTTTTTATTTTCCTAATCTTGAATTTATATGCATAATATTTTTATTTCCTAATTCTAAAAATCTCTGCAGAAATATATTGGTCAATATCTTTTTATGGTGCATTTTATCTTTTTAAAAAAGAAAATATTTTCTAGACATTCTTTCCTTAACTGGCCACGATCATTTTAAGACGAATTCTGATCTTCTTCGAGGGTTTCTACTGAAGAAAATCAGACATGAGAATTTTCATGAGCAGCAGAATGATCGTTCCAAATTCCATTCGTATTTGAACATACACAATTATAATCAAGAAACAGAAACTAAGTGGTCATGCACAAAACGAAATTACAGCATGCTTTAAAAAGATCAAGGGAAGAATTATATATACCTTTGAAGACTCATCTTCAAACTCCCTCGATCATGAACGCTCGTGCAAAGTCCAAGATTGCAACTCACGAACGCTCGTGCATACTCCAAGATTGCAACTCGTGAACACTCGAACACAGCGACTGCAACATAGCACGATCACAGTGACTACGAACACAGCGATCTCCAAGATCACAAACACAGCGATCTCCAAGATCATGAACACAGCGAACGACCTCCAAAAACCTTGGCTTAGCCGAGTTGAGTACGACACCACCACAATGGCTATTTTGGTATTCTTGGTGTGAGAATCCAGAAGTGTGTGCTCTGTGTGGACTTGATTAGAGGAATAACAATCATGTAAACGATTGAGCAAGTGGGAGATGACAAAGGTCTATCGTATAGATGATGCCCAATCGTTTAACAAATGTTATGCGATCGTTTAGTAAAAGCTCTGCGATTGTTTAGCTAAAGGCCAGCTGAGTGAACTATCGTGTAGTGTCACTCCATGATCGTCTAGCCTCTCTTCAGTTATCGTTTAGTGAATCTAATCTACTTGACAGCCTTTCCGTGAGTAATTTCTGAGAATGGAAAATCTCTGACAACAACTACTAAATTTAGGGAAAAAATTTCCTTTTATCTCACAGTTACCATAAAACTACCAATAACCTCCTACTCAATTGGTTATTAGAGAAAAAGAGATAATTATCCAATAATTAATATTATTATAAAAATATATGATAACCAACTTACTATAGTATTTTTATTTATAACCATAGCTCTTTTTCTATTTTATGGTACTTAATATAAATCTCATTTACATTAATCCTCTACTTTATGTATCTTATACATCACACCGATCATATCATATATAATTGAATTACCTCTTGTCAATTTGAACATTTCAAATCAACACCAAGAACTGATTCTCAACTTGAATCCATTGAGCTACCAAGGGTTATGAACCTGTAGCTCGAAGCTCCAACGAAATCTACCATCTGTTAACTGCCAAACACTCTACTAAAGGCCGACAGCTGAACTCTCTTTACTACAGATATATTATGTGTCCATATCAACCAATCAACAGCGCGATAACCCTTCACAGATCGCTCGTAAGTACAGCTGGGCCAATAACCGTTATGCCCCTATAGTTACATCTAACTCCTTAAGTACTATTGGTCCCTCTAATGAACATAAATCATAGTCCTACTATAACTGAATCCCCCCCTTCAAAGAGAAGTTGTGGCCACTATGTTTAAGACCTAGAATCAGCCCTTAAGGGAGCAATCTATCTACTTACCCCTACTTCGGGGAAGGTAGGCATGTTGAGTTGACAATCTAACCACTCTCACCCATATTAAGCAAAGAACTGCCCTCAAAGACAGAAGTTCTCAAAACACTCAAGATTGAGATTATGTCACCTATGGTCATTTAGGTGAGATGTAAGTCTCCAATATCAACAACGTTATATACAGAGACTAGTCATCTCGTGGTCCAGTCTTATACAAACTCTTTGTATAGGACACCCTCACTCGCATGTCTCCACATGAATGGTCAGGATCTACCATCTGTAATAGTTCACAATACTTGCAAACCTCTACAAAGCGGACCGTATTCGTAGTGTCACTAGGATCAGGTATCCCTCATTAATCTTTATACTACAGACCTTTTTAGGTTATCATTTAAGGCATGATCCACTTGTATATCTCATATACATGCTTAAGTTTTCATACAATAACCATGAAGCTTTGTTTATTAGATATGAGTAAATGCCAAATAAAATAGCTCTTATTTTATTCATAACAATGTGTACAGATTACAAACTACAAAACTTCGGGAGAATTATGAAACTAATCCCAACAGCTACATTTGTTAACTATTAGAAGAGTGTAATTCTTTGTGATCAAATAGTGCATCATTTTGATTTGTTCTGGCAACTGATTTGTTCTTGACGTTCGTTTTCTGCATCGTGGGTTTTGTCGATCTTTGCCCACTTTATTATGTTGTATATATCTTTTGGATAAATCATTCAAAGAACTTGAAGATATTACTTGCCTTAAAGGGAGCTTAAGGCATATTTGAAGAGAAGGGATTCTCTATCTTAGAGGGAGCTTAAGACTTCATACTAGATAAGGATTTCTCTATCTTAGGGAGGTCCTAAGATTCATCAGTGAAGGGAGTTCACTGAGTTGCAAGGAAGATAATCAAGTGGAGAGGAGTCTCACACACTATTGGAAGCTGAAGTGTTCAACACTAATATTATCATATTTAGGGGGAACCTAAGGTCATTTGGGAGAGAGTCTCACATCTAGGGAGAGCCTAAGTGACTTATGAGTTGGGCTCTATGTGAGTCACTATAGTAGTAAGAATATTACAGATATGTACTATATTGTAATTGCTTAACTCTTTAATATTAGTGAATTATATTTTTTAGGCACATTGTCTCCTAGACGTAGGTGGTTTATCGTCAAACTGGGATATCAATTCCTGTGTGTTTTTACTTGTTTTCTTGTTGTTGGTATTTTGTTGTTACAGTGTTTGTTAGTTCTTTTCATTTAACCTCTATATTTCGAGTTACTAGTCATCCTATCACATTTTTTATTATTAAATCTAAATATTCATAATATCATACAATGCACCTATTAGTAATAATAAGAAATATTAAGTCAGTTAAAAGGTGAATGATGATTATTAATTTAGATATTTTTATGCATTTTTTATATTAGTATTTTTTAAAAAAATATCAATGGATGCGCATCAATATTTCATTGTTATTTCTCAATAAATAAATATATATATACATACATTTCATCGTCTTTTTTATTCACACGTAAAATTGAAGATTCGACATTTACATTTTCTTTTCTTTTCTTCTTTTCTTATATAAAAAAAATTGATACTAATATTTAAGACACTGAATCAAATTGACATACAAATATGTTAGTAATCATGAAATCTATAGTTCAAATCCTTTTACCTCAATTGTAATAAAAAAAATCATTTAAAACTTTGGGTTAATTATACATATTGACATATAACTATTTATAAATCCGATCATTTTGAAAGAAAAAATGTTCGTGTTTATACTAAAATTAGGTCAGCCGTGAAAATACACGCCATTTAAAAACGTACCAATTGAGTTGACTTGTTATTTATTTCGAAAATAATTTCTCTCATTATTTGAAATTTTTGTCATCCTTGAAATCTATTATATTATTTAATTTAATTTTTTTTAATTATTTATTTGAGTTATTTAATGCCACGAACTAGTCAAATATGCGAATGGTTTTTTATATTCTAAAAAGACAGCTAATCATCACAAGAATATTATCTCCATACCCTCACCAATCCACAACATGATTCATCTATAACATTATCATAAAAATATTGATCAATTGTTAGTTAAAAAAAATAAATGATATCATTTCTCGGTCTCCTATAATTCCATTTTAAAAATGATAGTTTTACTTGGAATTATCTAGTTTCATTTTATTAGATTGTTGTTTCAATTTTGATTTAGTACTTAATAGAACAAAGAGGTAGAAAAATTAGAGTTTAACATATATAGTTTGGGTTATGGTTAAAGTCATAAATGATGTTGATTTATTTATTAAATATTAGTTCTTTAACAATTTTGTTTAGAGTTCAAAAAAGTCAAATGAGATTATACCGACATTTTATCTCTGTATCAAATATGAAAAAAGAATACATGAGAATTTGAACATCTCACATTTTGGTCGGTATCATAATATACCTTAATTAGCATAATTATGTCAAGTCTTTTTTGTAAATACAAAAATTGCAGAGTGCATACCAACACATATCAAAAAACACATACATAACTCAAGAGAAAAGGTCTCTAGGAGATGAGTCTCCTTGAATCTCCTCAATAGAAGTCACTAAGAAACATCTCAAACCACACAACTTGACTAACTATCTAGGAAGGACGAAAGGTAGTCCCATAGACTCCCATAGACTCAAAGATATATTACGCTCACGACAAAAATGCTAGATAACAACATACCAATCAATTCTTTAAACCTTACCCCTAAAAAATCTGACATTACTCTACTAATTGGTTAAATGGGCATTAATTAGTAGAGTTACATTAGATCTTTTCTTATTTTTTTAGCACACCAATGGTAAAATGAATATATATATATATTAATATTAGCATTAAGTTAAGATGATAATGACAAGATATGCATAGATAAAACATAATCTAGGCTTCGTTTGGTATCTATTTGATTTTTTATATTTTGTTTTTAAAAATTAAGTCTATAGATACTACTTCCATCTTAAAATTTTTTTTATTGTTATCTATTTTTTACTAATAGTTTAAAAAGTCAAGCTAAATTTTGAAAACTAAAAAAATAGTTTTTAAAAATTTATTTATTTTTTAAATTTGGCTCAACTATTGTAGCTAGTAAAGATGCAAATGATCAAATATGAAGTAGGTTACGGAAGGATTGTTATTTTAAAATAAAGGTGAAGTAGACGTAAAATTACGAAAGACTTGGGGGTGCATGTATTCATATAATATATATATATATATATATATATATATANATTTTGGTTGACCATTCAAAGCCAAGTTGGCAACAGGTTGAGCCTCACCCGGAATGATCATATTACATTACAATCTGCCAGATAGTTGACTTTTGAATATAAGGCAGTCTGTAATTAAATTTTAGAATATAACAAAACATGGCGTAAATGAGATTCTCTCATAATTTCCAAGTTTTTTCAATGCACATCTCATTCATTCTTCTTTGCTCTTTAATTAATTAGTTTGACCAATTCCTTTGAAGAAGCAAAAAAGCCCATAAATTGTTCGACGAAATGCCTCACTCTTTCTATTCATCATCTTAATCCAATGGCAACATTATTATTCAACGCCTTCCTTCTTGCCTTTCTCCCCACCTTTTCTCTTCTCCATTTGCTTGTTCATGCCCAAACCTCCCAAAACGGTCTGTTATCTTTTTCATATTCTTGTTTCTTTTCAACCATTCTAATGTGTTTTAGACTATTAGATAAACTTGTGATTATGAGCCAAATTCTAATTCTTTACGACTGTTTAGACGAATACTCGTTTGCATTTCGTAAGATCTAATATCATATTAGATAACTATGTGGGTCCATCTCAAAACTAATAATTGACAACGAGAGGAGTAACTGATGACCATGTATTTATCAAGATTGTGAGGTCTCTTCATCTTTCCAATGTAGAAATTCTCAACACGTTCCCTCAAGATGGTGGCATTTTGGGGTTCATCGTTTTTATTGAGAAGCACACATTGAAAAAACCAAGGGCTCTCACACTTTTTATAAGATAGATAGACTATTCCTCACATTATCAATTTATTTTGAGATGCAACCTCATATTATCTAATAGCTCTTAAGTCGTTGTATGGGGATTCCAAATTTTTTACTTTTTTCTACTTGACCAAATACCCATTTAGTGTTCTATCTCAAAATCATTTGAAAGTGAGATGAGCATATCATCCTTTCATTTTTTTTCAATGTGAAATCCTCATTCCTTAGCATGTCCCCCTCAAGCTGATGTAGCCTTTTCAAAGTACATCATTCTTAGATCAGATCTTTTTTTCCCTCCTTTTTTCTATTCGTCAATGGAGATTTGAATCTTTGACCTTTTAGTCAAGGATATACACTTTTACACTAAACTTTTGTTGAATATCAAAGTCTATGGAGCTTAAACGGATAATTGTATCCTTAAATCTTCTAATTCTAGTAATTAACTGTGTTTGTTCAGGGTTCATCAGTATTGATTGTGGGGCAAATTCAAGTTATATTGCAGCAACTACGGGTATAAATTATGTTCCGGATTCAAATATGGTGGAAACTGGGATGGTAAATACTGTAGCAACAGATTACAGATTGGATAGTCTTCTTAAACAACTATGGACTTTAAGAAGCTTTCCTGAAGGGATGAGGAATTGCTACAACATTCCAGTCAAAATTAACACTAAATATTTGATTAGAGCCAGTTTTTTGTATGCAAATTATGATGGCCAAAATAGTGCTCCACAATTTGATATCTATTTTGGACCAAATTTTTGGACAAGAATAGATCCGCCAGAGGTACAAACTATTGTAGATGAGGAGATGATTCATATCACAACTTCAAATAAAGTGCAAATTTGCTTAGTGAATACAGGAAATGGAGTGCCATTTATTTCATCTATTGAGCTAAGGCCATTGCCAAATACAACTTATGTAACAGTGAGTGGATCATTGACAACTTTCTTGCGGTTGGATATTGGTGCTCCCAATGATACTTTCATCAGGTGACTACTAATGCCTTTTGTGTGTGTATATATATATACGAAACTCATTTTCTCGACTTTAATACATCTTTATTCTTTTCAAAGTTGTAATATATGTCTTTTAACGGTTTGTAAATCTTTGAAAATTAGCTTTAAAGTAGTAGAAATCTCTTTTCAAATTTTGAATAGAAATTGAGATCTAGAACAGGTCTGTCAGTGATTGAGAATATGATGTGTTTCAGGTCCCAATTTTCGTGACACCACCGTTCTTATAAATCATCTCGATTTTCATCCAAGATTTTAATAAATTCTAGTACTCCAAGAGTAGTTTTGAAATATTTATGAAGATCAAGGATTTAAGGGTAATATTACAATTTTTTTTTATACAAAAAAAAAAAAAAGCGGTTTTGAAACGAAGGACAAAGTCCAATGATATTTTTGTTTTTGGATTTGTAATTTTGCACTTGTTAATAAAGCATAAAGTTTTTTCATGGATAAGTTACAAGTTTAATTTGTAAACTCATAGTATCTTTGTATTTGGTTTCATAAACTTTAAAAAATTTAACTGAACCTGCAACTTTCAATTTTATGTAATAAGTGTTTAAACTTTAAAAAATGTTAATAGTTTCCCACATTTTTTATTTTATTATCCTTGAACTTTCAATCTTATTTCTAACAAGTCCTCACCGTATTCAAAATATATATTTTTTTTAAATTACAAATTATTTACTAGACAAAAAATAAAAAATTTAAGTAAAAGTTTCTATTAGACATATAAAATTCAAATCTCTAAATTTAATAGATATATTAGAGAATTTTATTAGATAAAATTGAAAGTTTAACTGTTTGGTAAACATTTGGTTTTTCATTTTAAATTTTTTAAAATTAAGTCTATTTCTTCTCCACTTGTTTTGTGTTTCTTAAGTAAAAAATGTTTAATTCTAACTCAAATTTAAAAAATAAAAAGAAAAAAAAACTATTCTTTTTAGTTTTCAAAACTTGGTTTGGTTTTTTAGAATATTAATAAAAAGTAGATAACATAAACAAAAAATGTAGAGATGGAATGGTTGTTTATTAGCTTAATTTTAAAAAACAAATACTAAACATCAAGCTTTGTTTAATAACCATTTGACTTTTAGTTTTAAAAAATTAAGCCTACAAACATCCCTTCCATCTCTAGATTTCTTGTTTTGTTATCTACTTTCTACCTTTTACAAACAAAATTTAAAAACTAAAAAAAAAAATTCTAAAAAGGGAAATTTTCAAAAATAGAAAAATAAGGAAAATTATTTACACAAAATAGCAAAATTTAATCAAGTCTATCATTGATACTATTTGATAGACGCTGATAGAAGTCTATCAATATTTTTGTTGTTATTTCTATAAATAGTTTGACATTTTTTCTATTTGTGAAAATTTTTCTTTTAAAAACTTGTTTTTGTTATTAGAATTTTAAGAAAGGTACTAACCGTGGTAAGAAAATGAGAGAATATAGACTTAATTTTAAAAAACAAAAAACAAAAAACGAAATAGTTACCGTAGGGGATCCAAATGATAACCGAATGACACAAATTAAAAAAGTTGAAAGAGAAAAGTATAGAATTTATGTTATATATATAGTAACATAATTATTATATATGGTTATGGTTTTAGATATCCAGACGATACATATGATCGTATATGGAGTCCACCAGCTGCACTCACAAATTGGAGTCCATTAAGTACTTCACTTACAGTTAACAACAATGACGAACCTGGTTTCATGGCACCTTCTAAGGTGTTAAGTACAGCTTCCACAGTCAAAAATGCAACTGCACCAATGGAATTCTTCTGGAGAGATGCCGATGCTTCCAATCAATACTATGTCTATATGTATTTTGCTGAAATTCAAGTCTTGAAGGCCAATCAATCAAGATTATTCAAAATCTATCTTAATGATAAACTTTGGATTAAAGATGATATTCTTTTTGAATATCTTACTGAAAATGTGGCTCGTAGCTTGGTTCCTTTGACAAGTAGTACTACTTATGACTTCAAATTCATCATGTCTCAAGCTTCAACTCTTCCTCCGATTTTGAATGCAGTTGAGATATATAAGGTCATCAACTTCCTACAACTCACCACTCAACAACAAGATGGTAACATTTTATTGTTATATACATTCTTTTTTTTGCTTATTTATATATCGTTGCAATATTACCCCGGTATCTTTTTATAAATGCTTTAAAACTACTCTTGGAGTAGAAATTTTGTAGAATAATGTTTGATGAAAATTGAGACTTGAAACGTTGTGGTTACCGGTGATCTGGAAACGGAATATTGAGACCTGAAATATACTGCTACACACCATTCCACGTCATTATTACACCCTTTCGAGTCTTGCTTTTTCATCCATAATGCTTCAAAGCTACTATTGGAGTAGAAATTTGATAGAATAATGTTTGACCTAGAACACATGAATTAGAACCTAGAATGATGCTATACCGTTCTACGTCATTACCACACCCCTTCCAAGTTCCACTTTTCATTCATAATTGTTTCACAACGACTACTCTTGGAGTAGAAAGGTAATGAAGTGTTTAGATGAAAATTGAGAATTGAAACAGCGTGGCAGTAATTTGGAACGAGAATTAGAATCCATAATACTATTATCATTCCACGTTATTGCCACACCCTTTCAAGTCTCACTTTTAATCTAAAATTTCAATGAATTTCTACTCAAGATGTAGTTTTGAAGCATGTATAAAAGGTCAAGAGGGCAATAACTATGGGGATATTTTTGCGCGTTAATCATGATAATTTATTTATTTATTTTTTTTTTTTTTGTAGTTTCTTTAGAGATGTATTTGAAAATTAAATGCCAAAAAGAATTTGTTAATTGCAGTTGATGCCATTGAATCCATAAGGAAATATTATGGGGTTACAAAAAATTGGCAAGGAGATCCATGTGCCCCAAAAACCTTTGCTTGGGAAGGTGTTAACTGTAGTTATGATGCTTCAAATCATCCTTCAATCACAGGGCTGTGAGTATAATAATATCTTTGCATTTAGTTAATTTTTGCTATCAATTTGTTGAAATTGGTTTCCTCTTATATATGTATGTAAATATGTATATATATGGAAGTATAGTATGATATATTTCAATTATTTTTACAGAGATTTATCATCAAGTGGATTAACTGGAGAAATTTCATCCAACATATCAAATCTAGCAAGCCTAGCAGTTTTGTAAGTGCTTTTTCTTTATACCTTATTATATTATTATTTAAAAAAATCCATATCTTATCATTTCAAAAGTAGTTTGAGAGGGTGAGGAATTAGTATTATCTATGCCCGATAAGTTTTTACCCACCAAACGAAAATAAATATTTTAAGAATATAGAGACCAAAAAATGAATTTAAAAAAAAAGTACATAGTAATTAAATATTATTTTTATCATCATCCAAAACAAGAATATTATTAAATGGATATTAAAGTTTCACCCAAAAAAAAAAGAATATTATTAATGAATTAAAGTGATATTTAAAAAAATGGTCACCTTACCAGAGATTGATAAATAATTACTCATTAATTTCAGGGATTTGTCAAATAATAGCCTAAGTGGACCAGTACCTGATTTTCTTGCTGAAATGCCAATGTTGACTTTTCTGTAAGTTCACTTTTGAATTCCATGGGATATATATATATATATATATATATATATTTAAATACGTCTCGAACCATATTTATCTTTGTGTATTTTACTAAATTATTAATTTAATATTAATCACTGCAGAAACTTATCTGGAAACAACCTATCAGGACAAATTCCTTCTGCACTTATTGACAAAAAGAACAAAGGCTCTCTTTCATTAAGGTGATTTCCTTTTGACTTTCATTAATTAAATCCCCTATAATTAATGCATGCTTAATTATAAATTAAAATTCTTTATTCTTTTCTTGGAAATGAGGGGGAAATCTTCTCATACCCATTTTACTAATTTTATTAACTTTTGATGAATGTTAATGTCACAAGTTTGGAGGGAAACCCTAATCTACAAGAGACAACACCAAGTGAAAAGAAGAAGAATAACATAATAGTTCCTATAGTAGCAGCAATTGGTGGTTTTTTCTTCATTTTGATATTGATTTTAGTTTCAGTTTACTTCATTCGACGGAAACGAAATTCTAAAGGTAAGTCAAAGGTTGATTCGTTTGATAGTGTTTTTATTTTTAGTTTCATATTTCTTATTTTCGATTTTTTGAGAAATAGTAGCATTATTTAACTGTTTCTGTTTTTGTTTCTTGTTTTTTACCTTTCATTCATGCGATAAAAACAACAAAGTCAAGATTTCTTGTTTCACGTTTATATTTCTAGGTTTTTTTTTTCTTCAAAATATAAATAAGAGTTTTTTTTTATATATTTTTACTTATAAAATATTTTACTTAAAACTTTATATGTTTTGAATAAAAAATTTCAAGCAGACAAGAAACCAAAAAATGTTACCAAACATGTCTATATTTGTATGACAAAAAATAACAAACAGATACTAAACACAATTTTTTTTCTTTTTCTTTATTAAAAAAATGAGAAAACAAAAATAATAAATGATTTTTGTGAATGATAAGAAATAAGAGTGATTTTCAAATATAGGAAAATGCATCAACTTATTTACAAACAGTGATAGATAGTGACATTTTGTTATATTTAAAAATATTTTCAATAATTTTATCATTTAAATGATAAAAATAATTATCAAACAAATTTAGTTTTAAACGATAAAAAAGAATGAATATACAAACTCATCACAATATTATTTTTTTAATTGAGAAAAAATAGTCCCCTTTGTTTCAAATGTTCACAAAAAAAATGAAAGAATCGGAAATAAGAAACGTGAAATAAAAAATAATTACCAACGTATATATAAGTTATCTTTTTATTATCGTTTTTTATATAAAAAATATAAAATTTTCGAAGATAGAAAAATGTCAAACTATTTACAGAAATAACAAAAAACAAAGATAGACTTCTATCCACGTCTGTTAGTGATAGATTTCTATCCGCCTCTATTAAAAAATATTACAATTTTACTATTTTGTTAAATAATTTCCGTTATTTTTCTATTTTTGAAAATCTCTCAAAAAAAAAAAAATCATTAAAAAAAACAATCTTTATTCATTAATTACCTGTAAATGCTATAGGTCCAATGATAGTGGATCACCATTCACCAATAAATTCTGAAGTTGAACTTCATCCACATGATCAGCCGCCATTGCAGTCACCAAGTCGCCAATTTTCCTACTCAGACATCTTAAAATTTACTAATAATTTTAGTAGATTATTGGGTGAAGGTGGATTTGGAAAAGTTTATTATGGTCTTATGGGTAACACTGAAGTCGCTGTCAAAATGCTCTCTCCAAAATCAGCTCAAGGATATAGAGAATTTCAAGCAGAGGTAAATATTTTTTTATCTTTAACACACCAATTATTAACTTTATTTTCAATCCTTATATTTATTATATTGAGTTCAAATTTTTCATTTTGTTTTTAAAAAGAAAAACTGTTAACTCATGAATACAGGTTGATCTTCTTTTGAGAGTTCATCATAGAAACTTAACTAGCCTTGTTGGATATTGCAATGAAGGGGAGACAAAAATGGGGCTTGTCTATGAATATATGGGCAAAGGAAATCTAGGGTCAATTCTTTTAGGTAGGAATTTACTAACATTTGACTTCAATAATTTTAATGTAGTAAGATTATTTTTTCAATATATAGTTGTTTTGATTTATATATTATATATGCAGATGGAAAAGGAGAGGTTTTGAGATGGGAAGAGAGACTTCAAATAGCATTGGATTCAGCACAAGGTTAGACAATAACTTAAATCATAGCTTTGCAAATATATGCTATATTAATTCATGTTTTATTATTATTAGGTTTAAATACTATTTTACTCTATGTACTTTTAGTTTTGGTTTATTTTAGTCCTTGTACTTATAAAATATTTGTTTTGGTCATTATACTTTCAACTTTTGTTCATTTTGGCCCATGTACTTTCAACTTTAGTTCATTTTGGTCATTGAACTTTACGTTTTGAAAGTAGTACAAGGACCAAAATAGACGAAAATTGAAAATATAAGGATCAAAATGAACATTTTCAAAATATAGATATCAAAATGAAACAAAACCAAAAATACTGGATCAAAATAGTATTTAAAGCTTATTATTATTATTTTTCTTTTACCGTTCATTTAATTTGAACCTCCGATCTCTTGGTCAATTTGACAGTCTTATATCCATTCTAATGAAAAGATTGAATGTTTGCAGGATTGGAATATCTACATAATGGTTGCAGGCCACCAATTATTCATAGAGACATTAAATCAAGTAACATTTTATTGAATGAGTATTTACAAGCAAAACTTGCTGATTTTGGCCTATCTAGAGCTTTTCCTATTGAAGGAGGTGCCACTCATGTGACAACGAAGGTGGTCGGAACTCCAGGATACCTTGATCCAGAGTAAGTCCTTTCCAAACCTATCTAGAGAAAGTCATTTCAAACATGCTTAATTAAATACGAGAAAATAGCAATTAAAATCTCACGTTAAAAGCAATAGCTAACTTTGATTTTTTTTTTTTTTTGTCTAGGTATTATACATCGTACAAATTGACAGAGAAGAGCGATGTTTATAGCTTTGGAATTGTGATTCTAGAACTCGTGACGGGGAGACCGGTACTAGTGAAAACGAGTGATAAAAGTCACATTATTCAGTGGGTTGATTACAACATTAACCAAGGTGATATATATACTATAATTGACCCAAAAATAAAGGATGAATGCAATACAAACTCAGTGTGGAAAGCAGTAGACATAGGAATGAGTTGCACTGCTATTAATCCTATAAGTAGACCAGCAATGAGTCAAGTTGTAAGTGAACTTAAAGAATGTCTAAACCTTGAGTTCAATCACAGAGCTCCTCATCAAATGGACTCTACAACTTCCATTTCCTCAACATTCCATTCTGAGCTTGGCCCTGTGGCTAGATAGTTTATTTTCTATTATTTTGTATTACAAAAAAATCCTTGTAATGGTTCTCCCTTTTTTAAGTTTTTTTTTTTTTTTCCAATTATTATGTCAAGAGAAATTAACTTGTCATTTTGTTTGTATGTACTAGATTACAAACTGCAATGTAGAATGTATGTGAAGCGTTTTGTTTTATTTATTATATTTATGTTAAATCATCGATTGGCTCAAACGTTTATATATACAAGTTATTAAATCGTGATTTTTTATTTTTTTGCAATAATGATAGGATGGAACATCTAACAATCAACGTTTGAGATGGTACATATTTTATTAGAGGAATTATAAGCTACAGTTGGCAATGTTGCTAGCTACTAATTATTATCTATATAATTATTGACAAACTTACAAAATTATTTATATTATGAGAGAAATTATATATTTTCATACTTTTATATCTATAATTCATATAAGAATTTTTTTTCCCTCAAAAAGACAATCACGTCAATATCATCTATGTAAAGTCAACGGTAATGGTTTAAAAGGCACAGAAGTATGACTTGATTACACGATGTTCATTTTGGTTGACATAGTCACTTTCCTAGAACTCAAAACAGTAATAATAATAAGGGTAATTATTTTAAATTATAAAATTGTTAAAAATATTTTTAAATATAACAAAATATCAATATCTATCAGTAAAAAATAGTGATAGATAATTATAAACTATTATCATCTATCAATGATTAACAATGATATTTTACTATATTTATAAATAAATTAATTCATTTTGTCATATTTAAAAACAATCCAGAATAGTAATGTACTTAAAAATAATAATAAATAAACAAAATAAGGTATCTTTCATATTATCTAGCCTACACCATTACAAACTACATAGTTTTTCTTTACCCGTAATAAAGTTTAGAGCAAAATATTCTTTTGTTCCTAAGAATTGAGTTTAGTATCTATTTAGTTACAGAAGTTTGTACATTATACTCTTTAAGGTTTAAAAAATAGTTATCAAGTTGATTGTTAGTTGACAAAATGATATAGTAGTGATAAAGTGACCAATTTTAAATCACTATACAAATTTTATAATATTTTATTGATATGACAATTTTTTTGTCCTTTTTTTATTCTTCAGTTCTCACTCTTCCCTTCTTTCTTTCTCTTTATTCTTTTTTCCTCGAAAGTCACGATGGAGCAGATTTATTAAGGGATCAGGATACACATGTCCTCTAGTCAAATGATGACGTTTTACATAATTGAGAACGAGAGATTTTAGTTAGTTACATTTGATGAACTTCATAACTAATCTCTCTTAAAAAACAATGGAAGCATGAAGATGTTTTGATGGATTCTACAAGATACATATCTAGATTGATGGGTCAAAATTGTGATTCTAAAACTAGTCACTGGAAGATCATATTAGTGAGATATTCTAGTGAAAAACTCTCACGGTTGTCGTCGTCCGTAGTCACGTGCCAACGGATTGACAACTATTGGCTCATTGTGAAGGAATCCCTATATTTATTAGGTCATTAATCTATAATCATTAATGTTTAAATTGGATTGACAACTAGCTAGCTATTGGTTCATTTGAAATAAAATCCTATGTGTAATTTGACTAGGTCATGAATCTATAATCACTCAAGTTTAAGCATTATGAAATTGGATTGACAACTATTTGCTCACTGCCAAGTCTTTGGTTGACATTGTGAGCTTTCGTGAGGAGAACTAATTAAGCTAAGAAAATGATATTTCAATAATCAAATCCCAACTTGAGGCAAAACAAATATTCTAATTGCCAATTTATTTGAAACATCCCATTCCAATAAACCCCACTTTAAAACCAAAGTTGACGACCAACTAGTTCAGCAAATAAATAGGTGGATGAAATGATTCAATGAAAAACGTTCTTAAAAACTACTAGATTCATGGGAAACATCATATTCATACACTTCTTCCTTCTAGGCCTTCTACCCAGTTCTGTTCTTTTCCCATTGGTTTATGGCCAGAGTCAACAAGGTTCTGCTCTGTACTGTGATTTTCCTACAATTTTGATTTCCACATCGTTTTCGTTATCGACTTTATTTCGTCCCTATTTTGTTTTAAGGTTTTAAGACATGTGCCATTATATAAACTTTTAAAATGAATGTTTGGGACGATGATTTGAGTTCTAAAGTCTAAAGTTAATATGTTGGAATTAGAAAGTTAGCATTTGGGGTATAGGGTCGTAAAAATGAAGTTCTTTGATAAGTGGGAAAAAGAGAGAATGAGAGATAGATAAAATTTCTGCGATAAATGTGCAAACTTCAATAGTAAATACTGTTGAAATTGGTGAAGTGGAGTTATTTAACTCTGATTTATGAAGTCGATGGGCCAAACACTTCCTAACTCTTACCTGCATAGTGTCTCTACTCTATTGGTAGATGTAACTAAGACATTATTAGTAAATCACGCAAATCAATGTGTCGTTTTCTTTTTTTTTTTTTTAATTCTTTGCTTGTCGACTGTTTCTGTCATAACACAGGCTGATATATGGTTTTTGTGGTATTATTTCAGGCTTTATTAGTATTGACTGCGGATCCAATTCTAGCTACACAGAGAAAATTACAGGCATAAATTATGTCCCAGATTGGAGTTATATCGACACGGGCAGAGTAAGAAGTATACCATCAAATAGAATATTGTCTGATCTGGAAAGACAACTCTGGAGTTTAAGAAGTTTTCCACAAGGAAAAAGGAACTGCTACAATGTTAAAGTGAAAGTTGGGACTAAGTATTTGATCAGAGCTAGTTTCTTATATGAAAATTATGATGCTCAAAATACAGTTCCTGAATTTGATTTGCACTTTGGACCAAACTTTTGGGTGACTGTGAAATTGGGACTGCCACAGACTATTATACACGAAGAGATAATTCATATCACAACTTCAAATAATGTAAAAGTTTGTGTTGTCAATACTGGAAATGGAACACCCTTTATTTCTGCCTTGGAGTTGAGACCTTTGGAAAATGTAAGCTATGAAACTGTGTCTGGATCATTATCAACTTACATGCGATTGGACATTGGAGCAAATAACAACACATTCATTCGGTGAGTCTTTTTAATTAACATCTCACTATTTAATTCACTTTTCATGTCTAGGATGCCTTTAGAATTCATTTCCTATGAGTTTAGAGTGATTATAAGATAACTTTAAGAAATCACTTTTTACCTTTATAAAATCTAACTAGTCTATCTAATCATTTAGTTTTTTGTTTTTTGTTTTTTATTTTTAAAATTAAGCCTATTTTATCTATATTTCTTTTAATGGTTTGCATTTTTATGTACAATGGTTCAATATTTAGCCAAATTCCAAAAATAAAAACAAATTTTTTAAAGCTACTTTTTTTAGTTCTCAAAATTTGGTTTAGTTTTTTAAACCATTGGTGAAAAATAGATAACAAATGAAGAAATTTGGAGGTAGAAGGAAATAGTATCCATAGGCTTAATTTTTTTAGAAAAACAAAATGGTTATCAAACGGAGTCTTAGCTTTTAAAAATCAAGCATACCTCCTCTTAGTTTCTTACAATAGTTTTCATCTTTCTTAATTAAAAATTTGAATTCTTAGCTAATTTTTTGTTTAAAAAAACATATATATATTTTCAAAATTTTGCATGGTTTTTTAAAACATCGGTAGAAAGTAGATAATAAAATAAAAAATTTATAGGTGGAATAAATATTTATAGACTTCATTTTCGAAAATTAAAAAGAAAAAAAATAAACAGTTACCGAAACAAGTAGTAGTTTTTGGGATTAACATCCTAAAAAGTCTCATACATGTTCTATTTATGTATTACAATTCCTTATCCCTATTCTATAATATTTTTTCACGTTTAAGATCGATTTTCCCAAACACTTGTTTAATTCATTTTGCAGCTGGTTTTTATAAACATGCAACTATTAGTAATTATTTTAAAAGCTACAACATTTTAAAATAATCATTGAAAGTTAAATGCTAATTCAAAATTGTACCAAATAACCTAGATAATTATGATTCTCCCATGATTACTTTTTACGCTTACGAACACAATCTCAACATATGCTCTCTTTTTCTTTACACACGAATTTAAAATTTTTTTTTAAAAAAATATCATTTGACAATTTTTTATTAGACGGTTATCTGAATTACACAAAGATAAGTAGAGAAAACACCTAAATATTTCTAATTTGAGTATTGCTAAACGTTTACAATTCCTTCTTGAACTGTTTAGATATCCAGATGACGTTTATGATCGTATTTGGAGTCCACCAGTCCCAATCTCAGGATGGGTTCAAATACAAACCTCTTCTGAAGTGAACAATAATGATAACAAAGGTTTCAAAGCACCATCTTCGGTGCTTAATACAGCATCCACAGTAGCAGATGCAAGTGCACCAATGTTCATACCTTGGGGTGATCCTGACCAATCCACCAAATTCTATATATACATGTATTTTGCTGAACTTCAAACCCTCCAACCTAACCAATCAAGAACATTCAAAATCTATAATAATGGCAAGCTCTTCTATAATCGAGATGTTTCCCCTGCATATCTCAATGAAAATGTCATCTATAGTCCGGCACCCTTATCTATTAATGCAACACATGAATTTACTCTGGTCATGTCCCAAGGTTCGACTATGCCACCCATCTTGAACGCGCTCGAGATATATAAAGTGATGAACTTTGATCGACCTACAACAAACCAAGGAGATGGTAATATGTGTGCACTTTCATTTCTTAATGCTACTAGTTCTATAGTTGACATAAAAGATAATGGTAATGGATAGCACTTCTAGAGCTAATAATTAAGTAAATAGCACGTTTTTAAAGAATTGCAAATGTAGCAGAATATATCCGTGATAGACTCTATCGCTAGGGGGTTGGATCTAAATTTTGCTATATCTGCAAATTCTTTTGCATTGTGCTATATTTGCTAATACTTTGTGTCTTATTGATATATTTACAATTTCCCTTAACATAAACATCATTTAACTAGTTTCTTGACTCCATATCTTTCTTTGTTGAAGTACCTCGAATCTGGTAAAACATGCGTAAATCTATTTTATTTAGCATTTAAGAGGGGTGTCATATATAAATCTTCTAACTCTCACGTGCGTACAAATCTCTCTCCTGCTTCTCAAGATAATAAAACAGTTTCTCTCTCCATGCTCGTAGATGTAGCTAACCTACCATTACTAGCGTAAATTTGCGTGTTGATTTCCTTTTAAATTCTTTGCTTTTCAATAGTTTTTGTCATACATGCTTTGCAGTTGTTGCTATTGAATCCATCAAGAAAGATTATAAGGTTACAAAAGAAGATTGGCAAGGAGATCCATGTGCTCCAAAAACTTTAGCTTGGGGGGCTCTTGTCTGTAAATATGATGCTTCAGATCCTCCGACAATTATAGGCTTGTGAGTGACTCAACCTTAAACAGGGATTATTCCCTTACATGAATATTATAAGCTGATCTTATAATTCTTGACAGGAACTTGTCATCCAGTGGATTGATGGGAGAAATTTCAAGAAACATATCAAATCTGGCAAAGCTTGAGGTTTTGTAAGTGTCTGATTCTACTAAAGATCTTAATGTGTTAAAGCTTTCAATGTTCTTAAAACCTGAGTCATATTAAAACTTACAAACAAGTTCTTCTTCAATACGACTCTTAATGAAATTACTTCCAAATGCACAAAGGAAAACTAATATGTTAATTTGAGGTTGGTTTCTCCATAATTGAGTTCTTAAGTTTGAAAAAAAATTATTTTTTTTAAGAAGGGAATTGAATAGGGTGGTTGTATTGTATTGTTTATTTAAAAAGGGAAAAATGTGCTTTTGGAAACTCTACTTTCGGTCTATGAGATTTGAAGTTGGTGTCTATTTGGTTATGGAAGTTTCAAGACGAACATTTTAGTCTTCAAGATTTGGCAAATGGTTCTAAATGGTTCCCAAGAATCCTTGGACCATTAGATGGTAAATGACGTGGTCGTTAAATGATGAGTAAGTTAGATGATTTGGTAAAATATATTAATTTAATTGTTTTTAATGATGTGACCTCTCTCTTCTTTCCCCCTTCTCCATTCTCTTCTTCAAACCTCCTCCGGCGAACCCTCCCCCACCATCCCGCCAAGTGAAGAACAAGTATCATCGTTGTCAAACTTAGCCAGATGAAGAATAAAGGAGAAGTCAAAGTTTAGATCTAAACGAAGAAGTCTCCCTCCATCATTCAAATTTGAACGACGACCCACCTAGAAGATGAAATCTAAAGCTTCTAATTATCCTTCGTTAATCACCTAGTGTGATGCACGGCAGTAACGAAATGTAGATCTCAATGACTGAAGTATTTGTTTTGAAACTTCATAGACCAAATAGACATTCACTTAAAACTTCAAGGACCAAAAACAATACCTAATCTTTTTTTTTCCTCATTTCCAGCAAATGAGTTTGTAACTGAATTTCATCTCTATTTCATAGAATTAAAACAATACCTAATATTTCCTAATGAGTAACAAAATTAACAAGGGATTTATGGCTCATTTCAGGGATTTGTCAAACAATAACCTAATTGGACCAGTGCCAGAGTTTCTAGCTGAAATGCCATTCTTGAGGGTTTTGTAAGTTTACTTTTGACTCCATGAATCCATCTGACAAAGACTTATCTATATCACATTCTACTTGTTGCTTTTACAGAAACTTAGCAGGAAACAACCTAAGCGGCCAAGTTCCTGCTGCACTTATTAACAAAATGAACAAAGCCTCTCTTTCACTAAGGTTAGCCTTTGATACTAAAACCACATGCACGTCCAACCAATATTTCTAAGCTTCAACACAGTACAAAATTTGCCAAAAGTTCTGATATCAATTTAACTTTCATAAATATTTCTTCCATCAGTTTGGATGGAAACCCAAATCTACATGTGACAGCTACAAATGAGAAAAAGAACGATATACTCATGCCTATTCTAGCAGCAGTTGGTGGTGTTATTATCATATTAATCATTTTAACTTCAATCTACTTCATCAGGCGGAAAACAAATCGTAAAGGTAAACTATCCCAATAGACTGTTAATTAATTGTTTCTTGCAATGAACACCAAAATAACATATATTAAATTTTGGTATTCTTACAGGCCCTGTTATGGTACAGCCTCATTCACCACAAAATTCTCATATCGAACCTCAATCTCATGGGCCATTAGATCAGCATCCAAGAAGAAGATATTTATATGCAGATATCTTGAAAATGACAAATCATTTTGACACATTGCTAGGTGAAGGAGGATTTGGAAAAGTTTATTATGGTCAAATTAGTAATGGTACTGAAGTGGCTGTAAAGATGTTATCTCCAAAGTCAGGTCAAGGTTATAAAGAATTTCAAGCAGAGGCATGTGGTTTTTTTTTTTTTTTTTTTTTTAACATAATGAGATTTCTTGAACCCCCCTTATGCTTTTGTTGTTCTTATGAATCACTCAGAATAGATATTTCATGGCAGGTTGATATTCTTTTGAGAGTTCATCACAGAAACTTGACTAGTCTAGTGGGATATTGTAATGAGGGAGACACGAAAATGGGGCTTATCTATGAATATATGGGCAGAGGAAACCTTGGATCACTCCTAGGTACGGATTTTTTAAAAATTAACTTAGGACCTGTTTGGATTGCCCGGGAAAAAATGTGTTTCTCAAAACTTCATTTTTGTTCATATTTTTTATAAAGACAATAACTTTCTGTTTTTGTACAGGTGGAAAAGGAGAGGTTTTGAGATGGAAAGACAGATTACAAGTAGCACTAGATTCAGCACAAGGTTAGCAGCAAGTGTATGATACATGTGAACTGTTTTTGTAAAATGACATTTTTGTTCTATTCCCGTTTCAAATGATATTGGTAGAAAAACAAAAAAAAAAATTGCAGGCCTAGAATATTTGCATAATGGTTGCAGACCACCGATAATCCACAGAGATATCAAATCAAGCAACATTTTATTGAATGAACATTTTCAAGCAAAACTGGCTGATTTTGGCCTATCTAGAGCTTTCCCTACTGATGGAGATGCCACTCATGTCACTACCAAAGTGGTCGGCACTCCTGGCTACCTTGATCCTCAGTAAGTTCTTCCAATTTGTCTTTATAAAACAAGATTAGAATACAGTTCCATTGTGATTATTTGACAGAATTTTGCTTGTGATTATTTGCAGGTATTACATATCATTTAGATTGACAGAGAAGAGTGATATTTATAGCTTTGGAATTGTTCTTATGGAACTCATTACTGGGAGACCAGTGTTAGTAAAAAGTGGTGAAATAAGTCACATAACTAAATGGGTAGATTTCAACATTAATCAAGGAGATATCTACTCTATAATGGACCCGAAAATAAAAGAAAGTTGTAACGTTAACTCTGTATGGAAAGCAGTAGATATGGCAATGGCTTGTACTGCTTCAGATCCTACAAATAGGCCAACAATGAGTCAAGTTGTGAGTGAACTGAAGGAATGTCTAAACCTCGAGTTAAACCACGGCAACGACCGTCAAGTTGACTCTACAATGTCTATTGCCTCAACATTCGACAACGAACTTGGTCCTGTGGCAAGGTAGTTTGAATTTGTTGTTAAGATATGTTTGAGCATAGTTTTCTTTGATCTTTGTTGTTGGAAGGATGGCTTTCTTTTGTTATATTTAAAGTTCACTGTGTTACTGTCTGTTGTGTTATCGTGAGTTTTAAACCAAATTAATTCCAAGGACTGGCTGTTTAGTTGTCAAACTACAAAGGCTGATTTGTAGCCTTCATATGGTTGGATCTTAAGGCTGTTTTCAGTTCGACATTAATAAGACTACCAAGTGTTTCTCTGTAAACACAATTTCTACACTTCTTTCGGCAGCTGGTTAGTTATAATGCCTCACGCCACCAGATAAATTAATGTGGATATCATGGAACAGCTAATGGTGGCATTTTCTATGCAACTCTTGGATTCTAACTAAGATTACAGTTTTGATTAAGAGACCTTCCCCTACACCCTTCCTATTCCTACAAAGCCAATCCTTGTTTCTACAAAGGATTTTGTTAAGCTCATATGGAAAACAGTGCTCTCGTTTCGATCAAACTAATTTTGTATGTATCTTCAAAATTTAGAACTTACTGAAATTAATGGTGTTTGACTATCACCTTCACTTCAACCAATTATGCTTTTCGCCACTACGGTGGTCCAGAGGTTTGTTCTTCGCTGCATGGTATTATCAAAAGAGACCAGAGATATTTTTAACCCACTTTCAAGGTCCTGGGAATTCTCCATCCGCCTTTTAAAGATAAAAGGTTGTTTTCTTTGGTTTCCGGTGCCGTGTGCGATTTTCGGATCTCTGAAATAGTATTTAATATATCAATAAAAAAATTAATTACGAATGAATAATAATTTTATTATTGAATAATTTGTAATTAAAATTAATCAATTACTACATTTAATGGACGTCATACTAATTATAATCTAATACTTAATCATTTTTATTATTAATTAAGTTTAACATTAGTAATTTTAATTTTAATTAAATAATATAAGACAATATATTTTAACAGACAATATATTATATAAAAAGGAAGAAAATGAGATAAAAATATGATATATTAATAAAAAATACTAAAAAATATTTTATGAATATGATATGTTAATAATGAATGGAATAATAAAAATTAATCACAGTAAATAATTAATTTCTTATAAATAACCAGTGATGATTATATGTTCATAATGAATTACTAAATTAAAATTAATCTCAATAAATAATTACTTGTTTATTAAAAAAATAAAGTAATAAATTATTATTATTAAAAAAATGAAGTTTAATACTAACTAAATTTAACTAATCTTAGTTTACTAATTAAATATATTTAAGATAGAGTTGGCTAATAAATTAATAATTTATGAAAAAAAATAATTTCATTCATTTAATAAATTTTTATTATAAAAATAAGTTAAGTAAATATTTTAATAGATCATATTGATTTATTAAAATAAATATTTATATTATTACTATTAAATTAATATTAATTAATTAATTAACTATATTCAAAGGGAAATCCCACCGTTGGAGAATAGAAAACTTTTATATGTGGGAAATGAGATGTCAATTCTCTTGCAGAAGGTTTTGTGGGATTAGTTTTTTTGGTATGCCCTTGTGTTCTCTCATTTATTCTCAATAAAAGGAGTTGTTTCTATCTAAAAAAAAGAGTCATGATTGTTCAAATGCCTACACTATGAATAAAACATATATAAACTTATCTCCTTGAAGTTGATCTCTCCATGAAAACTCTGGTTTTTAAAGTTTCAACCTCTTCCTCTCCATTGAGATTATACTCAAGTTCAGTTTGATTCTACCCATTTGTGTTGGTTCTTGTTAATTTTGACGATAATGTAAATTTAATCTTAAGTTTTTTATTTCTCTTCCTCTCAGTCAAGTTTGTAGGCAAGCTTAGTTTGATTAAATACAAAGTTTGTCAGGTGGTTTTTGTTAATTTCGCTCATAAGAAGGTAAACCTAATGGTCCTAATCCATTCTAGGAGGAAAAATACTTTAAACTTGACCAAAAAAACAAAAAAAGAATGAATTATGTTCATTGGGTTCTGATCTTTCCATTCACTGCAACTTTATTATTAGTAGTAGACTAGTAGTAGTAGTACACTATAGTAAAATTCGGTTAAGAAAATACATTACCTTAGACAACAATCCAAGATTCAGTAGTACAACATACAAATATATTGTCCTACAAAATTCGAAAGGCAGTGCATGAGGACATGATTTCACTCCAATATGCCCTTTGACAGATAAACTACCATGTACAAACTAATTCCAAGTATCTTTACTACCATGCCTAAGAAAAAAGTATCAGCCATGTCCTATTTATTTGCAAGTTAACTCTACCAAGTTAAACTATCAATATGAAGTGAAAACAGACATCACTTAAGGCGAAAGTAGTACATGCTAGTTTCTCTTTAAGTTGGAGAGAAGCTGCATTTCAAAACCTGAATCTTTAGGCATCAAGTAGCAGTTTATTCTCAAGATTCGCTTCTTTTCTGCATCTCCTGGTCTGACGCAAAGAAACTTTGGCAGGAGGCAAGAACTTGAGGCGGTAACTAACAAGTGCAGTCCCAAAAATGCTACATTTTCCCGTATTGCTGAAAGCTGTTTCAGCATCAGAAGTTCTCTTGAAAACTACTTTAGCTCGTCTACTCTTCTTCATTACTTCAGTCTTCGACTCGTACAGAGGGCCGTATTTTCTAAATATATCATTTAAATTTGTTTCTGAAGGAACAGAATCCAAGTCTGTAAAGGTTAAAATGAGAGCTGTGGGATAGGGATCCTCCACACTATTCTCTGATTCTGGTCCAACACTTTCATGAGGCTCATCTTGATCGCTAGAATGCAGAACAGTAGGGACAGCCCTTTCAATTGCAGTCTGGACATGGATATCCACAGTTTCATTTTGATTTTCAAAAGATAATTGATCTTCAGCAATGCCCTGGATTAACCTATCTTGAGGTTCTGATTCTGGTTTCACACATTCATGAGGCTCATCTTGATCAGTAGAATTCAGACCAGGAGGGACAACCCTTTCACTTGCAGTCTGGACGTGGACATCCACAGTTTCATTTTGATTTTCAAAAGATAATTGATCTTCAGCAATGCCCTGGATTAACCTATCAGTCCAATATGTGTCCTTCATAAATTCAGAGTCAAATGATTCTACTGGGTCTGCGTTTCTTCTTCTATTTGGCTTCGTCGCTTTATTTCCAGTCTTCCCGCGAGAAACTAGTTCTGAAGTTTCCTTCCGCTTTCTGCCTCGTCTCGTCTTGGAAACAACTTTTTCAGATATTCCATCATCATGCTTCAATATTGGATTCGACTCATTCAATATGTAAGCAACCTTTTGAATGCGATCTCCAACTCTAAAAGTTTGGCCAGTCTTCATTGGAATGTTGGTATTAGTGTCATTACAACCTACCTCATCTTTAGTACTTGAAGCATGCAAACTTAGTTCATTACCAGCATACTCTTCAAATCTATGTTTCTTCTTCCTGCCACGACGAGGCTTCTCGGACATTGAATTAGACAGATTCTTGCCCATTTTACTAGACTCAATATGAGTTATTGGAATGTTGGTATAAATGTCATTACAACCTACCTCATCTTTAGTACTTGAAGCATGCAAACTCAATTCATTGCCAGCATAGTCTTCAGATCTATGTTTCTTCTTCCTACCACGACGAGGCTTCTCGGACATTGAATTAGACAAATTCTTGCCCTTTTCACTAGAGTCTTTTAAGTCTTCAGAATTATCCTTGCGCTTGCCACTGGAATCATCTTGAGATTTCAAGTTTCCTTCCCCACTTGGGGTCGCTTCATCATGTTTGATGTCTATAGCTATATCCTTCACCAATTCACTTTGATAATTGTTTTTTACATCCAAAATGTGATCAATATCATTGAACACTACACTGTGTTTATGAAACTTGGGCAGTTCATAATAGCCCTTCCATCGATTGAATGCCAACAACTGAGCACGTGCGCGAACTAGTTCTAACTTGTCAGCTTCACCAACAGGTGACATGGATACTTCCTTAACAATGTTAATAAGCTTCATTGGATCGAAAGATTCTGCAGTAAGAAAGCTGTCCCCACCCACTCTTTTACTCAACTTCTTGCGGATTCCTGCATTAGTAATTGTTTGAGTTCGAAGCTTGGAATACAATTCTTCTGATAAACAAGAGCATGCAAGGCTAAACTCAACTCGTCTGGAGAACTCTTCCAAAGCACAATCAATTGCCTGATGAAAACTTTCCAATTTGTTCTGCTTCTGCAACTCTGAAAAATATTCCTCAAAAGGTTTTACCATCGCTGCTTCTTTCCATGCAAATGTATGATCCCCAAAAAAGGCTATCAGATATCTGCCTGTTTTGAAATATTTCATGGCTTTTTTTGATGATGTTGCAGGATCACATATCTGCCCTGGCCACCAGGGATGGCTCGGTACTCTGCTCCATACTAGATCAGAAACATTGAACTCCACAACTGAGTCAGCTGAATCTCCATTGACATCATCAAAAAAATCTTCTTCATCCATGAAAACATGTGGGTCCACTTCAACAACAACATCAAATAAATTTGCCTCATCTAGATCTGTTAAAACCCCTGTCTTCATGATATGACTGTCAGTGGCTAGATTTTCAATTCTGTCCACCATCCACTTACACTGCAATTTTATTCTCTCCCTTTAATATTCTAGCTTCTTAACTGACTAAATGCTTCAAGATTTCAATTTTTATCATTACCATTTGTGCTGTATGGACCAACCAAAATCACTACCAACCTTCTCGAGTGAGTTGCAAATTATAGCAAGTGTGGCTAGGTCGAGTTTCAAGCTTCATCTTTTAAAAGCCTTCAAAGAATTATCGTAGGTGGATACCCCCAACATAGGGTTAATTTAAACCAATGTCGATCCTGCCTTTAGTGGAAATCTGCCAAAAGTAGCCTTTGTTACAGTCATTAGGAAAAACAATTGCAATTATGACTCAATTTGCCCATCATATTTTAAATGGTGAGGTAGCTAAAGCAATCACTATCAAGAGGTTGATTTAGTTATGACTATACTATATTGTATTCACCCAATTTGACTCTGAACCTAATTCACTAGGTGTTGTGGATAGTTTGATTATTGATAAATCTGAACTTTATCATCCTGTTCGAGATATTAAAGCTTCGGAAGCATCTGAATGGTTTGTACTTCATGGTTGTAATTGAAAGTTTGCCTAAAATCTTTTGTTGCTCGGTCAAAAAGTATTCTTAAACCAATGTGTTCAACAGAGACTATATCATACATTATTGGCGAGATTCGTAACGAAACTCTTAAAGCATACCTCAACAGAGTGTGGACCGATCGGTTGCCCGGTTCAAATCAAAATCAACTTCTAACATCTTGCAAGTAGCAGAAATCTGAAGATAAAACGAAAATAGAAAAGTACGAAGGCAAAAGATTGAAAGCAAGTCTTTGGCCAAAGGCAGACTTAGAAAGAGGATCATCAATCGGAGAACGAAAACAACCAAAATCGAGGAAAAAGCTAATCTAGCATACAGCTTAGACAGATAGAGAGAAGCAATTAAGGAAGATGAAACTCACTCTAGGACTACATACATAAAGCAACCATTAAAAAGCAAAATTAATCTCCATTCTCGCGTATCAACAGAAATATGAGCATAAAATGAAGAGAGGAAACTCAAAAAATCCTTCTCCAATGCAAGATTCAAATTGAGGATCATTTTCCGTTGAACAATGGAAGAAGATTAAGAAGACGCTTACCATACTGCAAGCCAAGATGAATCGCTGATGCAGAGAAACAGAGAGAGAAGAGGTTCAAGAAGATGAAATTCACACCCTAGGGTTCGAGCAGTGCATCGATCAACCATTGAGAAACGAGAGAGAAAGGGCTTTACTTTTTAGACTAAAAATACTAAAATGTCCTCGAAATACGGCTAGAAAACCAATATGATTTTTTGTGTGAATGGTCAATTTGCCAAAATTGATTCTACAATTCTGGATAAGGTTCAACAAAGCAAAAGAACCATTGCCAAAAGCACAACTCGATGTAATTTAAATGTACCGTAAAATTGAGGAGCATGATGAGAATTGGATACGAGGGATAACTAAATAATTAAATTAAATTAAATTAAGAAGATTATAGAAAATGAAAATTTTGGAATTCTCTCCAAACTTTTTCGATTTCTCCACCAATATATGCATCTTACAAAACCCACCAAATGTCACTATTTATAAGTAATTTGGCAAGTAGGAGATGAATTACATGGACACTAATAGTGTGTAATCTTGATACACATGGACAATACTTAGGGTAATGAAGGTATGATATATGGTCAAAGGACACTTAAGTATGAGTATCTAATGGACATCTATTATCATAATATTTATAATACTCTCCCTTAGATGCCCATTATATATATATGAAATATGTCTCATTAAAACTTTACTAGAAAAACCCCAATGAAAAAAAAATCTAGTGAAGGAAAAAGAGTAAATATTTCATATAATATATACTCTTAAATGAATACAATATATTTACTCCCCTCCTGAAAACATCACTTAGCTTTTTGAGTTGCTGCATTCCAATGTTGTGCACCAATTTTTCAAAGGTTGTGATTGGTAATGATTTTGTAAATAAGTCTGTCAGATTATCCTTCAAACAAATTTGTTGTATAGTGATGCCACAATTTTCTTCAAGATCATGAGTGTAGAAAAACTTTGGTAAAATATACATTGTTCTATCTTCTTTAATATATCATCTTTTGATTTGAGATATGCATGTTGTGTTGTCTTCATACAATATTGTTGAAAGAATTTTATTAGAAGGCAGGTCACATGTTTCATGAATGTGATGAGTCATTGATCTTAGTCATACACATTCTCGACTAGCTTTGTGAATTGCAAGAATTTCAGCATGATTTGAGGAAGTGATTTTTATGGTCTGTTTCATTGATCGTCATGATATAGAAATTCATCCACATGTGAACAGATAACATGTTTGAGATCGAGTTTTATGTGAATAAGATAAATATTCAGAATCTACGTAACAAACTAGATCAAATTTTGATTTAGTTGAATAAAAAAACGCATATCAATCGTTCTTTGAGGATAACAGAGTATATGCTTAATTTTGTTCCAATGTCTTTGTTGGAGAAGAACTATATTTAACTAATAAATTTATTGAAAATGCAATATCTGGTCTTATATTATTAGCAAGATACATAAGTGCACCAATTGCACTAAGATATGGTATTTTTGGACCAAGAAGTTCTTCATTATCCTCTTGAGGTAAAAATATATCTTTCTTTATATCCAATGAACGGACTTTCATTGGAATATTTAATGGATGTGCTTTGTCCATGTAGAACATTTTCAAAAGTTTTCCTGTATAGGTTGACTGATGAACAAATATCTCATCGGCTAAATACTCAATTTGCAAACCAAGGCGAAATTTCGTTTTACTGAAATCTTTCATCTCAAATTCTTCCTTAAAATATTCTATTGCCTTTGAAAGCTCTTTAGGAGTTTAAATTATATTTAAGTTATTAACATATACAGTTATTATTGCAAATCTTGACTGTGATTTTTTTATAAAAACATATGGTATATTGGATTATTTTGATATCTTTCTCTCAACAAATATCCACTTAGGCGATTGTATAACATCCGTCCTGATTATTTCAATCCATATAGTAATCTCTGTAACTTTATTGAATATAATTCTCGAGAATTTGATTTATATGTTTCAGGTATCTTAAATTCTTTTGGGATTTTTGTATAAATATCATTATCAAAAGAGCTATATAAATATGTCGTGACAACATCCATAAGATGCGTATCCAGACTTTCGTAAACATTCAGGTCAATTAAATGTCTTAGTGTTACTTGCATCCACCACCAGAGAATATGTTTCCTCATAATCAATGTCAGGTATTTGTGAAAAACCTTATGCAACTAGTCTTGCTTTATATCTTATGACCTCGTTTTTTTCATTTTTTTTTCTCAAACATACTTATTTGTATCCCACAGGTTTATACCTTCTGGTGTTCGAATTATTAATCCAAAAACTTGACGTTTTGAAAGTGAGTTTAATTATGCATCGATTGCATCTTTTCACTTAAGTCAATCTTTTCTATGTTGACATTCTTCAACAGATTTTGGTTCAGGATCCTCATTTTTAGATATAATATCAAGAGCAATATTATACGCAAAATTGTTGTCAATAACTACATTAATTCGATTCCATCTTTTTCCTATCATGACATAGTTTATTAAAATCTTATTATTATCTTTAGGTATTTGACCTTCCTCACTAGTCATGTCATGAATTTATTCATGGATATTTCACCCTGAATCAAGTATTTTCTACTATTAATTATTCTTTTGAAATTTTTTATCTTTGGAACCCACTAGTCTACCACGCTTCTGGCGTGTTCCAAACTCACTAGTGACAACTTGCTGTGTTGAGATAGTAATTTTGGATGGAACATTTATAGCTGGTATTTGTGATTTAGTTACTTTCTTTGCATCTGTAAATGCATCTGGTAGTTGATTTGTTATATTTTGCAAACAAATTATTTTCTAAACTTCAAGTTCACATTGATCTATACATAGATCTAAATAAGACAATAATGATGCATTCCAAGTAATTTCTTTTTCCAACTTCTGAATTCCTCCCCTAATGTTGGAAAATTTGTCTCATTAAAATGACAATCAGCAAATCATGCAGTAAATACATTACCCATCAAGGGTTCAAGATATTTAATAATTGATGGAAAATCATATCTAACATATATTTCTAACTTCCTTGGAAGACCCATCTTAGTGCGTTATGGTGGAGCAATTGGTACATATACTACACATCTAAAAATTCTCGGATCGAAACTATTTGGCTCGTGACCATAAGCTAATTGTAATGGCGAGTACTTATGATAAGCTATGGCCTAATGGGATCCAAATAGTTTGAAACTGCAAAACTAGAACACTAGTGTTATCTCAAGCATTTATATAGACAAAATGTTGTCTAGATATAAAATGCAAAATTTCAAGAGAGGTATGTTACGTTTCAGGCACAGAATTCATTTGTCTAAAGAAAAATGTCTTAAGACATCTCAAGAGGTTGAAGTTATGAAACAAATTCTCATGCATCACCAGTCAGAAGTTTATAAATGATGCATGATAATGTTGTTTATGCATGCATTCATATATTATAAATCTTATATTATGTGATGCACGAGCATGCTCTAATAATTCATGCAACTATATATTATAACATTTATAATAACATAATGCATGAATAATGCACATCCTGTGGTGGGATTTTCTCTATATGGAATACATTATGACATATATTTAAGAAAAATCATACATCCAATCCATAATTTAAGTAACAACATTTTGGACCGAGATTGACCTTTTAGCCATTGGTTAAATCAATATAACTATTATATTAATTTAATTAATAAAAAAAATAGGAAAAGCTGATGTTAGACCACTAGAGAAGCCGAATTGCTGGTTCAAACCGCCTGGACCGTGAACTGCGAACTGCCTGCATCAATACGCATCAGAGTATCGCAACACTACAGGAACCTTTCCCATTCGCCTCACGTCGAAGCGTCGTGGTACTAAAGTACAGCGTCGTGATGCTACTATACAAAATGCCTTCTGTACAGTGTGTTTCTGCTCCAACTTCCTCTGATTTTGGCCCCAAAACCTCCAGATCTTCGCCCAAAAACACCACGAAAGACCCGAACTAATAAATTTACAAACACGATAGCAGTTATACCCAGATACAATAGGCCCTTACATAACAAATTGTTTAAAAAAAAAAATCTAAAGGCCAATCCCCAAACATCCAAAAATGCAAAATCAACATTCATCCACATTCATCAGCATAAATGCAATACAGGAAAAAAAATCTCGCCATAACTCTGAATTAATTTCGAAAATAATAAAAATTGGGACTCAAAACGATCGTGCTCTGATACCAATTGAAGGATGTGTGAACACCCCACCGAAAGTGGATCGTATCCCAATTTTTAATTTTACAGAAGCAATAAATTCAAAGGACGAAAATAATAGATATACGTTCTAAATTATAACATGCTTTACTGGAAAAAAAACCAAAAGAAAATTAGGGGTTTGGAATTACCAACTCTTGAAGACTAAAACCATCACGAAATTCATCTCCAAATGATTTCCTTGAATTTTTTCCATAAACACGAACACACCAGAATTCAGAAAGACACAAACAAAAATTGGACACCACCACAGTGTAACCTTAGTATTCTCTTTGGGGCGAAAAATCACGAGAGTGTTTAGGCTTCATATAATTTTGGTAGAGGGAGATAGAGAAATTATTTTGAGAGGAAAAGCTTTTTAGGTACAATGGTTGGGGATCAATCTCTGTCGTCATCTACGTGAGAAGTAAGGGGGAAGAAGAAAACTGAATTAATCTCAACCAACCCATTTGCACGTCTTTTGAATGAGAGAATAAGGAGGAAGTTGTTCCCATGACTCTCTTCCTTTAATTAATTCAAAAAATAAAATTAAAGAAAATATTTTTTAATTTAAATTATATATATATATAATTAACTTATTGGGTTTTATGCCCTAAAACTCGTAGATACTAAATGTTATCAATTAACCGTCATCAATAAATAGTTATCGATGTTAATTCAATAAATGTTATTGATTGTGTTGTATTCTATTTTGTCTTAATAACCCTAAATCCAATAAACTAATATCCAAGACTATCTTATGAGTCTTGAACTGTATATGGAGACATAAAGGGATCAATATTCAAGAAACAGCTTAAAGAGTTTATAGTATAGGGATAAGATTAGGTACCTTATTCTGGTGACACTATAGCTATGGGTCACTTTGTATTTAATACAAGCGCAATGATCCAACGCATTCGTGTAGGTGACACGCGAGTGGGGGTATCCTATACAATGAGTTTCCATAAGACCGGACCACGAAATAGTCACTAGATGCAATGTTGTTAACTAGTTTGGTTCCTATTTCAATTGAATGACCTAGGCAACTTAGTCTTAATCTTGAGTGTATTATGAACTTCTGTTCACAAGGGATCATCCTTTGATTTGTATGGGTGAGAGTAGCCAGTTTTCTGACTCAATAAGCCTACTATTTTGGGACAAGGTCGAGTGAGAAGCTGAGAACATAATAAAACAAGATGGAATTCACTCATTCTCAACTTTAGGGTAGGTAGATGAGTGTTCCCTTAAGTGGTGTCTCCAGGACTTGAACAAAGGATCCTACACGTTCACTTTAAGTGGTATCTCCAGGACTTGAACAAATGGTCCTAGGCTCGAGGAGGGTTTCTGTTTATTAGTTGGACCATAAACAGGTTGTTCATTAAAGAAGCACTGGTACTTAAGGATACAGAGGTGACCTAAGAGTAAAATATTAATCTGACCCAGTTGGTCTGGACACCCATGAAGGATTAACTTGTTGTTATTAGTCTATATCTGTGAACACAGAAATATATCTGTAGTGAGAATAGTGCAACTGTGGGTCTTTAGTGGAATGTACCATTGGTTAATGAGTTTAGCCAATTAATCTCATATCTTTGGAGCTTCTGATCTATGGGTCCACGAGACCCCCTTGTTAGCTCACTAAAGATATTAAAGAGAAATTATTTGAATTGTGCAAATTAATTTGAGAAAATTTATGATTAATATGTAATTAATTATGGACTTGATCTATAATTTAAATTAAGTTGGAGAGAAATACTTGAATGAGCTTCAAATATTTAACTCAAGTGAATTAGATTGATAAAGAATTAATTAATTAAATTAATAGAGAGGTGATGCACATAAAATATACAATGTTTATTTGTGTTAATTAAATATATACATTAAATTGGATTTAATGTATAAATATTTATTTAATTAATGTGATAATTAATTAAATAAACGTTATTTAATTAACTGAGCATAAGGAAAGACTTGGAGAAGGGGTTAGCCCTTCTCCATTTAAATTGGCCCTTTTAAGGTAAGAATTTATTTTGGTGAGATTTACCCCAGCCACCAAACCACAAATATTCTTTTTACTCTCTAAGAAAAATCTCTCTACCTCTTTCTCTTCCAATTAGTTGGATACCACATATTATTCTATTGGAATCCTTGAGAATAACAAGGTTATTCTCGAGGTCGTGTCCAAGTTTGATATAGTGCTAAGATCGAGAGGATTTTTCGGAGCTTAGGAATCTTCAAAGGTAAGAATGGTTTTTTTTTTTTTAGTTTCCCTTCTCCAAACCATGTTATTTCATATGTTTATCCTTCATATGTTCCATATGGATACGCTTCATATGAAAGAATGTGTTTTTGTTTCTTCAAAAATTAATTTTCGAGATGTAAGGCGTTTATACGCTTCCTCTCGAAAATGGATCCCTACATAACTTACTATATATATAACATATATTGCTAAATGTTATATCAAATATAATATGTAACCTATAGTTTATATCATACCATATATAATATAACCTATAGTTTGATATTCTCTCATTTAACTTATAATATTTAGTATGAATCAAATTCACATTAAGTTTAACCTATAGTATTTATATGAATCACATTCTTATAATTAATATTTGAATCAAATTCTACTTATCCCTACTTCAGGAAATGAGTAAATTCCATCTTGTGGATTGAGTTCCTAACTCCCAGATCAGACAAGTCCCCAAAAAGGTAGGCATGTTGAGTTGGCAATCTGGCCACTTTCAGCCATACTAATTAAAGAACCGCCCTCAAAGGCAGAAGTTTCCAAAACACTCAAGATTGAGATCGTGTCACCTATGGTCGTTTAGGTGAGATGCAAGTCTCTAGTATCAAACAACATTATATACAGAGTCTAGTCATCTCGTGGTCCAGGTCTTATACAAACTTTTTGTATAGGATACCCTCGCTCGCACGTCTCCACATGAATGGATAGGATATACCATCTGTGGTAGTTTATAACACTTGCAAACCTCTACAAAGTGGGTCGTATCCATAGTGTCACAAGGATCAGGTATCACACCTTAATCCTTATACTACAGACCTGTTTAGGTTATAATTAAATAACAATTATTTTATTCATTAAACAATGTGTATCTTTACAAAACAACGAGACTCCGGGATAATTAAGACATAAATCCCAACAGTTTTTCAAAAATTCCAAAGCATATTGTTCATCCTCCACTTCTAATCTTTCAAATGCTTTTTGAAAATTTTCAGCATCTAACCTAACATATGTGGAATTCCATCTAGTAAGGAACATCCGAACAAAGTGAATTTTTACTAGCTATTTTTTCATTTCTCGCACAATTTTGAAAAGTAGCTAGTCTAGATGGTGAACAAAGTGAATTTTCACAATTGAATCACTGAGTTCTTTCAGAGCATCCTCCACAATGAGATAAAGAATATGAGCACAACATCTTACATGCAAATATTCTCCATCTAAAATGGTCTCATTCCAATTTCTCGGTTTTCATCTCAAATAATTAATGGCCACAACATTAGAGCTAGCATTATCTACCGTCACACTCGAAATATTATCTATCCCCCAATCCAACAAACATTTCTCAATTTTTTTCACAATGGTTTCTCCTTTATGATTTGGAATCAAGCAAAAGTTTAAAATTCTTTTTTGAAAATTTCAATTATCATTCATAAAGTGTGTTGTGAGAACCATATAACTAACATTTTGAATTGAGGTCCATGTGTCTGTCATCAAACTAACCTTCAACCCTTTCTTCCCAATAAATTCTTTCAACCTTTTTTTTTATCCGTATAAAGTTGAAGACAATCTCTTGTAACTGTACATCATGATGGCACAATAAATTTAGGTTGCAAAGTACTAGAATATTCACAAAATCCTTCCAACTCAACTACCCTAAATGGCATCTCTTCAACGATAATAAATTTTGCAAGTGCTAATCTACATTTCCTTGTGCTAAAAGTTGTGGCAACCAAACTACAACTTCCTTTTCTTTCCTTTTCTGTTTTTTCAAAAAGCAGTAGTTTTTGTTTAGTTTCATTTATTCTTCCTGGATATTTTTTGCACTTAGTACGAATATGCTTTAACATGTTTATGGTACCATTCTTTTGAGTATCACATGCAAGGTAACATCACAATAATTACACTTTGCTCTTGTAAAATGTTCCCACGCACCTGAGGTGGTCTTATTCGTAGTAGTGGTCTTATTCTTCTTCACCACTTTTGTTTCAATAGATGGCGAGTTGGGTGGTGACTTTCTCTTGTTTTCTTTGTACTCAGATTTGTATTTTTAGTCACAAACTCCATAGAAAACAATTGTTTAACAAAATAAAAATGACATTAACAATTTTATAAAAATTAATATTCTAAAAATGACATTAACGATTTCCAGCAAGTACAGATGACATTAACGAATGAAAATTGAAAATTGATGTACACCCAATATGCCATTATTTAACGAAATTATGACCTTCTTTAATCTTTACTCTATGCCTTATTGTTAATTGTCTTTTTATCGATCTTCAAAATTATTTTCTTTTCTTTTAAAAACATTAAAATCAACAAATCCATTAATTTGGAGAACGATACCTGAGATGGAAGATGAAACTTGGAAGTTCGAGTACAACGTGAAGAAGGCGACTGGCTGGAAGTTCAAGTACAATGTGAACGGCAGGCTGGAAGTCGATTTCGCGTTGGATGAAGCTGCCGGAATCTGACTGAGCATGGATGAAGGTGGCAGCTACCGACTTGGATGAAGGTGGCTAGTGCCTTGGTAAGGCATGAGTGAAGGTGAGACTCATGATTCCGGCGTGTTGACGTGAGGGTAAGGCCGGTATGAGGGTGAGGCCGGCGTGATGGTGAGGCTGGCGTCAGGGTGACACGTGAGGTGAGGGTCAAACATCAGATTTCAAAGTTTGGGTATTCATATTTATTTATTTATTTTTAATTAGATAAGGCCGGCGTCAGACTTTAGAGAGTTAGGGTGAGGTCGTTGGCTATTGGGCTTATAGTTAAGAGTTATAGATTTAAATTTTAATGGAAGCCGGTTCAATTCGATTTTTTCGATTTGTTAGGGCAGTGAATCGTGGACCGAACCAAATCGATCGGTTCTGCTACTTAGTGAACCGCAAGTTATTTTTTTAAATAAAACCGGACCGAACTTGTTGGTTTGGTCTGGTTCATCAATTTTCGTTAGTTCCTGCACACTCCTACTAAATATGCAAAGTAACATTTAATTTATTAATTATAATAAAGAGGAAAAAAAACAACCTACCTTTAGGACCTATCTTCAGTTGGAGAAACGACATGATAACATGTTGTAAAATTTTAGAAACACAATGAGAACCCGAATATGAAGAAAATATAATATAATAATAAAATAAAATAACTAAATAATTAAATTAAATAAAGAAAACTATAGAAAATGGAAAATATGGAATTGTCTCCAAACTTTTTAGATTTCTCACCAATATGTGTATCTTACAAAACCCACAAAATGCCACTATTTATAATCAATTTAGCAAGTAGGAGGTAAATTTCATGGACACTAATAGTATGTAATCTTGAGACACATGGGCACACTTGGGATAATTGAGGTATGACATACGGTCAAAAGATTCTAAGCATGGATATCTAATGGGCATCTATTATTATAATATTTATAATAAAATGTATTTATTTATTTTAGGTTGAATTATACCAAATTTCTTGTGAAAAATATCCTTAAATATTCAAATATTTCAAAAATACCCTCAAACTGTTAAAATAAATTTAAAAATTCTCTTATGATTAATTTTAAATGAAAATTATTAGAATTTTGTGTTAATAATACTTCTGAATTTTTAAAAGTTTCAAAAATGTCCTTAATTTTTTTTAAAACAAAAATAATACTCTTACTATTAGTATATGAACATAAATAGTTATGGCTCATAGTTCTCTATTTTTCCTTTTTTTTTTCTCATCCCTTTTCTTCGGTACTCTTCTACTCCCATTCTGTTTAACTGATTGATATTTGTTTGTCTCAAAAAAATTAAACAAACAAATAAATTGTCTACTTCAGTTAGGGTATAACAAGGAAAAAAAGAATAATGGAAGCACCAACCAAGGGATCTTAAGACTTATATGTTTTAACATGGTTGTAGGTTGGTAGTTGAGTATATGTTTTTTTAGTACTATAATTAGGGGTTGGGGGATTAAACTTCCAACCTATCATGTCAATTACCGTTGAGTTAAGCTCACTTTTGTTAGGGTTGATGCCTTAAATCTTGTGAGTTTCATAGTTTGTAAACTTCCAATCTCGTGACCATGGGTAACTTGACCTTAATCCTGATCGAGTTGTGAACTCCTGCCTATGAGGGCATTTTTTTGATCTGTATGGGTGAGAGTGTCCAAATTTGCCGACTCAATATGCCTATCATTTAGGGGATTCATCCGAGTGGGGAGCTGAAAATACAACTAAACAAGATGGAATTCACTTATTCCCAGACATAGGGAAAGTAGATGAATTGCTCCCTTAAGGTCTGATTCCATGTCTTGAACAATGAGGCATCTCACCCTCTCATTAGCCAGAGAGAGGTCTAGTCATAGTTAGACTATAACTAATTTTTCATTAGAGGGATCAATAGTACTTAAGGAGTTAGATGTAACTATAGGGGTAAAATGATAATTTAGGTGAAGGGTTAATTTACTGTTGATTGTATATAGTGCAAAGAGTGCAGTTGTCGGTCTTTAGTTGAGTGACCAAAAGTTAATAAATATTGATCAATTTAATTAAAGAATTTAATTAATTAATCTCATATCATTCGAGCTTCTATTTTGTAGGTCTATAAGGTCCTAGCTCAATAATGAGTTAAATAAGAATCAATTTATTTTTGGATTAATTTGAATTATTCAAATTAGTTAAGAGCATTAATTGTATGAGATGCAATTGATATAATATATATGAATATATTATAGTATAAAGTTTGATAAGAGAGATAAATATTTAAATATGATTCAAACATTAATTATATGAATGAGATTCATATAAAACTATAGGTTAAAATTAATATAAATATGATTCGTATTAAAACTAAGATGATGTGAGAGAATATTATTTGAATATGATTCAAATATGTGACATTTATATTAAATATGATTTATATAAAATTTTTAATTTAATTACATTAAAATTAGTTTTAATGTATTTTATATTAAATGAAGGATAACTCCCTCCCCCATCTCTTACACATAAAGGATAACACAAAGATTTTTTTACCGTATGTTGGTTGGTTTTCTGCAACATTCCTTCTCTAGGAAATCTTTCAGAACAATTCTCTCACAGGAAACTCTTAAACTTCTTGTTCTTTGCCAACAAATCAAAGAGTACACAACTCCTCTGATTCTTACTTTGAGAAAATAAGGACGAGTTTTGTGGTGGTGTCTAGTGTTGGAGATTTGATCTTGTTGTGATCGTGAGGAAAAGCTTAGTTTGTGACTTTGGGAGAGGAGAACGTGAAGAAGGATTTTCATCAAGGGTGAGTAAATTCTTCTTCCCTATTTCTTCATTTTTAGATAGCATGTTTATAGGCTTTACGTTTATGTTTATAATTCAGTATGTTTTTCTCTAATTTTGAGTTTTATTCAAAATGAAATTACTGACACAAGGCGATCACTCGTTTCCACTTAGGATTATTTTCCTTCGACTTTTGGCTAAGTGTGTCTTAATAGCAATTTTTTTCCCTGTATGTGGCTATTTTTTGTTTTGGTATATTTTAAGTGGAGACTTTGAATTTGAAATTTTGTGAAATTTTGGAGAATTTTATGTTTAAACTTAATGTTTTGGTTTTTACTTTGGTAGCTGAGAAAACTGATGTAATAATTAGTTAAATAAGAGTTTCTATATGAAAAGAAAGAGAGAGAATATCTATATAATTTTTTTTAAAATTGGTTTTTTTAACTCAAGAAAACTTCAAATAAATTGATCATTATAATAATTGTATACTCAATTTTAATTTTTTTTTTTTTTAAAAAAAATTGCAACGAGGTATTAACGGTTTATATTCATACACTAACAATAAGAGTTTTTTAAACTTTTGTAAATCTAAGGGTAGTTTTTATACTTTTAAAAGTTGACGAGTATTTTTAAAACAAAATACTAACGATTTTCATCTAAAACTAACGGTGAGACTATTTTTTAAACTCTTTTTAAAAAGGGTAATTGTTTAAAATTGTAAAGTGCCGAAAATATTTTCAAGTATAGGAAAATATTATTGTCTATTAGTGATAGACAGTGATAGACATCTATCACTGGGCGATTGACTGCGATAGACATCTATCAGACACAATATATTTCTATTGTGGTCTATCGCGGTTTATTTCTAATAGATAGTGATATTTTGCTATATTTGTAAATAGTTTACCCAATTTTCTAAATTTGAAAAGACTCCTTTTAAAAATGTAACAATATTTTTTAAATTTTTTTTTAGAACTTTAAAGGATATTTAAATTTTGTTTACTCTAGATTATTTCTAAGTATGTTCGTTAAATATAAGAGAAATATGGGCAACTTTTTTAAAGGAAAATATGATATTATTTAATGAAAATTTTGGTTGCATTTTAACTAATCAATCTGAAATTTAGGACAAAGAATTTAGTTTTGTGATGGATATATTAAATATACAAAATCAATTTTTTTTGTGTGGATTCTCCATTTAGGTGGAGAATGGAGAGAGAGTAAGGGAAGAATTTCTCAAAAGCTAAACTGAGACGAAGAACATTCTTCATCACCATCCCCGCCCTCACGCCCCATTTAATTCTTTTTTAATTTATTATAGTAATTATTGTTATGTTAATATTATTATTATATTTAAATTTCAAGTTTTATTGTTTAACTATTATGATAATGGGTAATTGTAGGGGTGTTCAAAAAACCTAATGACTCGAAAAAATGATCAATCCAACTAAGGTTGGCAACGGGGCCGGGCGGAGACGGGGGTAGGGATTCCCCAACTACTTCTCCGCAGGGAATCCCCTACTAATTTCCCACGGGGATTTTTTATTTTTTTAAATAAAATTTTATTTAAAACTTGATTTTATTTAAAATATGATTAAAATTTGGGCTTGACTTTTGGGCGTAAATTTAGAATTTAGATATTTAATATTGGGCTCCACAACACTATAAGTCTATATATAAATAAGTTATTTTATATATTATAAATATATTTATAAAATATTAAAAATATAAATATATCAAATTAGGGTCGGGGTGGGGATACCGTCCCCGTCCCCACCCGTCCCCGAACAGGGCCCCAAAAAATTTTCCCGGTTTTGACCCCATCCTTGGTCAAATCGGGGATTCCCTGCCCCGATCGGGGTGGGGCCTTGCGGAGAATTTTGCCAACCCTAAATCCAACCCAACCCGTGTGGTTTGGTTGGGTGATCAACTCATGATTGGTTCATGGGTTCACCTAATATAACTCAAACCAATCCGAACTTATTATTACTTTAAAATATATATTTTTTGTTACTTATAATATAATTATTTATACATATATTGATTTTAATTTTATTTAATTTCATCATTTTTTGAATGATTTATTCTCCAAAATTCTTAAATATAGTTTCTTAGCACTTTGAAAAAAAAAATCATTATATGAATTGAAACGGAGTTGTTAATCTTAATTGAAATATATGAAAACAATTAAATTAGATTTTTACGTCTTTACATTTTACCTCTTTTTAGAAAAAAAAATTAAATAAATGACCTAAGTAACCCGAACCAACCCAACCCAAATATTTTTTGATTGGGTTGAGTTAGGATCATTTTCAATAACGATTATTTGGGTTGAAGAAATTTACCGTCCCAACAATTGAATTGGGTCTAAAAAGTCATTCAACTCAATCCAATCCAATTTAACCCATGAATATCCGAAGTAATTATCATAAATAGTAAAAAAAAAAAAAATTTCAACTTTTGCAAAATAGCACTTTTTATGATTAATTGTTTTAATGAATCGTCTGGATGCATCTTGACCAGAATCGATATCGAGACCAAAATAAAACTTTTAACTTATTTTAATAGCACATTCAAATCACCAACTTTTTAAATATTTTATTATTATTTTTTTTTTTATGAAATCTCGGCTAGGATGACAACCAGAATTGAATAAAAATAAAGTAAAAAAAAAGTGAAAGTCTTGGTCAACTGTTTTGCATTCGATTTGGTTAATTTTCCTCCGATGAGATTTTCTTATTTTAGATTAAAAGGAAAAAAGAAAAAAGAAAAAAAAAAAAAAAAGTTCTCATATATACCTTTTTGCCAGGAAAAAAAAACCATCAAAAACTAAAAACTCCCAAATCTCAGTTAGCAACTCAAAACAATGAAATCTTAGAAACTTCTATTTCATTAGTCTTATCTTAATCATCGTCCTGGTCCTTATCTTGGTTAGAATTTTCACCCAACACAACTTTAGTTGCGTTTAAATGTGCCACTTGTAGAAGGCTTATTTTGGTTTCGATATCGATCTTGATCGAGATAGTACCAACGTATATTATTAAAATAATTGGCCAAAAGGACTGCTATTTGTGAAGGATAATGAAAACTTTGTTTCTTATTTCTGAAAATTATCCTAAGACAATGAATCTGTTTAAATTGAATATTTGAATTTAGGTGATATATATGAACAATTTGATATGTAGTTATTTTTTTCTACTAAGAAATATAGGTAATTTCTTTTTAAATTCAAATTATCCATATAAAATTAACTATATATATAAAAAAAAAAGCTGAAAATTTAGATATTTAATTTTAATCTTTTCAATATTGGTTATTTAAGTCTATTGTTTTAGAAAAACAAAATAGGGAAAAATTCACTCCATTCCCTCACGAATTCCTAGGAATCTCAATCTTAACCCTCGCAAAATTAAATGTCGATCTTTTACCCAGAAGGAAAATGAAATAGAGAGTGGGAACAGGGACGAAGAAACGATCTTCGATAATGTTTTGCCCCCGTGAACATTTGAATGAATGTGTATTCAGAAAGGTGACTTTAACATATGCATTTCCAATCAATCTTGCAAAACAGGGAAAAAAAACCTTTAAGCATACAATCCAACAAGTATGAACAATGCACCGACCTTCTTCTTGCTAAAGATTAGTTTAATTCTTCTTTTATTTTTGCCAAAAGCAAAGTAATACATTCAACTATTAGTATTTGATCAAGATGAAATTCTGTCTAAGCCAGGTCCTATTTAGGATGAGATATTTTAAGTTGGCTGTATTAGTTTTATGCATTTCATTATACCATATGTTTTGATGATAATAAATATTTATTTATCGAAAATTTTAGTATTTTTAACGTTCATAGTGTAAAATTTGAAAAGACGATTCTAACACCATTTGAATTATTCAAATCATACGTTCAATTTATGTTTAAATCTCATATTTTTCTCTCTTCTAAGATAGTCTCTCATCTCCCAATCTTATTGAAATTGTTCTCAAATTGTTCATTATTGTCGATCTACCTTTAAAGCTTCTTCTAAAAATTATTTTTTCCAGAGAAATTTATTTTGAGATTTAGGTTACTTTAGTACTGAAAGCTTTATACATCAACTCTTTGTGAGAATTTAATTTATGTGTGATTTCAATTTCATCAATTCAATTTAGAAGTTATAATAAGGTATGGATGAACTTTGAGTTTGAACCCAATAATTTAATCCTGAACTTGCAAAAAGGATTCATTGTAGTGGTTTAATCCTAGACCCAATAAAAGATCATAGTGGTTTGATCTTGAAACCATTAAAAAAAATATCGAAATAGGTTGCATCCTAAACCTGCAAAAGAATCCGTTGTAAAAAGAGTAGTAAATTGGTTTGATTCTCACTCATAATAGAATCCTTGTAATAAAATACTCAAAGAAGTCTCAAAGAATAGAGTAAAAATTTAAAACCATTATAAAATTACTAGTGTCATCTCTCTTTCTCTTTACTCTTTAATTTAGACACTTTAGTTATTTTTGTTTATTATTTTCATTGGTTTCTTTAATTTTGTCTTAAATTTCTTGAAATGGTTTTAATTTTATGAAGCAATCTAACCATTAGTTTCAATTGCTTTAATTTCATTTTAATTTTATAAAGCATTTTAGATTATATGAGATATAGATGTAATTGATTTTTTTTAAATAATATTATTTTAATATATATTAACAAAAATAGGATAGGATTGAAAAGATTGATAAAAATAGGTTTTTAAATCGTGTACTCGGTACACAATTACACCTTAATCATGTACCCGGTATACGATTAGCTCTAAATCGTGCATCCAGTACATGAGTACCTGTTGATCTGGCATATGCAGCGTTGACTGAGATAATCTGTACCCGGTACATGATTATCTTAAGTCGTGTACTGGATACACGACTTCCTTCTCCATTAAACCGCCGTGCGACCCTTCTTCTTCCTCATCCGAAAGCTTCTTCCTCCATTTTCCTCCGTCTTCCTCCGTCCAAACATCATCCGAAATCTCCCAATATATTCAAAAAATTAATCGTTCGTCTAAACATCGTCCGAAAACTTTGATCTTCCTCGGTCTTCCTCATTCTCCATTAAACCGTCTATCTTCTTTCTTCTCCATTAAACCATCCGTCTTCCTTCGATTTTCTTTGATTGAGGTAAAAAAAAATTTCCTACGTTGTTTTCCAATATATAATCTTCATATATATATCATTTTGTTTGCATTTGAGTTGAACTTAATATGTGATTTATACATCCATGATTTAGTTTTGGATATTGTTGAACTTAGAAATTAGATTTTGTTGAGCTATTTGGATTATGTTTGTCTATTTGTTGGGCTATTTTTTTTTTTATGATTATGTATTTGTTGGGTTGAACCTAGAAATATATGTATATGTTTATAAAAATAAAGATTGGTTCATATATATATTATTTTGTTTATATTTGGGCTAAAGTAAATGTATGATTGATGAATATATTATTTTGTTTTTATTTGGACTGATTTAAATGTATAGTTTATAGATCTTAGATTTGGGCTAATTTAAATGTATAGTTTATGAATCTTAGAGTTGAGCTGATTTAAATGTATAGTTTATGAATCTTAGATTTAGGCTAATTTAAATGTATAGTTTATGAATCTTACATTTGGGCCGATTTAAATGTATAGTTTATGAATTTTACATTTGGGCCGATTTAAATGTATAGTTTATGAATATTAGATTTGGGCTAATTTAAATTGGATTTTGTTTGGTTGACATATTAACATATATTTTTTTTCAACTATAACGGTTGAAAAAATCATAATAAATATGTCAATGCGTACTAAATATTTAGTTATTCTTGAACCTGTAAATGATGGAGACGGTGATATTGATGTTGAGGTTGATGAATTATTTGAAAACGATAGTAGTGGGGAACATGATCTTGAGTTGGTACCGTCGGATATGTTCACCTAAATAGATTGGGAAATTACAAATTCAACATGTGAACTAGGGTCTACTTTGGAGGAAAAGAGTATAGTGTAGATAATTGTAGTTTAATACGGAAAAGAATGTTGTTTAATACTAAAGAAGATTTACAACTTGCTATAAAAAAATATTGTGTGACAGAACACTACGAGATTATTGTAGTGGAATCAAATCAAGATCTTTGGTGTGTCAGATGTAAATCATGGAGTGATGGTTGTGATTGGAGGTTACGGACACGTCGGCGTAAAACTCATGGGATGTTTGAAATCACCAAACTTCAAGGGGAACAATCATGTTTGTTTTCAGAATTGACACATGATCATTCATAGCTTGATTCAAATTTTATGAGTATCGAAATTCAAAATTTGGTTAGAGCTGATCCTGGAGTAGTTGTGGCCCTACTCCAAGAAACAGTTAAAAAAACAATATGGCTATAATGTTAATTATAGACGGTTGTGGTAAGTCAAGAGAAAAGCGTTGATTGTTGTGTTTGGTGATTGAGAGAAATCATATTCAGAGCTTCCACATTTGTTGAGTGCTCTTGTTCATTACAATGCAGGAACACGAACAGATTTGTTTTTCCTTCCCTCTGATGTGTCAGGTACAACTATTGGAAATTATTGACCGCCATATCTATTCATGCAAACGGGCATATATTTTCTCTTGCTTTTGCTATTGTTGAATGTGAAAATTCGTCCAGTTGGTCTTGGTTTTTGTGGGCATTGCGTGAATATGTTATCCAAAGAGATGGTATTTGCTTAATTTCTTATAGACAAAAGGGAATTCTTGTTGCAATTAATAATGAGAAAATTGATTGGAGTGAACCTAGAGCGTACCATCGATATTGTCTTCGCCATGTTATCAGTAATTTCAATACGAAATATAAATCAAAATAACTAAAAGATTTGGTGTTTAAGGTAGGAAATCAACACCAAAGACGCAATTCATTCGATGCACGAAATAATTGAAACAATTGAACCCTAAATACCTTGAATATTTTTCAGATATTGACTTGGAGAAATGGACCCAATCACATGACGATGGGTACCATTATGGGTGGATGACAAGCAATACAACTGAATGCATGAATGGTGTTTTCAAAGGTGCTAGAATGTTACTAATTACTTCTTTGGTTAGGCTAACATTTTATCACGCAATACTGTATTTTGAACGTCGAAGACAAGAAATCAGTGAAGCACTCGATCGTGGGGACGAGTATACAAAATATGCCCTGAGAAAACTTAAGAGATAGGAAAACGAGCATCTGTGCATACAGTGACATCTATTGATAGGGAAAGTCAAACTTTTGAAGTACAAATTGGCATAAGTATGATTTCTCCCTATAAAGAACAACAGACCTAAGTTTTGAGCTTGAAAGAAGGACCATGTTCTTGTAATAAGTGGCAGTCATTCAAGATTCCATGCTCTCATGTAATTGCAGTTTGTAATTACATGCGTTTGACATACATACTACTTATTGATGTATGCTACAAATTGTCCAACTTTAAGCAATATTATGAAGGTCGCTTCCATCCAATAGAACACTTAGATTATTGGCCAGAATTATCATTTACAGAAGTTCGTCCAAATGCAGACTTACTAAGAGAACAGGGTCGGCCAAAAAGTACGAGCATTCATTATAAAATAGATTAGAGAGAGGCAAGCCAAAAAGTTCGATGTACAATTTGCAATAGAGAAGAACATAACAGACGTACTTGTCCACAACGTACATTAGGTGCTTCGTCTTCGGGTCATTAGGTGTATCTTTTATGTACTTATATTTTTTTTATGTAATTGTATCTTTTATGTACTTATATTTTTTATGTAATTGTATGTTTTATGTACTTGTATTTTTCATGTAATTATATCTTTTATGTACTTATATTTTTTATGTAATTATTTCTGTAGCGACCCGAGTTTAGGAGGGGTACATAAATGAACCAGTATCACATCCAAACGAGAGGGATCATGAGAACATGAAAGTATGGTTAAGAAAGGCTTAAAAGAATTGAAAGTTACTACCTATACCAACAAGGTGCACCTTCCTTTTCGATGGCTCAATCATAAGAACTCCAAAGTTAAGCATGCTTAGCTTGGGTCAATCCTATGTTTTTGTGACCTCCTGGAAATTTTCCTATGATGCATGTGAATGAGGACAAAACATGCTGAAAGGACTCGTGTTGGTTAGGCAAGGGAGGAAGGGAGGATGACATAGCCAGGTCGTAGAGGATGTAGGGGCCATTAAGGGCCGAATCCGAACTCTGAATCCTGGTCCGAATCCTGGGCCTGGGGCATTACAGTTTCATTTTATGTAATGAATTTATTTTTCATGTAATTGTATCTTTTTATGTATCTTTTATGTGATGGATTTTTCATGTAATTTAAACTTCTTAGGTAATGGAGTCTGGTCCTTCTAATCCTGTACAATTATATCAACAAAATTCGCATCGTTCACAATCGGTAGGCATCTGCACAACATACTATCCCATTTGATCACAACATTATTCCCTACGTTGAACAGGCAAGTTTTTTTGGGGTTGCACAAATCGGATTGACACCTTATTGTTGGATTTTATGTCCTAAAACTCGTAGTTTGTAATATCATATTCTTGTTTAATAAAGCTATTATTGAAAATCTTTAGTAAAATTAAATTCTATATTCATGAATCTAATAAACTAAGGATCCGAGGCTATTAAGTTTAAGTTTGAACTTTATGTAGTGACATAAATGTAGATCAAGTTCAAATATATAGCCAAAATGGTCTATAGTATATGAATAAGGTTGGGCACCTTATTCTAGAGACACTATGGATGCGGCCCATTTTGTAGTTAGTACAAACAATGTGATCCTAAACCGTTCATGTGGAGACATGAAAGTGGGAGCATCCTATGTAAAGAGTTTGCATAAGACTGAACCATGAAATAGTCACTTTTTACGTTCTAAACGCCGTTTTATGTATAAAACTGACTATTTCGTTAATTGATGACCTAGGTAACTTAATCTTAATCCTGAGCTAACTATGAACTCCTGTTCACTCAGAATTATCCTTAGATCTGCATAGGTGAGGGCAGCTCATTATCGTTGGCCCAATAAGCCTCCCATTTCAGGGGTAAGATCAGGTGGATAACTGGAAACATAGGGTGAAAGACGGAATTCACTCCTACCCATTATAGGGATAGTAGATAGGTTGTTCCCTTTAGTACTGAATCCAAGTCTTGAACAAGAGGCCCCACCCTCTCCTTGGCCTGAGAGAGGTTCGGTTTATAGGTTGGTTTATAGGTTGGACCTTAAACCAATTGTTCATTAGAGGATTAGTGGAACTTAAGGAACAAGATGTAGTCTTGGGGGTAAAACGGTTTTTATGACCCAGTCGAGATTACGAACAACCTGTGAAGGATTAGCTTACTAATCATGGTTATATCAAATGGACACAAATATATCTATAGTGAGGGAAGTGCAACTACGGGACTATAGTAGAATGACCCATTAGTTAACGAATGTTGATTAGCTCCGTCTAAAAAGTTTAATAAGCTAATCTCGGATCATTAAAGCCCATGATCTTTAGGTTCATTAGGTTCCCCTACTAGCTCATATGGAATAAACTTAGAATGATTCGAATTGTTTGAATTAGGTGAAGAGAGAGAAACCGACAAGTATATGTGATATAGTGGTCGGTTTTCAGTTTAGAGATACAGCTTTAATGATTAAATGTGATTTAAATATCAAGAATATGAATACGTTCATATTCGGAAGCTTAGAAATAATAGACATGGTCAAAGATGTAAAAAGTCAGTAAAAAGTCAAAGAATTGACTTTTGACTTTGAACAGTCAAACTTTGACCGGCCTTATATTCAAATGTGATTTGAATTTCGAGAAAATGAATATGAATTCATGCTCGAGAGGTCAAAATTAGTCAACATGGAAAAAATCATAAAAAGTCAAAATGTTGACTTTTCGGTCAAATTTTGACTTTGACAAAATGACCATTTTGCCCTTTGACTAAAGTTAGTGGGAAAATCCAAACTTTTATTGGATAATTTCACTAACAAGATAGTGGGCTAGGTGTTGACTTATAGTGGAGACATCAAGCCCACTTAGATAGTGGATTTTGAGGTGTTGGGTTTTTATGAATTTGTTTCATGCAATTGTTGCATGGCTTTTTTCTATAAATTTGTGCTTTCAATTTGGATAGAAAACTTTTGCAATTTTGCCAAATCTAGTTTTCAAAATTGGGTTGAAAAAAAAAAAAAACCAACCCAAAACCAATCCATCTCCTATTTCCATCTCTTTCTCTCTCTCGGTTTCTTTATCCATCGGGTCCCACAACCCAGTTCTGAGTCTAGAGGATAGTAGGTCAACTCTAGTGGTTGTACGGTTCGTGTTCGGGCGGAGATAGAAGCGTTTCAGGAGCTACAAAGGTTGTATTATATCCCTTTTAATTTACTATTTTTTCCTAGATTTGCATGCTATTTTCCTTTTAATTAGAAGCAATTAGAGTGTAATTAGATCCTTATTATGCTGTGTATGTCTCATGTTCCATCACTTATTACTGCTCTAGTTAAGTGTTGGAGATCAGAAACTCACACATTTCACCTGCCTTGTGGGAAATGTACAATCACGCTGCAGGATGTTGCCATACAGTTTTGGTTACGAGTGGACGGACAACCATTGACAGGTTCACTATAATATGGTTGGAAGAATGTTTATGAAGAGCTCTTAGGCGTTCTACCAAATGATCTGAAAGGCTCAAGATTGAGTATCCCCTGGTTGGTGTCCCAGTTTCCAGAATTACCTCCCGATGCCGACGACATCAACGTACGTAGGTATGCACGAACATACATTATGCAGCTTATTAGAGGATTTTCATTCGTTGACAAGTCAAATACTCTAGTGCATCTCATGTTCCTCCCGCTACTATCTAATTTCGAACATGTTGGTACGTACTCGTGGGGTGGTGCATGTCTTGCATGGTTGTATAGAGAACTTTTACGGGCTACCAATGCACAAGCGTTGGAAATAGCGGGGCCACTGATACTACTATAGGTATAGGCTTATGATAGATTTCCAGTTATAGCATTACAAGTCCAGTTACAGGCCCCAGATCCTCGTCCACTTAGTGCCAAGTATTATTTCATTTATATATTTATTTCGTTATCGTTTTTGTATGAATATAAATTAATTGTATTTTTTGTAATTTTAGATGGAGTGGTGTATTAGCTGCCTCTGAACAATCAGTAAATATGTTGCTCGTATACCGAAAAATATTTGACAGACTGATGCCAGGTAACAAATGTATATATAAATGAATATTTAAAACATTTTGGATGTATACTTATCTTCTTTCTTTCTTTCTTTCTTTCTTTCTTTCTTTCTTTTTTTTTCAGATTATTTAGACACCATACACACAACAGATTTGGTCATCCCTACCTGATTACTGTCGTGATGGTAAAGACATCTGGTTGACCGTTAGCTCTCTTATATGCTTTCATATAGTAGAGTGGCATCATCCAGATCGTGTGTTGAGACAGTTCGGTCTACGACAAACGATACTTTCATTTTTCTATACACTCACAGCACTACACCAGATTTATTTGAGAGATAAGCACGACCAAGACTGGCGTCGAATCCATGCAGAATATATATCGTACTGGCATGGACAACATGATCGTTGTGCACAGGGAGAATTAACAAATGGGTTAGCTGTATCAGATGACTACTTTTCCTGGTATAATTCAATCATGAGGCGATTTATCACACCTAACGGCGCTTACTATTACTGCATGGTAAGAGATTTAAAATCAGACATTTTCTATATATATGATATGAATATTGTTTAATATTTATTTTTTCATTGTACAGAATAATTTTATCGGAGATGTACAACAATATTCAGTACAGAACAACTTACCATAGTTGGGTTCAATGTGTCAACAAACATTGATCAACATAGAAGGTATTATTCAACAAACAAGACGACTCAATGTTGTTAACACCGATCGAAGACGTATTCATCGTAGACAACAACGACAGTAGGGTGAACCTAATTTAGAGGGACACGAAGACAACCCCATGAGGGGTAAGGGCCAAGGGGTCATTTTTAAATTTCATGTAAACTTTTATTTTCAAATTAAAAAACTAATTGTAAATCTTCTTTAATATCATGACAATTTTTTTTTAATATGAGTACAAAATAATTATGTTTTCATTATAGATTAAATATATAATTAAGTTTAATAATGAAAGAATTTGTGGACTCGTTCCTAAAATCTCAATGTTATTGTACATCTCCAATTAATAAAATAATAATTAGTTAATCTATTTTTTAAAAAAGAAAAAAAGAAAAATGAATTATGGACCGTGTCCAAGATTGGGTCCACGATTATGACAATCGTGGACCCGGTTCACGAGTCTCCATGCGACCGGTTAACCAAGTCAGCGTGCTAGCTGGATTAAACGTTAATCGTGTACTCCGTACACGATTCCACTACCCTACTTTTGTCAATAGTTTCAACATCTACCTATTTTTAAAAATACTTTCTCATATACCCCATTTTTATCAATAGTTTAAAAAAATACTATACTTTTTTAAACTAAATCCGGTGTAATCTAATCATTGTCCAAATTCAAAAGTCATGCGTAATCAGTTTTATAGAGTATCGGGTAGAAATGCAAGTACAATTGATTTGTAATTCCTACTTTGCATTTTTTCCTACATAAAATCAGAAAATCACATGAATAAACATCGGTATTCAAAATTATGGATATGGCCTGCTCAAATGATTATTATTATTATTTTGCTTATTTTAACTAAATTTCACCAACATTGAAAGTCAAAGGCATGTGAAAATCTATCAATAAGTTAGGTTAATTAGAATCTTGATAAGCACTGACCCTTATAAACAATTTAAATCTAGAAATGTTGACGGCAATATCAATAAAATAATTGATATTGATAGATACTTCTAAAAAAAACTATAAAAGTAATATATATGTGCATGGGTGTATGTATATATGCGCATATATGTATGTATATATATATGTATAAATATTACACTTTTTTAGTGTATTGACTTGCTCATTATTTATATTATATATTTATATTGGTAAAATTTTGTTAGCTTGTTTTTTTTTATATTTCATTAATATTCTTAGGAGATATTGTTTCTATATACACGTTGCATAATGAAAATATCGATTCATCTCTCATGCGTCCAGGCCATGTAAATGTGAAAGATCGATGGAAATGTCAAAATCTCGATTGAAATTTTAATATTGTGGATAACAACATTAATATTCAGACAATAATAAGGAGTTGTTTGGGGTGAGAAGATGAGATGAGTCGAGATATGAACTCAACTCATCGTTTGGGAGGCCAACTTCGTATGTCAGACATTTTATACCATGTGTATCAACAATACACTCAGCTCTCATCACCACCAATGTCTTGTTGCTCAACTCAGGTGATCACCTTCGACAACCAACTTTGATGGCCAACTTCGGCGACCACCTTTGACGGCCAACTCCAGTGACTACCTCCGACGACTAACTCCAACAACCACCGCCTGCGGCCAACCAACAACATCCAACCACCACTATTGACGGCCAACTCTAGCGACCTCCGGCCGTGACCACTCCACCAACTACGACAACCATTATTTTAAATTATGACTACTACAAATTTTGGCTTAGTTGATACATGAGTTTTTTGTTTTGTTGACACCCATGACATAAAATCGTTAATAGAACCTTTATTTAAAGCTTAAAAATAAATATTGATTTAAATACATGTAAAACTTCAACAAATGTTTATTTTTAAATTGACGTACAAAATGACAATAAAAACATATTTGTTAATACAAAAGTACGCAAGTTCCGTCAAAATGTTGAATCAATTTTTGATTAGTTCATAGTATTTTATAGTTGTTCTTTATAGTAATTTAACATTAATAGAATCACATGTATCACGTAAGAAATCAAACAAACTGATATGTAAAAATACTTTTGAGAAAAAATTGTTAGACACATGGGCCTTTTTATTTAATTTTTTTTTTTATCAATAATTTTTTTTTTTTTTTTTATCAAAAGTGTTAAAATAAAAATAGTAACTAGAAATGCCACATGCACAAATTTGTAAAATGATTACTCAAATTTAAAAAAAAAAAAAAAATGAAATGCATGATCCAAAGTTAAACACTAAACTTCATTTCCCAAAATTCCCAACAATGCATGTATGCTTAAAAAATAATAGAATATAGTGCAATTTATAGTTTATGAAAAAATATATGTAGAATTATTGAATAAAAACGTTTTCAACCAAAAATAATATCATAAAAAAATTATTTATGTAAAAAAATATACTAGATACCCCTAACATATGAACTCAACATCGTCCAAACACCCAAAACACATATATATGACTTTCACAAACATATAAACTCCATAGATGTATGAACTCCATGCATATGAACTCAACTTAGCGCGTCAAATAGCTCCATAATAATAAGATATCATTTTGGTCCTCTACTTTGAAACTTGTTCACTTTTAGTTATAATGTTCAATTTTAGTCCTTGCACACTTTCAATAAATCTTAAATTTCGTTTCTAATCGCTAGTTTATTCTAGATTTTTTTTTTTTAATTTTATTATTATTTTTTAGCATTTTACTATGTATTTTGAAAACATATTAACATGTACTTTTTTTACATGAAGATTTTTATTATTTAATCAATTTTAATAAAAGATAAATATAAGATTAAAATTGAAAATTTTGAAAGTATATAGACTAAAATTCAACATTTGGAAGGATAGTCTAGTCTAAAGTTACTCTGAAGTAACGAGATTGAAATTGTACAGGTTAATAAAATTAAATAATAATAATAAAAAAGAAAAAGAAAAGCCCTTACCCAATTGGGAAAAGGATAATTATTAAACCCCACAGTGAGATGATGAGGGGCATGGACCATGTGCTCATAGCAAATAAAATTGGGAGTTTTTCATGGGCCACACTTGGGTTCTATAAGGGAGACAGGACCACTCATTGGGTCTCCTAATTCTCAGTTCAATGTTTCTTTGTTAATTTCCTTATGCTAAAAACATTCCAATTTTAAAACATTTTAACCGTACACATCAATATTTAATTATTTATGAACCATTAGGAAAAAATTCATAATTTTATAAGTTCTAGCTCTTCATTGAATAAAGACTCATTCACCATTACATAAAAAAGATTTGTTTTGTTAGAGTTAAATAATTATATCTTTTATCTCTTGTACTCTTTTTGTGAACCATGTGTGTTTTCTTTTTATAGCATGAACACGAGATACAATTTCATTCAAATTGGTTTTTTAAGTTTGGCCTCAATTAAAAGATTAATGGCATAGGTTAAAATATAGGGTAATTATAATGAGTAGCATTTTTAGGACTAATAATTAAGTATATAGTAGTACTTTTTAAAGAATTGTAAATATAACAAATCTATCAGCGATGTAGTCCATGAGAACTCGATTTAAGTTTTGTTATATCTACAAATTCTTTTTCATTATGTTATGTGTGCTAATACTTTTGATTTGATTGTTATATTTGTAACTATCCTGACAAATAAGATTTAAATAATGTCGCAAAGTAAATGGCAAACAAAAAATTATTCTTAACAATTAACAAATTCAATATTTTATTGATAAAGGTTTTAGAGAGGAAAATTAGGGTTGAAAGAGGTGGAAGTTGAGAGACAATCAATAGAGCCAAGTTTGTAGCTTAAGCCTTCTAGTGCTTTGATTTGTGCTCTAAGGAACTTGAGATAGCTTGCTGCCTCATCAAGCATGGAGGCAATGTCCATTTTGTTCCCACCAGGAACTAAACTCTGCAAAACCCTAATTTTTTCGCTTATCTTCTCCCTTCGTATTCTCGCTGCAATTGTTTGAGGCTCCTTCGACATTTTCACGTTTCTCCTCCTCTTCTTCTCCACAGTCTCGGACCCCAAGTTCACCGGCCTAAACACTGCTGCATAGTATATACATTCCTTCATTTGTGACACGAGCTGATCTCGATCAACGGGCCGCTCAACCTCGTCGTTGTTCGAAGATGATGGAGATGGAGATAGAGATGGATTTATAGAGTTGGCTGAGCTTGGTTGTTTTTCTATTATGGAGTTTTGTTGTTTTGGTTTTTGGTTCTCAAAAATGTCCAAAAACCCACCTTGTGGTGCACTTCCTACATAACCAAAATCTCTTGTAGGTTATTGCATGGTAAAATAAATCTAATATTGTGTGCATGGTGCAATAATTTTTTTCAACACTAAGTCAATAGTATAAGTTTTACGTTAGTTAAAAAAGATGGTGAATAGGATAATATTTACAATATTTAAGTGCTAAAAAAATTATTTAAAGATAATTGTAAAGTTAGAATATATACGATATTTTATATACTTAACAAATAAATGTGTTCACATATAACTCAACTAAAGAAAGTATAATATAACTTCGACCAAAATGTCAAATTTTCAATCTCATTCATTGTTCAACTCAAAAGAGTAAGTTGAATTTTAATCCAATGTTTTTTAGTACAAATTGGAGTGGGGGGATTTGAACTACGAATCTCTATGTTACTAGATATAGATGTCAGTTGAGTTAAGTTCATATTGATATTTTAATTTAATTTTATTGAATTATGTTAGTTATTTTAAAATATATATATATAAAAACATAGACGAAGAGATCCAAAACCTACCAAACTTAAAAGGAAAAAAAAAAGGCTATTATAGTATCTTGAATAATTAACTCATATTGAAACACGAGGTGAATTCGTATCTTGAATAGTTAACTCATATTCAAACGCGAGGTGGATTTTTATACTTTATACGATCTATAATCTATATATATATATATATATATATAATTACAAAATTTGAATCACAAATTGAGTTGATTCAGGATAATAATTATATTTTTTAATGTTATTTATTTTCATTTTAAAAAAAGCCTCTTAAAATAGAATTTTATGCATGAAAAACACATACTAAGTAAATGAGAAGTAGAATTTCCATCCATTTAAAAATCAAATAAAATTTAATAAAAACCTTTATATATATGCAATCTAATTTGATTTAGACGAGATTTCCAATAGGAAAAATTTTGGGTGTAGAGTTAAATGTTGTCACGTGGTAACTTGGTTTTTTTTAAAAAAAAAAATAATAATAAAAAATTATTTTGTCATGTATGAAAAAAAGCATGAAAGTGCAATCTAAGGTGTACGTAGGTATTTCTCTTTCCAACGTAACTTTTATTAAAAAAACTAAAGTGTGAATAGTACTAAAAAGTAGAAGAAAAAAAAGTGTTGTAACTGAAGTGAGAAACTTTTTCTTCTTAATTAAAGCAAGATGTCCCATTACCAAACAAGTTTATACAAGTTCAAACCTTTGTCATTTTCAACCTCATCGAACAAAACTCCACCGGAGCTAGCTCCCACCGGCCACGACTTTTCACGTTCAAATAAAACCTTGGAATCCTTAGCCAATTTCTCTACCTTCATCTCCGGCGCCGGAGTATTGATCTCCGACAACCCCAATATTCTTGCCACTGTTTGAAGCTCTTGTAACGGCGGACTCGAGCATCGACTCGGGTCGTTGGAGACGAATAAGCTTTCTTCACAATTTCTGTCTTCTTCAATACTCCATGAGCCATTCCAAAGCAAATCATCCATGGTTGAAGGCTATGGAAGCTTTGTGTGGAAGGGTTTTGGAGTTTGAAGAGAAGACAAAAGGGAGAAAGGACTTTTTTTTTTTTTTTTTTTTTTGTGGGAGCTTTGGTTAGTTTGGTGGGGAGTGGAAGTGTTTACATTTATGAAGATTTGGAGCAATGAGATGTCCACATAAAGTATGATGAATTGTCTCTATTTGTCTTTTTCTTTTTCAAACAAATCTTCAATGTACAATAATACTTCAATTGGCTTTCCTTTTTCGTGGGAAAAATCGACCTCCCAAGAATTATTGCATTTAAATAGAGTACAAATGCGAAAATTTATAGTTTTATTTTAGCACATAGAAAATCAAATTTTTAAAATTTCAAACTAATGAAATAATTTTTAGTCTTGTTGACTCGAATAGTCGTTAACTATTTGAAGAGAATGAAAAAAATAGGAATTTATGATATTTTAAAGGGAAAATGATGTAATTGTCTATTCAAATATACCTCAAATATGTTAGGTATTATGATATTTCATATCTATAGTCTAAATCACACCAATATAGAAAAAGATATACCACTTCATCGTGTAACCATACTTTCCACACAAATAGTTGTAATGGGAAAATGTCGTGATTGTTCTTAAACATATATCCACTGTTAGATTTGTGATGTTTCGTACATGTGGTTTACATTTTCATAACACACACATACAAAGAAAAGTATATACTTTGACCACTTCGACTCGAATTGTTGTAATAGGACAAAGAACATGTTTGTCCATTCAAACATATCTTCACCATGAGATCGTGATATTTCATATATATGGTCTATAGATCACACCCATACAAGAACACATCATTTCACATGTAATCCATAGTTCTAATGAATAAAAAAATAGGAATTAATTAAAAGATGTAAGGGCAAAATGTAGTTATAAAGATTCTCTCTTCTTAACCCCTTTTATATATAATATAGGTATCTAAGATGCACGTATTTCTTAGATATAATAGTATATGTAAAACACATGTCAACATGAGCATAGTTTAATTAACATAAACTTGTACTATCAACCTCGAAGTCTAAGGTTCAATTCTTCCACCTCGTTGTTAGGTGCAAACAAAGTCTCACATTGGTTATGAAAAAATTATTTTCATTTAGTATGATGCTTTTTGGTTGGTTCCAAAAGAACAATCATGAGGGTTTATGCCTAGAATGGACAATAACATATTATTTTGTAGAGAGAGGTGGATGTTTCATTGTCTTAATCAATTAGTATCAGAACTATGGTCTAAATCTAGCTGTTATGGTGAGATCCTCAATAATAAATAAAAGTAGTGAGTCTTTTGGATGAATCTCCAAATCGAACAAAAATTACTAGGACACAGCAAGTAAATAGAGCTCTATCAAATCCAATGGATTTGGATGGAGATTAGACATATCAAATTAGATAGACCGGTGGAGTATATCTTTATTCGAGAGGAGGAGATTAAAAGTGTGATAGGTGATCAATACCAAGTGTGTTCCACAAAAATGATCCATAATCATGCTCTATTTGGCTTTGCTCTAGGATTAGATAAGAACAAGCTCTCATAGGCAATCGAGAGTGGATGAATGAGGGAACTCGATGGTGGTACTTTCTTCGAGGAAACGATTGTTAGGTGCAAACAAAGTTTCACATTGGTTAATGAAGGAAGCGATTATTGAGTATATAACTGAGGACAATTGTTTCTATTGGTATGAGACATTTTAGGTGGTTCTAAAAGCAAAACCATGAGAATTTATGTCCAAAGTAGAGTATATCATACCATTGTTCTTATCATCCACATATTGTAAAAAAAAAAAACACACCCATGCCTACCCACAATATGTAGAATGTAAAAAATAGATGGTACAAAAAAACAAACTTATGTTTGTAAAAATAAAAATAAAGGAAAAATATAAATTAATAGAATACCCCTAAACTTTATGGGTTATATCAATTTAAACTTTGAACTAATAATTGTATCAATTTAAACCTCAAATGTTTGTAAGTGTATCAAAATTTACACCATCCATTGCATTCTGTTTGGGAAAACATTGAGTAAAACTTATAACTATATTAATTAAACTCCTAACCTTGTATATTTGAAATTTCCTTCAAGAATCATCCGCGCATTCATTCTAGTCGTCCACTTTGTGAAATCGATATTTGAAAAAGTCTACATGTGTTTGAGAATTAATACATGAATGATTTTCAAAGAAAAACTTAATGAATGGTATAAATTGATTGACTTATTAAAATTTATGAATTTAGTTTATTTACATTATAAGTTTCACATAATATTGGTCGAACGAAACTTGGATGACAATGTAAATTGATACACTTACAATAGTTCAGGGGTTTAAATTGATATGATGATTAGTTAATGGTTTTAATTTATACAACTCCAAAAGTTTAGGGGTATTCTATTAATTGATATTTTTCCTTCTTTTTTATTTTTATTTTTACAAACGTGAGTTTGTTTTTTTGTACCATCTATTTTTTATTTTTTTATGTTTTACATATTGTGATATAAGATGGTTTCAGAACAGATAGTCTAGGAAAGCCTTATATTCAAGTCTCTACATTGTTGTTTTCTCCCCAATTAATATCAATTTTTACTTGTTGGGTCTTTTTCATATTTCAAGCCCACAAATGAGGACAATGTTAGATGATATATAATTAAATTATGTATGTATTAAAGACTGTTTGTAACTTTGTTCCTTACCTATATACGTTTCTTACCTACGCCATAAATGAAGTATCTCTTTCTTTTTTTTTTTTTTTTAAAAAAAAAGACTTAAAATATAGACATGGTTATTAATGCCCATCACAGATAGATATTAATAAAAGTCTGATAGAAACTGAGATAAATATTGATAAAAGTTCATCAATATCTATTAATGATAGAAACTGATAGAAGTCTATCATTAATAGAGGTTAATAGAAGTTTATCAATGATAAAAATTGATACAAGTCTATCACTAATAGATGTTGATAGAAGTCTTTCAGGATCTATCAGTATTTTTTATTTTTTTTAATTTTTTTTACTATTTTTATAAATAATTTGACATTTTTCATGGTGAAAATTCTTCACTTTACCTTTTGTTCAATCATTATTTTTCCCCACTTGGCTGCGTCAAATCACATCATTCTTTTAGAATTTAAACCCAATGATTTTTTTTTCCTTTTTTACAATAACCATATTCAATTCAATCATCAGAAAAGAAGCAAGAATAAATCAACTATGAGGGACTAAAAGACATCACATAGATTGACTGAGTCGGTGTTTCATATCCAATTATTTTAAATAATAATAATAATAATAATAACGACGAAGACGAGAAGAAAACTTATAGTGAATCAATTTAAAATTTTCTTAAGACTTTTCTATTTTAAATGTGGAAATCAATGTATTATTATAGAAATACTCAAGAACCAAATTGATTATGCTTCATTAATATCAATCAATTTTCATTATTTCTTCATGGTTTAAGAAAAATTATATGTAATAAATTTTAATTTTCGAGTGATTCTACGAAGGTAGTCACCATTTGACAATAAAAGGGTACAATATTTCTTAAAAATAATTAATTATTAATACATCCAACCATTTGTACCAAAAGCATGATCTATTTTTATTTAAAATTTATATACCCTATTCAATGTACATTCAATTTATACATCATCAGATATTTCTACTTATAGTTTTAATTTCTATACTTTCACATTTTCTTCTAAACTTTAAGCTTATGTTTCATTCTATTGTTATCATTAGCACTATTAATAAAACCTTCATGTATCCTTTCCAAAAAAAACCTTAATGCAAGATGTTTCTTCGATAAACTAATGGTATGCCAAATTGGTACAATACTAATTTTTCAAACTTTTTTAGTACAACATTTACGAAAATAGGAGAATAAACTTCTATTTTTTTTTTTTAAATAGTACATATCAATTAAGTTCATTTTTCAAAATTTATTCGTACTATACCAAGTGTATCAATTTGATGAATAGTAAATATCACGTCTCACATAATTTTTAAACACATTTTGACTATAAATTTAGTTGTGGGTCTCACAATTCATTACAATTACGAAACAAAGCAAACTAATCAATTGATACCTATTTTTTTAGAACATCATTCATGAATTACGTTTCAGTTTTCTTTCTAATGGGAATTCAGTTGTATTTAATCTAAACTTTTTAAGACGTTAAAATGTATTTATTACTTAAATAAATAAAATTAGAAAAAAAATGCCTAGAAACCTGAGAGAGGACAAAAGGGGCCCATTTTAGGCTGTTCAGAGACACTGAGATTGAGATGGGTAGGGCACATACAGTGAACCTATTACACAGCCAAGTTTCAATTCCTCTAGGACTTTGTGCCCCAAAAATCCAACTTGCCCTTTGGATTGCCCTTTTCTTTTTCAAAGGGTTATTTTTTTCCTTTTAATTTAAATTTCTTTATTATATACATTTCATTAAACTATTCTTGAGAGTAATCATTATTGTTCGTTTACTATCAATCTTATCACATCGTAAATAAGAATCAATTTTAAAAAAATATCTATATTTATCTATTATATCCTATAATCTAAATAATATTTTTTACAAATAGAATTTTTTAGAATATTTCTAGAAATCTGATTATCTAATTCTAACCTTGTAATCTAAAAAGAGATAAAAGAATACGCAAAACAATATTTACTAATTCTACTTATCAAATTTCAAACTATAAATAGGATAATATATTTTTTTAAATTAATTTGGTAGTTATCATGTATGGTAAAAATTCTAAAATTTTGTTGATAAATATATTTTGTTAGATATAGTTTGAGAGGTAGAAAATCAATTGATTTATATCAATTAAAAATAGGATAAATTACCTTCATAAATTGATAAACAAGTATATGAGAAAATATTTACAATAGTATTATAGCACTAAAATACAATAGTATTTACGAAGTGTTTAGTTTAAAGCAAAAACTTGTTGAAAATTCTAATCAAAACATTCTTTCCAAAAGATTATTAAAATATAAGAGAGAACTTAGGAGTATATGCCCAACTCATTTAAGCTATATTATTTTTTAATTATTTTAGTACCCATTTGATAATCAATTTATTTTATTTTTAGTTTTTGAAAATTAAGCCTAAAAATATTTATTCTATTTTTAAATTTCTTGACTCGTTATCTACTTTTTATAAATGTTATAGAAATCTAAACAAAATTTTGAAAAGTAAAAAAAAAAAATATGTTTCTAAAAATTTGTCTTTATTTTTGGAACTTGACTAAAAATACAACTTTTCACTTAAAGATGTAATCCGTTGCAAAAAATTAAAAGTAAATAGACTTAATTTTCAAAAACTATAAATCAAATGATTATCTATGACGATTTTTTTTTTTTGAAAAAACAGATATATAAGCAATGTTTACATTCTAATTTTATTATTTGTTTTTTGAAAACTATTTTTAAAAAAAATATTTGATTGTTTTTAATTTAGCTTAAATTCGGTTGTAGTCTAAAAAAAAGTGAGACACTAAAACAAATTGCGAGGAAATAAATATAATTCTAGAAAATTTTAAAATAGATTCATTATTGAGTGGAAAAGGAAATTCTATATTTAGAATCAATGGCAAAAAGTTATTTATTTAATTTCTGGAATGTGTAATTCTTTTTTAAAGGGAATTGACGACTTCAAAAATTCCAACCCTCTCCAATGGGTTGGCTCACACGTGAACACGACGTTTTAACACGCTTGTAGTCCACCGTGGCATGCTGTGGTTGGTTGAAATTTTGATGGAATGACTTTTAGCCACGTGGGACTACGTGTTCAATTAATTAATTATTTATTTTTTAAATAGATGAGTTATCCATTTCATCTCAGAAAACAAACCTCTTTTGTCACATTTTTTTTTTAGTAATTCTTTTGTCAAATAAATTTCAGGTTTAAATTCGAATTAAAGATATACTGGTTGAAATTATATGATTACGTATATAAATTGATTTCTTCAAATTATTTAAATTTGAAATAAAGACGTCAAGTTCAAATTACAGGTTTGTTTTTGGTCATTTTCAAAACAATTACAATGTGTATATTTATATCAATAGAAAAGTTAAATTTAAAACTGTATCTTTATAATTTGATTTTTTATTTTTTTTTATCATTAGATTTAAAATGTTTTGTTAATCTATTCAACTATTCACCATATTATGCCTCGTAAGTAAAATTTACTGTTCTCATATACACTAGAAAATTTAATAAAGGTTATAATAAATGGTTTAAAGTCACAAATTTTTAGTAATTTCATCCGTTTGTTTATGCATACGATAATTATATAGGATTACATGTGGCATGTTCATTTCAATTAGATTTCGAGCTTGTTTGGATCTACATTTTAAGTAATTAAAAATAAAACACTTAGAAAGTCATTTTTTATCATACTCATAATTTTTTTTTTTTTAAAAAAGCCATTTTTAACAATTCTTAAAGCATTTTTGGATAAGACACTAAGTACTATCCCAAAGATCGTTGATTAACTATCTGTAATATTTGTTGAATTAAAAAAATAATAAAAAAATTTATAATCGACCTATTTGGTGTACAATTGAAATTTAAAAGAATATCATAACTATTTAGGGGTTGTTTGAGAGCCCAACATGAGATGATATATCCCCACATCCTATATCATCTCAGTGTTTGGAGACCCATTAGCCTATCTCACCAATTTTAATTATTTGTGGGCTCATTTTCGGAATGTGTTTTGTATCATTTTCTGTATCGGATATCATCTCAATGCTTGAACATGCTAGATCATATCCGATCATAACTTCCTAGACATCAGAACTCTCCAGACATCAAAACTCCCCACATCCTATATCATCTCAGCACCCAAACAGTCCCTTAGTCTTTTTTAAAATATGCGTATTTTCTCACTTTTGTTTTTTACCACGATTCTTCATATTTGTTAAAGAAACATTTGATTTTTCGATTTAAAATCAAAACTTTTAAAAACTTTCTTTTTCAAAACATGATTTGGATTTTGAAAACTTTTGTAAAAATAAATTAAAATAAAATATTTAGGCCTCATTCGATAACCATTTAGTTTTGATTTTCTGTTTTTGGATTTTATATTTGTTTCCGGATTATATTTTGGCAAGTTATCCACCTACCTTACCAAAACACAAAAATAAATTTAAGTTTTAAAAATTACTTTTTTAGACCCTATTTGGTAACTGTTTTATTTTTTTGTTTTTGGTTTTTGAAAACTACGTCTATTTTCTCTCTAATTCCTTACATGATTTGAATCTTTCTTAAGTACAACAATTTAATTTTTAGCCAAATTTCAAAATAAAAAACAAGTTTTTAAAAGCTAGTTTTTTTAGTTTTCAAAATTTGGCTTTGTTTTTTAAGCCATTGATAAAAAGTAGATAACAAAGAAAGAAATTTGGATGTGAAAGTAATGTCTATAGGCTTAATTTTCAAAAACTAAAAACAAAAAACAAAATGGTGATTGTAGGTTTAGGAAAATTTAGAACAGATGGGGTTGTACATGCAATCATGCGTTAGACATGGTTTAAGCTATGCGTTTACACCCATGCGTCTGAGGTCTTGCATCAGAATGAAAATGCATTAATCTAGTATGCAATAACCACGCGTTCCTATCACAAGTTTTCTTACGCTCGCGCCAAGTATAACGCAAACGCAAGTTTCTCAGGTAATCCGAGGTTGAACACAAGGACTTGTCACTCAATAATGCTGGTGAAGTAATGCGTTTGAGGTGATGAATAAAAATAAAGGGAAGAAAGTTTAATGGATTTACATACTACTCCTACTCCTAACTAAACAGATTGAGCCATAGAAGACTTGCGATGAGAATAGGTAGATACACAACAACCATTAATGCATAATAATGTTTATTATCTTAATTCGCCCGAGTAATCCCAACTCATTGCACTAACGCATCGCACACCTCTCGGTGGTCAACCGCATGACTATATCTCTATAGTGCATGGTTGTGTTGAGCATAAGATTGTGTCTATCTCTAGGAACAATGCAAACTTTGCTTTAGTGTGTTCCATCTCTTACCTTCTTAGGCAGTTAGACGTGACTATTTAACTTATAGACAGGTAATACAACCACCCATAGACAAGCGTTGCTACAGCCTTTCACCAAGCAAAAAGAATTAACTCACTATACTCGAACGCACACCTCTCGGTGAGTTGCTACATGCGTTCTATCTCTAGGCTACATGCTTAACTATGCAATCGCCTTTGATAAATAAACGCTGAAGATAAGCAATGATAGAGATAAAGATGATGAAGAAGATGACATTGAAGGAATCAAGAGATACATTGATTTCAAATTGATTTAATATCTTAAGCTAAAATGTAATACAATACAGAGGTTAGAAGAGAAATGAAGGACTATGCGTCAAGGTTGCCGGTGGTGCCATGGATGAATGATGGAGATGTCTCTCTCGAGCTCTATCTCCGACGAAAGCTCCGATCATCACTCGGTCTAGTTTGTGGAGGTGAAGAATTCTCACTAAAAATCTTGTTCATTTGCCTTGAGGCAGAAGTTCGGATGTCTTGAAATGAAGGTCCAAAGGCTATTTATAGAGTTTAAACGCCGACAACTATCATGATTGCGTTATGGCTCATTGATGCTTTAGTCGCGGTATGGGCAATGTCACATCGTCTTATCTTGTTGATACTCCCAAGGTATACGTCCGAGCTTGATTCAGTTGAAGCATCAACGCGTTCTACCCATCTTGCGATCGTCCTTCTATTATGGTTGTCACTCCATGGCCGCAATTCCCAATTGATCACCGCAACTTTCATGCAATGGACGCATTCGATCACCGCAACTTCCATGCGATAACTTTCAGTGCATGCGTTTGTCTTTGCAATCGCCTGACTTCAGTGCATGTGTTTGTCTGCAATTGCTTATTTCAAACGCATGCGTTTGATTTCTACGATAGCTACAAAAATAGACACTTTGGCTTGGAGTAACGCATAATATTGGGGTCAGTGAGGATTTAGGTGCTAATCGACACAAAACTCAATTTTTCGCAAATGCTAAGTATTATCACCGCATTTTCTACTTATTAGCCCTCATGATTCTAAATAAAATGCTTATAATAACTGGCATTTCTGCCAGTTATCAGTAATCAAATGAGGAATTAACTTTTCAAAATTTTGTTACGTTTAAAATGTAGGTAATATTATATATAAAAAGTTCTATACTAGAAGTAGTAATTGTAAGCTTAATTTTCAAAAAACAAAAAACAAAATAGTTATCAAATATAGTCTAAAGAGACGTTTTGGTGTGCTAAGTTAGTTATTATAATCAGTGGTTATTGTAGTAAGTTATAAGATTTTGTGTTTTGAGTGCAAACTATTTTAGTTTAAGTAGAAAATAGTCATCATTGTAACAAAAAAAGAAACAGAGGATAAGTAAAAAATAGTAAGCACTCTTGTAACAATGTATTGTAGTACTGAATATTTGTAATAGATACTAAAATAAAGGGAAACATCTAAAAATATATCACCTATTTAAAATATTTGTAAATATGTAAGTGTTGATCAATCAATTTTTGATTTTTTTTTTATACTTTTCAATTTTGCCCTCTCCTGGCTTGTCTTGTTACCCACCTTCTTTCTTTTCTCTTCTTTTTTATTTTCTTTCTTTTCTCCGTTTTTTGCTTCTTTCCCATTCTTTTTTCTTTTCTTTCCTTTCTCCGTTTCTTGTTTCTTCCTTTCTTTTCTATTTTTTTTTATTTTCTTTCATTTCTCCGGTTTTTTCTTCTTTACTTTCTTTTTATTTTTTCTTTTCTTTTCTTTCTCCGATTTTTTCTTCTTCTTTTTTTCTTCTTTCCTTTCTTTCTTTTTTTTATTTTAATTTCTTTCCTTTATCCAATTTTTGCTTCTTTCATTTTTAATTTTTTTTTATTTCCTTTTCTTTCTTTGATTTTTTTTTAATTTTCTTTCATTTTCCAGTTTTTGTTTATTCCTTTTTTTTTTAAAAAAAAATTATTCCTTTCTCCAATTTTTTCTTCTTTCTTATCTTTTTTTTTATTTTTTTTATTTTCTTTCCTTTATTCGATTTTTGTTTTTGCTTTTTTTTTTTAAAAAAATATTTTCTTTCCTTCTTCATTTTCTTTTTTTTCTTTTTTCTTTTTGTTTTATTTCTTTTCTCCGATTTTCTTTTCTTTCTCCAACTTTTTCTTTTTCCTTTTTTTCTTTTTTAAATTTTCTTTCCTTTATCCGATTTTGCTTCTTCCAATTTTTTTCATAAGAATTATGAGGTTGAGTTTTATACCCAGGATTTGAAAGTTTCAAATTCATAAGTGATTTAATACCAACAAGGCAATCAAAAAGTTTGAGTATTATAACAAAGCATTAAATATAAATAGCAAATGAAAACGGATTTGAAAGAAACTACTCTTTTTAGTCCTTAAATTTGCACCATTTTTAGAAACACTTCTTAAAAGTTTGAAATAACAAACGAGAATAGCTACTAAACAAGTTTATCTATAAAAAAAAATGAGAAATGCAAATGATATCAAACAGGCCAATAATTATTTTTTATAGGACTTTAAGAGTATGATGTCTATTAGTAATAAACTTGGAAAAATAGCATAGATGGCCCAAAATGAAGGGCACAAATTGAAATATTTGTGTATGTACCATAATATTTATGTATTGATAATATCAATTATTAGTGATATTAGTGATAGAACTTAGATAGATATTAGTGATATTCATGTATTAGTGATATCGAACTTAGATAGACATCAGCGGTAGAAGTCTATTAGTGATAAAAGTCTACTATGATAATCATGATAAAAGTTTCTCAATAATAGTCATTGATAGCCTTGAGTGTTAATCTTTGAAAATAGTCACTAATGAAAGTTATCGATGATAGTCATTGAAAACTGATAGCAAATTGAAAATGTGTTATTTCAAGTGTTACTACTTCAGGGTTGTATTAATATTTCTTAGTGATAACAACTACAACAACTATCAGTAGCTTACTAATTGCTGCTATAGTTGCTATCACTGATAGATGTTATCAACGCCACATTTCAATTTGAGAAAACCATAAGAAGAAGCATGAAATGGTGGGCTACATGTGGGTTTTTTAGTCATTTACCTATATAGCTATCATTGATAACTGCTATCTGTGATATCTTGTGCTAATTTTGTGCCATATCCCTAATATGTTTATCATTGTTTTACATCCTCTATTATCTTGGGTCTGATTATTATTTGTGCAACCAACCATTCCCTTGTGATACTTAGTTAATTATAGTTTATAATAGTTGACTACTATAATTAGAGACCCAAACATGGAGTAAACTATCTCACTTCACTTAAAATTGGAAGTCAAAACAACACCTAAAATATTATCAAACGAGTTTTTGGTCGTCCATTACCAAGGATGAAAGTGGAGAACTGAACTCTCTATCTAGATGTTAGCATAAGTACCACTAAATAGGAATTGACATGTATCCTATCTCTTGGAGTGGAAGGTTAGTTCTCATGTTTCACTTTTTTTTTATTTAAGCAAAAAAAAAAAAAAAAAAAAAAAAAGCAGCTGTAATTTAGATATTTCTAGGTCAATGTCAACATTATTCACATCAAGGGATTCAGGAATATAAAACAGCCCAATCCACCAATTCAAGAAACTTTAATTGGGCCGGAGTGGCCCACGTCGGTTTCGCGCTGACTTCGGTGAAGAATCGACATGTCGGGACAATCGGGCAATTTAAGCGACCCGCCCACCGACTGTCGGATTGGACGTTTCCACTACACGACAAACAAAGATCATACATTGAATCTTCTACAACACGGGTCGTACTCTGAGCCGTAGGCCCAACTCAACCCAAGCTTTTCCAGGACCACTTGTTTCATAATAATTCTTTTTTTTTTTTTTTAATTTTCCCTTCTAATAATAACTTTTTGGACTTTTTAAATATAAAAAAATATATTTTATACTGTTAGAACTTTTTACTGTATAATGTAAATATTTTTTGGATTTTTCTATTTATAAAAATTTTCTTCACTTTTTTTTAAAAAAATATTTTTTTGATCTTTAGGTTTAATTTCTATTTAGTTTATAGGTTTAAAAATGTTTCACATTTAGTTCTTTAGTTTTAAGTTTGGTTTTAATTTAGTCTCTAAATTTTAAAATGTTCAATTTTATCTTTGACATTTGATTTTTGCTTCAGTTTGGTCTCTATATTTCAATATTTCATTTTTAAACTCGATTATTCACTAAATTTTTATTTTCTATATTTAGTATTAATTTATGCTAATAAATTAAAAATCATTAAAAGAATTATAATTAATTAAGTTTCACTATTTTTTTTTATCACATTTAAAATTAAATTCAAAATTTCACTTCATAATTATTGCTAATTAATTAATAAAAATTGGCATTGATGATTGAAAGTGAGTAGTTAATGAAAAATTGAGGTTAAAAAAATGTAAAATCTTGAAACTTGAGGACCAAATTGAAACAAAACTCAAATCTCAAGGGTAAAATTATAATATTTTGAAATTTAGGGACTAAGTTGAAATAAAACTCAAAACTTAAGAACCAAATGTGTAATATTTGAAAACATAAGGATCAAATAGAAACTACACCCAAAATCTAAAAACTAAAAAGATGTTTTACCCTAACTTTTTTAGATTAAAAATTTAATCTCTAAAAATTCATATCTATTACACCTAAATTTTTAGCTAATATGAACCTATTGCAACTGGAACATGTACATTCAATCTAGAGGTTTGAAGTTGTTGTATACACAGCCTCATAGCACATTGTTGAGCTGTAAAAAAAATGATAGAAAATTAACTGTCTATTTGATAGAAAATGTGAAAATAGAGATTTGAAAAGAAGGGTTTCAACAAAAATAAAGTTTATTTCATATTTTGAGAGATGTGTTTGGTAGTAGATTTAGAATTTTGAATTCTAATTCAAATAATTTTGTTATATGCATTTGATAATATATTTATAAATTATAAAACAAGTTATAGTTACATACTAAATATTAGGTTGTTTATAAACTATTATTGATTAATTAATTTATGAACATGTCTTATAAATGTTGTATATTTATTATTTTGAGATATCCTATAGTTACAATGCATTACATAATACATATTTTAATTAACAATGATATGAGTTTATATGTGACGTCCCAAATCTTTCAGCTAATTTTCATTAAATTATCTTGAAATATTTAGACGTTGTTTTGATAAATTGGAGTTAAAAACTTAATTTTGGAGGTAAGATAATTAATTTAAAAAATATTTGTAAAGAATTGAAAATTTAATTCGATTTAAGGGAAAATTGAATTAATTTACTTGGGAAAAGTGTAATTTTAAATTGATTAAATATTTGAAAGGATGTAACTTGTTGATTGTATGTTCACTTTAATTTTAGTTTTAGAGCCAAAATTAAGTTAATTGGAGAAGTTAATTTGTTTGAGATTAATTTGATAAGAGATTTGGAATTTTTGGATTATTTTGGATAAAGATTTGAAAATAAAGAAAAGGAAAAGAATTAGGATTTTGAAAAATAAAAGGAATTTGAAATTTAAGGAAAAAAAAAAGAAGAGAAATTGTGGTTTTAAATTTTATCCTCTTTAATTTTGGAGTTTGGATCCAAATTAGAGAAGATAATTAATTTAAATTGAGTTGATAAGAGAAATTTGGACTTAATTTAAATTAATTAGGTTATGGAATTTCTAATTTAGTTAGATTGTGAAATTTATAATTCAATTAGAATATGGATTCCCAAATTAATTATATTATAGATTTTCTAATTAATTAAAATATGAATTTCCTAACTAGAGAAAATATCTTATTCAAAAAGGAAATCTAGTCTGTCTACTACTTTAATTATTGATTTTTTAAAAAAATAGATTTTCTAATTAGATAAAGTGTCATATTAAAAAAGGAAATCTAATATATCTACTACTTTAATTAATCTACCACCTCAAGTTATGGAATCCCAAATAATTTAGGATTAAAATTATTTTTCTTCTATAAATACAATTATGCACTTCATTCCAAAGGGACGTCAATTAGAAAGAAAAATCTCGATTACTTTCACATTTTTTTAGCTGTGTCTCACTCTCCTTTTCGTGATGAAGAAATTCGTCTTAGAAGCTTCTAAAGATATCCAGTTATTTGAGAAAGACAATTTTTTCTTTTTTTTTTCAACAAGCGTTCCTAGAAGTTAGATAAAAGAGGTAGATTGCTTGCAAGAGTTTTATCTAGCTCAAGTTCAAGATAAGTAATCTAACTACTGGAATCGCCTTCGTGCCAAGCGATAAAATTAAGGATAATTTTGATGGTTCTAAGACTGTATTAATCATGATACGTGATTAGAAAAGAAATACGAACATATGATTGTCTTTTTTGAAGTATGCAATAAGTTTGAGCATGATATTATTTTATAAAATATTTTACAAGAATGTATGCACATAAACTAGATCTTATTTAACATGTATGAGGATGTATGATTCAAGTGTTTTTGTGGTCTCATTCGGGATTTCACCAGAGGTTTGTGTTTCCTTTCCTTTGGGATTTACCAAAGGTCAGTGATCTCATTCGGAAATTTACTAGAGTTGTGTGTTTCCTATGAAATTCACTAAATGTTAGTGTTTCCAAGCTAAGCACGTTTAACTTTGAAGTTTTTATGATTGAGCCACCGAAAAAGAAGGTGCACCTTGTTGGTATAGGTAGTAACTTTCAATTCTTTTAAGCCTTTCTTAACCATACTTTCATATCCTTAGGATCCCTTTCATTCGGATGTGATATCGGTTCATTCATGTATCCCTCCTAAACTCGGGTCGTTACATATTGGACATAAATACTTAGCCTGATCCCAATAGTGGGGTTACTTATTGAGTATTTTACACTTATCCTCTCTTGTGTTATGTTTTCAAGTAGGAGCAAGGAGATACCGAAGAATGACAAAAGGAATCCGTGACTATGCCATTGAGACTAGAGAGAAGTTTCTGCTCATGTTTTCATGTATTAATGTTTTAAATTTCAGTCTTAATGTTTGAACTTAGAGTTCCATTGTTTGAAATTTTTATTTATAAAGCTTCATGAAATTTATTTTGAACTTATATTTCAAGGGGACCCTGATAAAAGATTTTTAGTTATTTAGATTTTACAAAAACTTTTTATTTAATAAAATTCTTTTGATTTTAGTTAAAATTTATGAAAGATTCGTTTTGAGATTTATGCTTGCATGTAGTAATGGTCTAGTATAAGTCCTAAGAAGTTGGGTTGTTATAGTTGGTATCAGAGCCCATGTTTTCGATTTTGTAGACTGACTTACAATGTAAGTCCAAAATGTCCTTATGACCAGTAACGAATCCTTCTCATCACTAGATATGTCTTATAAATTAAAAATTTTATGATAGTTGTGCATTAAAATATTTGTTTAGCTTAAATGCAGCAGTTATGTTCTAATGTTAAGTCTGTGACTCGATAGAAGTCATTATAAGCTGATTATTTATGTACGACACTACAAAAGGAAAAAAAAATTGATGAGGTCAATTTGCGCTAGTTTATCTCATGGAGGAATTGTTAGAAAGGAACAAATATATACTTTAGTTCATAGATCTTAAAGGTTGATGAAACTATATAGAGTTATGAAAGTTTAGGAATAAAAGTATGTATATGTTTAAGCCAATGAATAAAATTGTCTTGACAAGAATTTATTAAGGACTAGTGTTATGTTTGGTAATGTGTAATAAAATTGGTGGTAGTATAAATAAATTCCTTCACAAGGCACATATGCAAGTATAAGGTTAAAAGTTGTTTTGTGAATAAGAAAGAAAAGAAGAAGAGACTATAGATTTATTTGAGGTTTTGAGATATTAAAACCAAACGTTTCAAAAGAAATTTTGAAAGGATTAATAGGATATGATCACTTTGATAATACTAGAAAATTGATGGACTAAGTAAAGTACCGTGTTTCAGATTTCTTAGGTAGATGCTTGAAAGGGATACAAAGTATGTGTAATGATATGAAGAATTCTTTTTGAATACCTAGATAAGTTGATGTCATTAAAAGAAGCCAAAATAGTTGGGCATGAGCTTGGACTTAAGAAAGATAAATCAATGTGTTACTTGTTAGGGTTGAAGGATTATTTTAGAGTACCTAGATTAAATCCATAGCCTTATTGCAATGAGGAGATCCAATTTGAGCAAACTTGAACAAACAAAAGTCTTTTGGAGTTTAAATGCATTAAAATCAGCAAAGGAGAATTCTACAAAATGGAAATTCTTAAAGAAAGAGATAGGACTTATGGAGGAGTTAATTTAAATTATACTTTAGTAAAGAGAATATGTTCCACTTAGAAAGTGGAAAAAAATGTCTCAAATTTAGTGGTTTTATCATAGATAAGTGTGAAGCAGAGAAAAGTGTCCAAAAAAGGTTACTATTTTGGAAAGAGAAAGGAATTTAATGTCTTCAAAACTCTTAGTTAAGTATGCTTTGGAGGCGTGGTATGAGGAGTTACAAGGTATTTATTTTGGTATAAAAGAAGAATATCTCATTATTATGTGGAACTTTGGGACAATAGGTGTTGGATGGAAAGATAACTTATAGAGGTGATTGTGTATGGAACTTTGTTTAAATACAAGAATCTATTTCCAATAAAAGGTTGAGAAGGGATAAGCTAAAGTGGAGTTGTTAGTAGCAATGGTTGTTTTGAAATTATTGACATGGAATTTTGATGCTTTAATAGTCAAAAGGTACACCATTGAAAGTGTTAACGAAAGTTAGAGATTGCGACTCTGGAAACAAGATATAACTAAAGACTAGCGATTAATCGATTTAATTTAAATGTGAAAGTAATCTAACTCTAGGTAGAGATCCAGTTGTACGAGGGTCAGGTTAAGTAATCAATCTAGATCTTCTAGGATGACCACTAGCACAAAAGATGAGTTTGATAATAGAAGACTTTCGTTCCTAAGGCGGCCTACAGAGTAGTCCTAGAAGAGTCAAATAGCAGATCGCAGATACATGAACTACTTAAGGAAGTTTTCTAGACACCTTAATGTTTTGCCTCTGGGCACACCATTTTCATATGTTAAGAAGAGAGTTGAAATCCATGTGCTTATGTAACAACCATATTAAGAGTTGATTATGGTAGCGTAACTAAGTTGTAGAGGAATGTTGAGGCCATTAGGTGTCGAATTCGAGTTCTGAATTCTGAACTTGGAGCACTATTGATAGTATGTTTCTTCTAGCATGGACGATGAGTTTGTTAGGGTTGAGCCCTAATCTTGTAGGGTCCTATAGTTTTAACCACAAACCAATAAACTAAGATCCAATGTTATCTTGTAGCTTATACATATATGTAGAGATATACAGGTGGATCATGTTTGAGTGATAACCTAAATGGTCTGTAGCAGATTGACAAGGCTGGATACCTTATCTTGATGACATTACGAGTATGGGCTGCTTTGTAGATGTTACAATTGTTGTAAAGTGCTACAAATGATCTGATCCTGATCATTCATGTGAAGATATGTGAGCGGGAATATTCTATACAAAGGAGCTTGTATAAGACCGAACCACGAAATGTTTAGTCTCATTATATAACGCTATTCATAGTAGAGGCTCACATTTCACCAGGATGACCATAGGTAACATGGCCTGAATCTCGAGTGAGTTATGAATTCTTACCTATGAAGGCGATCCTTTGATTTATATGGGTGAAAGCAGCTAGATCGCTGACTCAATAAGCCTACCATTTTAGGGATTTTTCTGATTGAGAAGTTGGGAATACAACTACACAAAAAGGAATTCACTCCTTCTGCGAGGTCGGGGTAAATTGATAAATTGCTCCCTTAAGGGCTAATTTCGGAACTTGAACAATGTGGCGCCACACCCTCTCCTGGCCCTACAAAGGTTCGATCATAGTTGAACTATGATTTATTGTTAATTAGAGGGATCAGTGGTATTTAAGGAGTTAGATGTAACTATAGGGGCAAAACAGTAATTTTGGTCCAATTGTACTTACGAGCAATTTGCGAAGGGTCATCGTACCGTTGATTGGTTATATCCAATAGACACAGAAATATATCTGTAGTGTGAAGAGTGCAGTCATCGGTCTTTAATGGAGTGTTTGACAGTTAATAGATGGTGAATAATTTAATTAAAGAGTTTAATTAATTCTTCACGTGCTGTTGGAGCTTCAAGTTACAGGTCCATGAGGTCCCCTCGATAGCTCAACGGGAATTAATGAGAATCAGTTTTTGGATTAATTTGAATTGTTCAAATTAATCGAGGGAATTAATTTAATTTTAATTATATATGATATAATTACTATAATATACTTGATACATTATAATATAAAATTTATTTGAGAGGAAATAAATATTTGAATGTGATTCAAATATTAATTATATGAATTTGATTCATACAATTAAATTAATATAAATGTGATCTATATTAAAAGCCATAGGTGAGAGAGAATTTAACACACGCACGCACCACACACATAGAGAAATGTTAGTGGGAACAGGGGTGGAACAGTTTTAATCATCTTCATCCTCACCCTCTGATTTTCACATAAACGAATACACAGAAACGTTATGTAAAATTTTATCTTCGTCTTCCTCTCTTCCACTCTCTAGAAAAAATTTCTCTAATCCAAATAGTTAGAGTTCACAACTCCTGGGTTCTCATCCCAGAGAATATCAAGGTTTCCTTCACGATGGTGCCCAATTAGAGATCAAGGGATTTTCCAGTGAAGATTAGATATTCAAAGGTATGGGTTCTTGAACCCAATTGTTATTCTGTTTTTTAATTTCAAACATGCTGTAACATTTGATTAATTGCATAATTTTCTGATCTGATTGCTGTAAAATTATAATTATGTAAATTTTGGGTTTAGGTCCAATCTTGTGTTCTGCTTGAGAACCTTTAATGGTTCCTTCAATTGGTATCAGAACGAATTTTTTGGCCCAATTTTTTTTCCAAATTTTCAAAATTACTTACAATTAATGGTGGGATTGAACATTATGTATATTTCATGTGATGGTTATCTATGAATGTTGTTTGCAATAATGGATGTTTCAGGATTGGGCATTTAGATTTAATTGCTTATCTTTTATAAAATTGTTTTGTAGGGGCCCATATTTTAGGCATTAAATCGTTATTGAGTCTGTAATTTTATGTTGTAGAGTTGTTTGTGATGTTTCCAGTTGAGTTCTAGAGAAAACGAGATGAATTTCGGTGAAGTTTTGAAGGAGTTCAAAATAGTATAGTGGGTGACTCTAATACAGCGTCGCAATGCTGTACCCTAGCATTACGATGCTACAATGCGGTAGATGAAGAAATTCTTCGTAGCATCGCAACACTAGGGCATGGCATTGCGACTCTTCGAGATGGAGAATTCATGCGGTTTAGCTCCGGTTCACGCGTGGTTCGTGGTCTAATGTTTCGGTTTGAGGTTTTTTGGGTTCATCTGGATCAGTTCGGTGTTCAATTCGAGTGGTTCAAGGTCTGTTTCACCTATTTTGAATTGAATGACATTTATCTTGTAATAGTTAGATTTAATTTCTTTTAGGTGTCCAATCTGGGTTCATTAATTTCTTTTAAATTATGCATGCGATGTATGATTTATAATTTATTATTATTTGTCATAATGTATGCCATATAGTATAAAATCCCACCATGTATTTAACTTCATGCTTCATGTTATATTATAAATGTAATAATATATCTAGTTGCATGATTTATTTTATAGCATGCTCATGCATCATATAATATAAATGTTATAATATATGTATGCATGCATTAATAACATATTCATGCATCCGTTATGTAAACCCTGGACCCTACTTTTTCTATTGAAATATGTTTATTGTTGAGATTGGTAAAATGAGGGGATTAATATTTGAGTTAATATGAAATTGTAGGGAAATGGGTAAAGAATAAGGAAATGAAGAAGGAAAATGCTTAAGTATTGAAGACTTGGTTCTCGAGTGAATATAAGTTAGCCTAGCAAGTAGAAATTTTGGCTAAGTGTTAGAATGGGCATTGGCTTTGCGCTATGTGGTGAGGTAGGGATATTTGGCGATGATCTTGTTGTGTAGGGGTTAGATGAGCTCTTGAAGAGACTAAGTGTGGTTGCGCGTTGAAGGTATGAGCGGCTGCATGAAGCAATGGCATGTGCTAGGCGATGGAGATGCGCTCACTATGGTAGTCAGGCTGAACGCATGTGAGCTATGCCCTGACAAGGTGGGTGGCATCCAAAGGCATGCGGCAAGGGATAACGCAAGGCATGGTGGCTGTCTAGGCGGGTGCACGCACTAGGCGATGAGCTAGCACATGCGATCAAAAGGTGAGCGTTGGCCGTGAGCTTATGCGTTGACAAGGGCTTTGGAGGTTAACATGCGATGTGGGGCGTGTGGCAAGACAAGCCATGGGCGTTGAAGTGAGTGTTGGCTTGAGCGATGATTTGGTGTTGCACGATGACTAAGGCTTGGCATGCCATGAGTGAGGCTTGAGGTGGCACAAGCGATGGAGACATGTGTTGGGCTTGCCTTGCGTGTGAGGGATATTGTGCATTAAAGCTAGTTGAAAGCAAGGCTTGCGTTGAAGGCAAGGGAAGCTGATCAACCTTAAGCACCGTTTAAGGATTCCAACTAGGTCAGTTTAATGGAATCAGCCCACTAAGTGGTTGATGTGGTAGTCTATTAAGGATGCATGGCTGGCAGATTCAAGTATAAAAGGGAAAAGTTGACTTCAAAAAGTTGTTTTGAGCAAACCACTTAGGCATTTGAGAAGATTCCAAAGCCACCTGAAAGCTAAAGAAGTCTAGTTGATGGTGGAGGAACTGGCTGAAAATTTGAATAAAATACAAGAAGGTCAAGCTCTCGAGAAATCTAGGGCAGTGTTAGAATTTTGAAGATTCTTGGCCTTCATCCGGTCAATTGTCTACTGCCACATTGTGTGTCAAATATGCTATTCGCATAAGATCATGATTGCAAATATCTGATGCTTATTTTTATAAGTGGTAATGTGGATGGTATGCGTTAATGAAATTGGGTTGTGCACTTAAGTTTCCTCAGTGGAATCCAAGTATAAATTCCACTAAGTTTCCTAGTAAGTCCAGGGTCGAACACAGGGATTTGTGAAAACAGGTTGCGTTGGTAATTTTTAGGAAAACTTTGTGGTAACCAAATAAATAAATTGTTGGTTTGTTGTTGATTGCGTTAATGAGAAAATAAATAAAATGCGACGGATTTGAGAAAAGTCAGTTGTGTGATAGATGCACTAAGTATGCGATGAACGGATTGAGAAGATCTTTAACTAGCGTTACTTGGGAATGTGTCAGACTATGCGATCATGCTACCACCATGAACAACAATTCATTTTCCAATGCAAATGCGATGCTCCTAAGTCTAGGACGCATGTGTTGAATGCAAAAGTGTCGATAGAGCTTATCCCTAAGTCTCTACTTTTGTCCTATGCGATGATGCAAAATGCATAAAAGCAAGGTGACCGCATACAATCGTAACCTATCTCTAGGATGCATGTGATGCGTTGATAACAAATAGTACTCATTCCTAAGCTTCTATCTCTTGATTATGTGTTCTAATATGACTCTCCTGAACTTAGATTCTAACCTGACCTTCCCAAGTCTAGATCATGTCCTTAGACTACCCTCCCGAGTATCTCTAATGGATGAATGAAGCATACATAATACAAGATAATCGCATAGCATGAAGATTCCCTAATTGTGCTAGCTAAATGCTTCTCAATCCATTCAACTAATTTAGCTACTCATGCGTAAATAACAGAGAGTGAACAAATATAGAGAAATAGATTTCATTTCGATAAATGAGTGGAGTACAAAATGACAATGGAAGTTAAAGGTAGAGAGCCTGGTAGCAATTCTTCGTTGACCGAGGCTTTTACACTGTAATCTCTATTCGGTTCTAAAGATGTTCCCGCTTCCACAGGCTCGGCCCTCTCTCTGTCCTTGAAGCTTCCGACGCTCTCCCAAGCTTACTGGAACGATATATCGACACAACCTTCCCTCTCGCGTCCGCCTTAAAACGAAAGAAAACTATGAACAAGGGCATGCAGACTTATGGAATAAAGAATGGTGAACTGGTGAACCCCTTTTCTGAAGGATGCCTTTGGTATTTATAGAACATCCAAGGTGAACGACGACTTCTCTCTCATGATTGTACATATGGGACGACTTTAATTCCTAACTGATGATACGAATATTTGTCACCGAAAACCTGAATGTACTTGTGATCGTTATCGATTATCAACTTAATTCGGATTCGACTGTCAGCAGCTTTCTGTCCCATTGCGATTAATTAGCCTTTCACCCAGATGCGCCCACTATGTTGCATTGACCAAGTTACGAAAATCCTTCTCGAGAGCATATTTGCGAGCACAATCATCGCAAAGCCTTGTGGTGAAATTGTGCTCGACCGATGATTTCCTATGATTGTAATTCTTGCCTTGCGTTAATGCATATTCTGCATAAAAATACAAAAATCAACTGTTCTAATGCGATGAACGCATGCGACAGCAATATTATTAAATTGATGCTTAATGGACGCAAATTAACATATTTCATCAATGTAATCCAACATTGTTTAAGAACTTAGCACTATGATAACGTGCATTTCTGCCCGTTATCACACCCCCAAATTTAAACAATGCTTGTCCTCAAGCATAAGCTAAAGATTCCTTTAGCAAGTCAACCACAATGTTCTTTTCCTAGATTTCTCAAGGGTACTTCGTTCAAATCCTATATACCAAAGTTTCCTTAGATCATGTTCAAGTCTTCTCTCAAAATATTTCTAAGACCTAGGGACTACAAGCTTAACCTTTAAAAAGACTTTATTAACTTTCGGAACATCGCATGATTTATTTTAAAAAGATTTTTTTTTTTCACCGGGGTGTCAAATGATTTTATCCTTGCATATTTCTTATCATTGTTATTTTTTTCTGACCTTGTGCTGATCCAAGTGCCTTGCCTTCGTTCTGTCTTGCCCCCACAGGTGTCGTGCAGACATCCAACTACGAGCAATGCACTATTTCTCAGACTAAATTTGTACCTATTTGGCAGTGGAGTTGTAGTCATGTATTTATGCATTGATCCTGGTGACTTACTTTCATTTTGGCTTGCCCCCACGTGTGTCATACGGACATCCAACTATGGGTAAGTACCTTTCACAACTTAACTCTTGTCAACATAGGTTTCCCATTGCGTTGACAGTGGAGTTGTTATTCTCAATTTTTTTTTTTTTTTAGAAAATAGCAAGGTCGAAAATAAATACCTCACCCCCAAATTTAAAATGCGGCAATGTCCTCATTGCCAAAAAATTGAAATGAGTCATGCGATATTCTTAGAACGTTTCGTAAAGAAAGTTTGAAAGAAAGCTAGCAAACCCGTAACTTCAAGAAATATTTCATGAAGTGACTATCTTAAAGTTAAGTCGACTCGAGTATATATGAAAGAAATAGAAGCATATTTTTCATCATCGAAATCATACTTGGCAAAGAGACAACATGCGGTGATTCACTAAATTTATCTATGTCATATGATTGTGGTGATCAAAGAGGATGCGGTAATAAAAATTTTAAAGACTAACATGCGATGCGATAACGTAAAATTTGAAATAAAGATTAAGGAAGAATACACTCCCAAATTTGCATTGTCGCCCGCATTATGTATTGACGCATCCTTCTTTGCGGCGATCTCTCTTCTTTGGATTGCGGTGATGGAGTGAGATAATTTGCTGCTTTGTGTAACATCTCCACAATCCTATGCCTTAATCATTGTAAACAAACAAAGAAAGGGTCAAATTATTTAAAACAAAACAACAAGTTTTTTTTTTAATATATATATATATATATATATATATATATATATATAGAAGTAAGATGATAAGATGCAGATATCTAAATGATAACAAAAGTGATGAAGGAATAAGAGTTCAAGAATCAAACAAGGGGGTATTCGGTTTTTAACTTCACGGAGGCTTTTCTGGTTGGAAATCACCTTCTTCTGCAATATGTCCTTTAACTTGCTGCACATTAACCTTAAATGGTGTTGCTTCCATCCTCAATGATCAGTCTCCCTAGACACACAGTGGTGGGCATATATTCCTTAATAATAAAGGTCTGGTACCAAACGTCATATTTTAATTTTCTAGGAAGAGCCAATAGTCGTGAGTAAAGAGTAAGACCTTTTGCCCGCACTGGAGGTTCTTACCGTATATGCATTTTGTCATGCCAAGCGTTGTGATGCACCCCCCCAAACTCTTTGTAAATCTTCGCATTTCACTATTGATGTTAATCCTCCATTTTCAGGCTCGGACCAATTGCGTTTTTTTCGCGCTTCTCCTGCCTTTCTTCAAATTTAAAGTTCACGTCTATCTACTTTGGACCTGCCCCACAGTGGCCTGTAATTTCATTCCAACATCCATAAGGCAACATGACATGCCTTTACAAATACCAACATATATGGGGACAATACCTATTTGGTGTTTAAAATGCAGTCATAGTATTGCCCATAACGATTCATTCAAGCTTTGCTTGCCCATCGTTTTGTTGAAGGCCTTTACTACCTTCTCAAGTATCAGCTTAATTTCTCGATTGGACACCTCGGCCTGACCATTCGTCTGCGGATGGTATGCGGTGGCCACTTTGTGGAGAATGTTGTATTTTCACAGCAGCTCCTTGATATTACGGTTGACAAAGTGGATCCTTCATCACTTATGATGGCACGGGGAGTGCCAAAACGAGTGAAAAACTATTTCTTTAGGAACTGGGAGACTACCGCCGCATCACTTGCAGCGCATGCTATTGCCTCTACTCACTTGGAGACATAATCGACGGCTAATAAAATGTAATGCTTACCATTCGAAGGGGGAGATGGTCCCATGAAATCAATCCCCCATACATCGAACAATTCAAGCTTCAAGATGGTGTTCATTGGCATTGCATTTTTCCACGAAATGTTACCTGTGCGTTGGCACCGATCACATTTCATTCCGTAGTCAGCCGCATCTTTAAACAATGTAGGTTAAAGGAATCCACTCTGTAAGACTTTGGTTGTGGTGCGTTGCCCTCCAAAGTGCCCACCATATGGTGAGTTGTGGCATTGCGATAATATGTGTTGTTGAGCAGCATTTTGTACGCATAATCGAAAAATCTGGTATGCACCTATTTTATACAGATTCGGCTCATCCCAATAATAATGTCTACATTCATTTTTGAGCTTCTTCTATTGGTGGTAGGTATAATCTTCGGGAAATTGCTCGCAAACCAAATAATTAACTATGTCTGCATACGAGGGAAATTCTTCTATATGGAATAGCTGCTCATCCGGGAATACGAAACTCACTTCAGACTCATTGCGATCAACCTCAGGATTTTCCAGTCTAGACGAGTGATCAGCAACTTGATTCTCTGTCCCATTCCGATCAATTATTTCTATATCAAATTCTTGAAGGAGGAGAACCCATCTGATCAACCTCAGCTTTGAGTCCTTCTTTTTCATTAAGTACTTTATTGCTGAATGATCAGTCTGGATGAGTACCCTTGTTCCCAACAGATATGCCCGAAATTTCTCCAACGCAAAAATTACCGCCAGAAGTTCTTTCTCTGTGGTGGTATAATTAGTCTGAGCTGGATTTAATGTTTTACTAGCATATGTGATGGGATGCAAGATTTTTTTTTCTCTTTTGCGCTAAAGTTGCTCCCATCGCATACCCGCTTGCGTCGCATATGATTTCAAAAGGAAGTGTCCAATCCGGCGTAATCAATACGGGTGCAGTAATCAGCGCATCTTTCAAAACTCTGAATGCGTTGAGGCAGTTGTTGTCAAACTCAAATTTTCTATCAATCTTTAATAATGCACTCAGTGGTCATGCTATTTTGGAAAAGTCTTTGACAAATCGTTTGTAGAATCCAATGTGCCCCAAAAAGCTTCGTACAACCTTCATACTTACTGGAGGTGGAAGTTTTTCAATTGCTTTGATTTTTGCTTTGTCTACCTCCAACCCATCCCGAGAAACCTTATATCCCAACACTATGCCCTCATTCACCATGAAATGATATTTTTCCCAGTTAAGCACCAAACTCGTCTCTTCGCATCTCTTCAGTATCTTATCCAAGTTGGCTAGACATACTTCATAAGTGTTCCCATAAACAAAGAAGCCGTCCATAAAGATTTCAACAGAGTCCTCAAGATAATCTGAAAAGATGACCATCAAGCACCTTTGGAACGTGCTTGGCGCATTACAGAGGCCAAACGACATGCGGCAAAAAGAGAAGGTCCTATATGAGCAGGTAAATGTGGTCTTGCCTTGATCTTCTAGAGTTATCACAATTTGGTTTTATCCGGCATACCCATCCAGGAAGCAGTAGAAGTCATTTTCTGCTAGTTGGTCTAGCATTTGATCAATGAATGGCAGAGGAAAATGATCTTTCTTTATGGCCACATTCAGCTTGCGGTAGTTCATGCAAATGCGCCATCCAGTGATGGTCCTTTGCGATATTAATTCGTTGTTTTCATTTGGAACTACCGTCATGCCGCCCTTTTTCGGCACACACTACACGAGGCTAACAAACGTGCTATCTGCTATGAGATAGATAATGCCCGCATCTAGCCATTTAATGACCGTCAAGTTCATCGCAGGGTTGAGTCTGCGTTGATGTTAAATTGTTGCTTTGTGGTTCTTTTCAAGACGAATGCAGTGCATACAGTACGCTGGGCTAATTTCTCTAATGTCGGCGAGCGTCCAACCAATTTCTTGCATATGTTTCTTGAGAATACTCATCAACGCATTCTTTTGGTCTTCGTTGAGCGCAGAGGAAATGATAACTGGTAACTTCTCATTCTGCCCCAAAAATACATACTTCAAATGGGTCGGTAGGGTCTTCAATTCAAGTGTTGGTGGCTTCACTAGGGAAGGTTGTGTTGTTTTTCTTTCTTTTTTTTCTGTTGGCTCTTTTTCTTGCTTTGTGATTATTTCTTCTTCCTTACTTGTTTTTGTTGTGATCGCATTACAGGCAGCAACGGATATGCTGACATCCTCTCCTTCTTTTTCTTCATCAAACTTTTCTTCTTCAATCACATTCTGGTCATCATTTGAGTCATGCAGGTCTTCTTTATCCGAAAACTTCATGGCATGAATTATGTTAAACTTGAGCTTCTGTCCGTTGATGCTCAAAGTGATTTCCCCTTTATGCACATCAATTTGAGCATGACCCGTTGATAGAAAAGGTTGCCCCAGAATGATGGGCACATCTTTGTTGGCCTTATAGTCTAAAATGATGAAGTCGGCTGGTAGGATAAACTTATCAATGGTTATCAACACATCCTGCACTTTTCCCTCTAGATGCATCAGAGATCTATCGGCCAGTTAGAGAGTCACTGTTGTGGGCACAAGTTGCCCCACGTTCAGCTGTCTAAAGATTGACAGAGGTATCAAATTTATGCTGGCTCCCAGGTCACACAGGGCTTGCCCGATGTACAGTCCTCCTATGGAGCAAGGAATGGTAAAGCTCCCAGGATCGCTCATCCTTAGTGGAATTATTAAATTGGAATTTTGTGTTAACGCCATCGTGGCAAACTTACCAACTCTTCTCTTCTTAGTTACCATATCCTTCAAAAATTTTGCGTAGGCAGGCATTTCCTCAATCTCTTCACTGAAAAGAATATTAGCATGTAATTTCTTTAACATAGATAAGAAGCGTTGGTACTGTACCTATTTGTTCTTTTTCTTCCTTAGTCTCTGCGGTAAAGGGGGTAACGGCACTTTCACGGTTTCCGTCTCAGTTGGCTTTAAGGTCGACATAACCTCTGGTTCTACCGCTTATTTTTCTCTTTCTTCTTCTTGTGTCACCGCAACTTCAGATTCTGCCGCAATGAGAGCTGTCCGACTAAGCTCCTTCTTTTCTCCCTCCATAGTCTTCCTACTTCGCAATGTCACAACCTAACATTTCTCTTTACCTGATCCCCCCAGGTTGCGTGGAAGTTCAGTTGAACTTGGTAGAGCCCCTTGCGGTCTACTCTTCAGCTCACTCGCAATCTGGCCCATCTGTAATTCTAGATTGCGGATGGACGTAGCCTGACTTTGAAGCACAGTTTCGTTTTTCTCTATGTATTGCTTCAATAGGCTTTCCAAGGAAGAGGATTGGGGTGGTTGTGAGCTACTTGCTTGATTGCTTGTATGAGTGTTGTTGCGTGGGAAGAATCCTGATAGCCTTTCTTTCTGCGCCACAGGTTAGAAATTCTGTTGTTGATTCTTCCAAGCAAAATTGGGGTGGTTTCTCCACTCGGGGTTGTAGGTGTTCGAAAAGGGGTTATTCTTTACAAAGTAAACAGATTGTGGGCTTTACGGGCAATCTTCCATCGTATGCCCATCACCACAAGTCGCACACCTTGCGGTGTTTTGACTGATTGCATTGATTTGCCCATTTTGCGGTGTTGGGCTGCTGATTGCAATTCCTTGTATTAAGTTCATCATTGCAGCCATTTAGTTTTGTAGTGAAGCAATGGCACCATTATTTGCGTCATTGTCTTTGAGTCTCAATCTCTGGTCACTCTCTCTCCAATCTTCATGGTTCTTAGAGATGCGATCTAAGATATTCTTCGCCTCGTCATGCATTTTATCAAGCAGACCACCCTGCATTGACAGCTGTCTGCGAAGCGAGATTCAAACCATGTTAAAAAAATTTCCATTTGGAGGTAGTCTGGCAACCCATTGTGTGAACAATCCCCGAACAACCTCTTAAACCTTGCCCAGGCATCGCTGAGCGATTGGTCCATGTTTTGTTCAAAATTTGTAATCATTTTCCTTCGTCTGGCATTCTCAGTAGGTGGAAAGTATTTCTTCATAAACTTTTCCATGACCTGTTCCCAAGAAATGATCTCTCCCGGCTCGAGAGAATACACCCATTTCCTAGCCTGATCACAGAGAGAAAATGGGAAGAAAGTTAGTCGAACTTCTTCGGTAGAGATGTTCGGGAACACAAAAGTATTGCAGATTTCAATAAAGCTTCGGAGGTGAGCATGCGGTTCTTCGCCACGCCTTCCTCTGAACTGTCATGCAGTCTGAATCATCTGCAGCATCATCAGTTTCATTTCGAATCTGCTTCTGTCGAGGGTAGGTCTCATGATTCCCAGAGAGAAATCGTAGAGGTTTGACGGTACATAGTCCCTAATGGGTTTATTGCGATCGTTTGCCAACAGGATTGAATTCGCCATGACATTATTATCATTTGGTGCTCCGTTTCCAGGCTGCCCCGCCATCTCTTCTTTATCTGATTGTGGTTGTTGTTGTCAGTCTCTCAATCTCCTTCTAAACGTTCTCTCAATCTCTGGGTCATAATTTGCCAGAGCTTGAAAGTCTAAAAATTAAAAAAAATTACCGTTAGCACTCTATTTTGCCGAAGTCCCCGGCAACGGCGCCAAAAACTTGATGCTTATTTTTATGAAGTGGAAATGTGGATGGTATGCGTTAATGAAATTGTGTTGTGCACTCAAGTTTCCTCAGCAGAATCCAAGTGTAAATTCCACTGAGTTTTCTGGTAAGTCCAGGGTCGAACACAGGAACTTGTGAAAATAGGTTGCGTTGGTAATTTTTAGGAAAACTTTGTGGTAACCAAATAAATGAATTGTTGGTTTATTGTTGATTGCGTTAATGAAAAAATAAACAAAATGCAACGGATTTAAGAAAAGTCAGTTGTGTGATAGATGCACTGAGTATGTGATGAACGAGTTGAGAAGATCTTTAGCTAGTGTTACTTGGGAATGCGTCAGACTATGCGATGATGCTACCACCATGCACAACAATTCATTTTCCAATGCAAATGCGATGCTCCTAAGTCTAGGACGCATGTGTTGAATGCAAAAATGTCCATAGAGCTTATCCCTAAGTCTCTACTCTTTTCCTATGTGATGATGCAAAATGCATAAAAGCAAGTTGACCGTATATAATCATATCCTATCTCTAGGATGCATGCGATGCGTTAATAACAAATAGTGCTCATTTTTAAGCTCCTATCTCTTGATTATGCGTCCAAATCTGACTCTCCCGAGCTTAGATTCTAACCTGACCTTCCCAAGTCTAGATCCTGTTCTTAGACTGCCCTCCCGAGTATCTCTAATGGACGAATGAAGCATACATAATACAAGATAATCATATAACATGAAGATTCCCTAGTTGTGCTAGCTAAATGCTTCTCAATCCATTCAACTAATTTAGCTACTCATGCGTAAATAACAGAGAGTGAACATATATAGAGAAATAGATTCCATTTCGATAAATGAGTGGAGTACAAAATGACAATGAAAGTTAAAGATAGAGAGCCTGGTAGCAATTCCTTGCTGACTGAGGCTTTTACACTATAATCTCTATTCGGTTCTAAAGTTGTTTCTGCTTTCATAGGCGTCGGCCCTCTCTCTGTCCTTGAAGCTTCCAGCGCTCTCCCAAGCTTACCGGAACGATCTATTGGCACAACTCTCGCGTCCGCCTTAAAACGAAAGAAAACTATGAACAAGGGCGTGCGAACTTTGGAACAAAGAATGGTGAACTGGTGAACCCCTTTTCTGAAGGATGCATCTTGTATTTATAGAACATCCAAGGTGAACGGCGGTTTCTCTCTCATAATTGTATTGATGGGACGACTTTAATTCCTGATTGATGCACCAAATATTTGTCACCGAAAAGCTGAATGTACTTGTGATCGTTATCGGCTGTCAACTTAATTCGGATTCGACTGTCATTAGCTTTCTGTCCCATCGCGATTAATTAGCCTTTTACCCAGATGCGCCCACCATGTTGCACTGACCAAGTTGCGACAATCCTTCTCGGGCGAATGTTAGCGAGCACAATCATCATAAAGCTTTGCAGTGAAGTTGCGCTCGACCGATGATTTCCTATGATCATAATTCTTGCCTTGCGTTAATGCATATTCTGCATAAAAATACAAAAATCAACTGTTCTAATGCGATGAACGCATGCGACCATATTATGAAATTGATGCTTAATGGACGCAAATTAACATATTTCATCAACACAATCCAACATTGTTTAAGAACTTAATACTATGATAACGTGCATTTCTGCCCGTTATCAGTGTCGCTCCAAACATGGTTTTGGGGTGTCTCCATCTCTTGCTAGCCTGCTATATCAAATTGGAACTGGTTCTCGGTTTAATTTGGTGTTTTTGTCTACAATCAAGTGCTGCGACATGTTGAATCCTTCGCTATCAAACTATCTATTTTCTTCCCACGTTTTCTTTGTGGTATTATGCTTACTCAGTGTCCCACCATTCTTACTTCATCTGATGCTCCTAGTCCTGCTGCCAAATGTATCAACTTAAGGTACAAACTCTTTCAAGGCTCCCATGTGCCTGGCATTATACATAACATACAGCCTCCCAAAACCGATGATATACCTTTATCTAATGACCTTCACACTCTTGAAGGTGGTCTCTTGATTCCCACTGATCTTAGAACTCGCATTTTATAGGCGTTGACCTCTGAATCACGGACCTTGAATGGTATAATTCGATTGCTTAGTGACCGTCAGACGACTGTGGATACTTTGGTTCAATTATTGAGTTTGTCTTTGCCTTCGGATGAAGATCCATCTACTTCACTGCTGGGTTGAAATCCCAAGCGCAACGAAAAAAATTTCAGACCATTTTCATATTTTAATAACAAATTAATAGAGGAAATAAAATCTAGAAACCTTTACAATTTTTGACGACTCTGGAGGGCTTCACAAACTTTTTAGATCTACGATCTTGATTCCTCTGCAAATCAAGTGAACACCACCAAAATGATTTTATCAGTATTTTACTTGGGTTTGCAAGGTAGAATGAGGTGGGATCCTTAGAGGAAATTTTTTACAGAGAAAAAAAAGAAAGCCAAAAGCCCAGAAAGCAAAATTCTGCATATCACTGTTTCTTATGTGATATTGACGGACTAGAGAGAGGAGGAAGTTGGAGAAGATCTCTCTCCTACTCCCATATAACTCCCCACGTTGGGGAGTTTGTTATAACAATTTTTTAATTCATTATTTATTTAACCAATAAATTATATCAAATTTAATTTATTTAATTAATGAGGTCTTTTTAAATATAAAAAAAATATTTAAAAATATTCACTTTATAGCAAAAAGTTTCAAAAGTACAACACTTTTGAAACTTTTTGCTATAAAGTATAAATATTTTTGGGATTTTTCTTTTTATAAGAATTTTCCTTTAATTAAATAACAATAAATTCATTTAATTTAAAAATAAATTAAATCAAAATTTAATTTATTAAAATAAATCAAATAATTACTAATTAATCAAATTAATTAATTATAATTAAATATCTTATATTTAGTTAATTGTGCATTAGAATCATATTCTAGTACATCTTTCTCATAACTTATAGTTTTAATTCAATTAATAAAATAAAATAAAATAAAATAAAATAATTAATTAATTCTAATTAATTAATCAAATGTGCATCTAATGCACATTAATTTTAACCTATAGTTTTAATATGAATTCTATTCATATTAAATTTAATATTGGAACTCCTTTAAATATTTAATTCTCCAATAAATTAATTTTGAATCAAATTTAAAATAAATTTATATTATAAAGTTTAATTAAAATATAAACTTTATATTATAATGTATCACGATACATTATTTATATTATTATATATCACGATACATTATATTCTTTCCCTTAGCAAATTTGAACATTTCAAATTACTTTAATTACTTCAATATCATTTATGAGCTACGAGTGGAACCTAGTGGACCTACATATTAGAAGCTCCAATGATATGAAATTAATTGGCTAAACTCATTAACCAAGTTAATTAATATTCGTTAATTGTGGGTATACTCCACTATAGATCTATAGTTGCACTCTTTTCACTGCACATATATTTCTGTGTCTATGGATATTGACCAATGCTAGCAAGTCAGTCTTTTACGAATGTTCGTAACACCAGTTGGGTCAAACTACTGTTTTACCCCTGAGTTACCTTTGTATCCTTACGTACCAGTGCTTCTCTAATGAACAACTTGTTTATGGTCCAACCATTAAACAGAAACCCCTCTCGTGTCAGTGAGAGGGTAGGACCCTTTGCTCAAGTCTCAAAGACACCACATAAGGGAATACTCATCTACTTACCCTAAATTCAGGAAGTTCTGGTCGTCTTATTCTGTCACCCGAGATGCAAGTCAACACCGACAAAGATCTCTTTCTTCCTCGCGGCCGGGCCGGCTTGGAAGTGAATTCCATCTCGTGAAATTGTGTTCCCAATTCTCCACTCAATCTTGTCCCCAAAATGGCAGGCTTATTGAGTTAGCGAACCGACCACTTTCACCCATACAAATCAAAGGATAATCGCTTGTGAACAAGAGTCCATAGTCCACTCAAGATTGAGACTAAGTTGCCTAGGTTATCTTAGTGAAATAAAAACCTAACTAGTCAACGAAGTTACATCTAAAGGTTACTATTTCATGGCCCGGTCTTATGCAAACTCATTGCATAGGATACCTCCACTTATATGTCCCTTACACGAACGCATTGGACCATTGCATTTATATCAAATACAAAGTGAGTTGTATCCATACTGTCACCAGGATAAGGTACCCAACCTTATCTATATACTTTAGAATCTTTAGGTTGTATCTTAAACATTGATTCTCGTATGTCTCCACAAATAGTTCAAGACTCATGCAACAGCCTAGAATGTTAATTTATTAGATTATGATTATTTAGGCAAGATAAATACAAGATAAGCAATAGCTATTTATTGTAATAAACATTAATAACACTTTATTAATGATTGGTCAAATGTTACATTTACTGTCTATGAGTTTTAGGGCATAAAACCCAACAAACTCCCACTTGAACAAAACTCTAGTTAGTGGAATGTATATATAATAAATAATCCAAAGCTGGAAATGTAAAATATATATTGTACATTACATGAAAAGTAAATATACAAATACAATAAACTAGGGCATCTTTATACCCATTACTCATCTCCCACTTACATTAGATTATACTATATACATATCTCGCAGACCTAGACTCTCTAGATAAATCTTGAACACTTTAGCTGAGAGAGTCTTCGAAAATGGATCAACGATGTTGTGCTCCGAAGCGATCTTGGTGGCGATCACACCTCCTTATTACACAATCTCCTATATTAGGTGATACTTCCTCTCTATGTGCTTTCCGCATTTGTGGTTGCAAGGTTATTTTCATTTGGCTATTGCTCCACTGTTGTCACAATATAATGTAACGGGCAAGTCCATATTTGGAACAACTTCCAAATCTGTAAGGAACTTTCTAAGCCAAATTGCTTCCTTAGCTGCTTCACAAGCAGCTACATATTCAACCTCTATAGTGGAGTCTGACCCTAATGTAGATTTCCTAGAATCCTTATTAATTTGAAAGTCAGAGTCAGTGTACCCTGTAAGAAGAAAATCTTTAGTCCCATACACCAGCATGTAGTCCCTTATTCTCCGAAGATACTTGAGAATGTTTTTAACCTCCGTCCAATGGTCTAACCCTGGATTGGATTGATACCTACTGACTGTTTTCATTGCATAACATATGTCAGGCCTAGTGCAAAGCATAATATACATTAAGCTGCCCACAATTGAGGCGTAGAGAATACTTCTCATATCGCAACTGGAATATGTTTCATATCGCCAACTTCTTGAGGTGTCTTAGGACACTATTCTTTAGACAAGTGAATCCTATTCCTGAAAGTAAGTAAACACTTCTTGGAATTCTGCATCAAATTCGAGTAAGCATTTTGTCGATATACATTACTTGAGACAATGCCAGCGTTTTGTTCCTACATTTTGAAATTAAAAAAAAAAAGAGTAATTTAGACCTTAATGAGATATTAGCATAAACTATATTTTAAGGGACCATTGTATCGATTCTCTCACTCTTCTTATATACTAAAAAAATATAAATGATTTAGACTCCTTAGAGTAAGAAATAGATTCTTTGGTTTATGCTTAAACTTTTTATCCCCATTATCTTACTTAATAAATAAGATTTATATTCATTTAATAAATTTAAATTTATCTATGAAATAAAAAGAAGATAAACTATAATTTTGATCTTTGTATTCTTGGGACTCATTCTATTTTAATTTATACTTTCACAAATTCAAATTTTAGTTCTTGTATTTTAGATAATTTTTTAATTATTTTCGCAGTATAATTTGAAGCTAATCTTTTTTTTTTTTTTTAAATTTTTATTCAAGAAAAGCCATCCTATTAATTTGAAAATATGTGAACTAAAATAGAATAATTTTCAAAGAATAAAAGCAAAAAAAAAAAAAGTATGAAACAAGTTTTTAATACGAAATTGAAATAGTTACAGAGAATATAGAATAAACAAATTAGGATGGTGAGATCCCTTTCCTTTTGGAAGGGAAAGATTACATGGAAAAAGAAAATCTCTAACTACAAAGGTTGGGTGAGTTTTTCTTCTGAGGTTGTATATTAATTGTATCTTATACAATTAATCCATATTCTTTTCATACCATCTGAACAATTCAAATTACTGTTTTACCCCTATAATTACCTCTTGGCCCTTAAGTAGCATTGTTACTCCAATGAACAATGTAGTTACGAACAATGTGGTGTTTTAAGTACCAATTGAGCTATGCTCATTTAAGTGTTTTAACTTTAGTTTTATTTTAAGAAACTTTAATAGATATATCAAATTTCATTATTTGCTTATATATTGGAAACTTTTATAGTTTTTAAATTAATATTATTTAATTTAGATATTGCTTCAATTTTAAATTTTTATAAATGATAAATTACTAGTTTAATCACTAAAATTTCAAAAATTGTGTTTAATAATTTTCTAAGATTTTAATTTTGTCTAATATATAGTAAATGTCTAACGTATCCATAATTTTATATACAATAGGTTTCAAACATATTCAAAAAGTTTAAAATTAACTATTTTATTAGACAAACAAAATAATTGTGTATCTGATTAACCTTAAAATATCAATTTAGTAAGCAATAGATTGTACATTGACTTTTTTTTAAAGAAAAAACGTGTAATATGATCTATTAGACACAACTGTAACTATGAACAACTCGTGAATGATTGTATTGCTTGTATTGGTTATATCCATGGACATCACTTGTCTTACGTGCATAAGAATTCAACTATGGGTCTATAGTGGTTTGTCCTACTGTGCATAATATTGGGGTTGATGCCCTAAAGTCTCGTGTCCTGTAGTTTGTAAACAGTTTGTACGAACGCTTGTGTTGTTAATATATGATATTTACTTCACATCTTGTATTTTTGCTCAGTTACTTGTTTTATTTGCTTACCACAAACCAATAAACATAAAATCCCTGGTTATCAGTATGTGACTCAAACATGTATGTGGTGACATACAAGTGGATCATGTCTTGAGTGATAACCAAAATGGTCTGTAGTATATGGATATAGGAGGGAAACCTTATCCTAGTAACGCTACGGATGTGGCCCGCTTTGTGAAGTAGTCACAAGTGTTGTGACTTATCACAGATGGTCTGATCTTTATCATTCGTGTTGGGGACATGCGAGCGGAGGCATCCTATACAAAGAGTTTGTATAAGACCTGACCATGAAATGTTAACGTCTCGTTATATAACATCGTTCATGACAGAGACTTCACTTCATTAGGATGACCGTAGGTAACATGACCTCAATCCTGAGTGAGTTGAAAATTCCTGCCATTGAGGGCGGCACTATGATTTGTATGGGTGCGAGTGACCAAGTCGCCGATTCAAACCTATCATTTTGGGGATTTGTCTGATTTAGGAGTTGTGAACTCAGCTACACAAGATGGAAGGCAGGGGTAAGTAAATAGATGGCTCCCTTAAGGGCTGGTTCCAGGGCTTGAACGATGTGGCACCACACACCTTCTTTTAGCCCAAGAGGTGTTCACACATAGTTGGACTATGTTGTATTGTTTATTAGAGGAATCAATGATATTTAAGGAGTGAGATGTAACTACAAGGGCATAATGATAATTTGGCCCAGCCGTACTTACGAGCATCTGTGAAGGGTCATTGTACTCATGATTGGTTATATCCGATGGACACAGAAATATATCTGTGGTAAGAAGAGTTCAACTGTTGGTCTTTAGTGGAATGCCTGACAGTTAACGGATGATGGATCTCGTGGCTAAAGAGTTTAGTCAGATATTCACGGACCGTTGAAGCTTCGAGCCACAGGTCTATTAGGTCCCCTGGGTAGCTTAGATAAAGTCAAGAACCAATATTTGGGTTAATTTGAAATGTTCAAATTGACACGAGGAAGTTCGATTATATATGATATAATAGAACTGGTTAATTATATATAATATAATTGGCTAAATGTATGAGATACATTATTTTGGAGGAAATTAGATATAAATATGATTTATATCAAGTAGAGGAGAAAATACTATAGTAGATATGTGATATCAAACTATAGGATAAAAATATAATATGATTATATTTATTAATTAATTAGTTGTTTAATTATATGATAATTAATCTAAAATTCAAGTTTGGACGTGAGTTAGTGGGAAACCGTCGGTTATTGTAACCGATGAAATAAAAATGAAATCGTTTCATTTTGAATCGTCGTCCTAAAGAAAAGAAAGAAGGCGCACGTTGGTAGAATTCTAGGCGATCCCTTAAAGATTCAAGTGACTATACGATAGCTCCTCTCCACCTAAACGATCGTCTACCTCGCGCCTAAACGATCGCATACTGTCGCCTATGCAATCATATAACTTCTCTAAACGATCATATAGTGTGTCGATCTTACTAAACGATTGTATACCTTTTCCTAAACGATTGTTCAGTAAATTCTACACGATCGTGTAGCTCTTCCTAAACGATAAGCAGTCTGCTATGCGATAGTGTTTTTTCCCTCCCACTTGCTTATCGCCTACACGATTTGTGTTTCCTCCTTCCTCTACCAAATTCACCAAAGCCCACCCTTTGGGTTTTTACTCTGAGAATACCCGGGGCTCTCTAGTGGTGGTGTCGTCCTGTTGCGGTCATGAGTTCGCGTTGTTCGTGTTGTTGCAATCGACATTTCCACTGGCTGTTGGTAGATCGCGTGGAGGTTTTCCACTGCGCTGGAGTTCCGAAGTGTGAAGACTGTCTTCAAATGGTATGAAACTCTCTCCCTTGTTGTTTATCTTGTTCTTAGCATGCCGCTAATTAAGATTTGATTGCATAACTATATGTATTGAACGTATAATATGTATTTCAGTCATGGTGAGATCGGAGGGATCCGAATGCGCTCATGGAACTCTTAGATATGAGATCCTTCACATAAGAGTTCAACTTGTCCAATAGTAATTAGTGGGTTTTGTTTTTCTAATATCCACCATCACAAAAATTTTAAGAAAATAGAAAAATTTGCTTGAAATTTATGTGGTTTTCTTAAAAAAAAAGTTTAGTATTAGAGTTTTTTTTAAGTACAATATTACTAATTTGAGTTTTTTAAAAATATTTTTTAAGTATTATAGTTGAATCTATACTATATTAAAAAGCAAGGATTTTAAAAAAAGTATTGATATAGACATTTTAATTCACATTTTATTATTTTTCCATTATGAACAATAGTTTAAATATGGAAGAAAAAAAATTGAGAATTTGTTATTTTCTATAATGTCTCTTAAATTTAGAATGGTTAAGAATGAAAAAATCGAGTAGCAAATCGATAATAAACCGAACAAAATAAAAACCAATCCATTGGTTTTGTTCTTTATTGTAAATTGATTTGGATCTCTCCTTTATAAAATTATAGATTTGGTTTGAATTTAAGTTAGGCCCAAAACCAACAAAATCGAACCGACTATCACTCCTATCTTATTATTAATAAAGTATATTTTTCTTATTGTCAAAAAATAGAACGGTAAATTTTTATAAAGTACGTTTTTTCTATTGAAAAGGGAAAGAAAAATGAAGATCGCCAATATAAAAAGTGAAAAAAAAAAAACCAAAAATAGAAAGAAAAAATTGGTCGATTTTCCACGTGTAAAATAAAGGATAAGAGTTTTATTAAACTCAGTTAACTTTTACGGATGGACAAACTCCACTATAAATATATTTAATTTGCTTTAACAAAGTATATCAAAACAAACTAATAACAAAAAAAAAATCTAAACAAACTAACAACGTTGTAACAAAATTGAGACTCCACCTATACACTTGACAACACTAAAAAGGAAAAAAAAAAACTAAAAATAGAAAAAGAACTCAACACTAGACCATTAAAAAAAAAAAAAAAAATTGCACCACAACTACAATATTTTTATAAATAATTTAAAAACTGCAATATTTCCATAAATATTTTCTAAACCTACAATATCAATCCAATTTTCCCAAATGAGAGAGCTTATACAAAAAGTCAGCCATGTGTTACAATATATATATATATATATATATATATATTTAATGTGTATTTTCAAGGTCTGTATAATTTGAATTTTTAAGATGATGATGTTGAAAGAGATTTTTAATTATCCGTCCTTAGTTCACGTAGAAATTAGATTTCAATAATAAATTATTTAATTCCATAAATGATATTAAATTGGTAGTATAGTGAGTCAGCCCTATCCTAAGTCCTAACAAGTAATGTATATAATTCTTTAGGGACATTTCATATTATTATAAGATAAATAATTAGCAATGTCATAATTGTATATAATTAAAATTTAGGGGATGCCAGCATGATATTATTTATATTTTATGTGTTGGACTTAATGCAACTCCTTACACTACCAACAAACCACCACATTTTTATTCGTTTGTTTTTCTTTTTTTTTAAAAAATCTATTCGTGTTCTCAAAGGCATCCAAATCATTATGTTTAAATAATTACAATAATAGCAATAATGATATTGATTATTATTATTATTATTAGCATCATCATCATATCGTTGTTTTATATATATATATTTAAATATAATAATGGTTGGGGGATTGGAACTTGGATTTGTAGTAGTTAACAATAATATCGATTGAGCTATGCTTCCTTTTAATTTTTTATTAAATGATATTTAGTTTTAATTTTAATTGTTTTTTTAGTCAACAAGAGATGAGAATTGAACCAATAACCTTATTCAATACATGTTACCACTTAGCTGCTGTTTAAATGTTGATATAATTAAATTTAATGCAACTCATTAGCTTAAAATTGTAAATCAATTGATAATTTAATATATTATCAAAACATGAGGATTAAGAATATCTCGATAAAAATATCTTCAAATCTTCTCTCTTATATGTTGTTGAACTAAAAATGTAGTCTACACACTTAGCATGAGTAAAAATACATGAATAAAATATTTTTGTCTGAAGTATAGGTCACCTATTATCAACTTAAGGTCAATGATTCAATTTGCCTCAATCATAAGGTTGAAACGAAAAAAAAAAAAAAAAAAAAACAAAAATTCACCAAGTATTTTTGCTCTTGTACTATTTATTTAACAATTTAATATTTGAAATTCTAAAAGATATAATAAATAAGTTCACTGTGTTTAATTTTTTTTTTTAAAAAAGACAATTAAATATCTTTATACCATTTGTGTATTAATTCCTCTAATGATAAAAGTAATACATATTATACAATATAAAACTAAAGCATACTCCTCTATTTAGTAAAGAGTAATCAAACCCATAACTTATTATAAATGAGAAATATCCTTAATTTGAACATAAGTTTAATGACTAATGTAATGACGTATAAATGAATCAATAAGTAAACAACACATATTTACATGGTTCATTAATAGTGAATTAACTACACATATACGGATAGAAAAGAGAATCGACTTTAATTATTATCTTGAGATAATATACAACAGAGTACAAAATATAGAGATAATGTGTAAATGATGAAGAGTGTTTATATATGACACATCTCTTAAATCTTAAATAGAATATATAAAAAAAATAGAAAATTATTTTGAAGAATCAAATTGTAATGAAGCCAAATTACAAAGATGTGATCTATAATCAAATTATAGAGACTAAAAACATGTTGTAAGTTTTAACCTTATTTTTTTCATTGATTTTGGTTGAACTCTGTTAAGTAACAGCCAGACAGTCCAAGAACATCAAAGTATTGGTTTCTCCAAAAGAGAGTAGTTGACTTTCTGAAAAATTGAAAATCCCATTTTTTTTTCTGAATCAAAATTCAATTCCAATGGATCTGATATCTGAACTCCCAGACCCCATTTTGCAGCACATTCTTTCATTTCTCCCCATCAAACAAATTGTTCAAGCCACTATCTTATCCAAAAGATGGAGCCATCTTTGGTTCACTTTCCCATCTTTTGAATTTGACACAAACTTCTTTCAGTTTGAACCCAACTTATTAGAAACCAAACAATCAGCTGAAAACAAGAGACTTCAGCTCATCAACTTTGTGGAACAAACTCTCAAGCAGCTGAAATGCCTCAGGAAGTTTACGCTTCATACCGACTTCCCAGGGCCGAACTCAGCGACCGTCGTCGACCAGTGGATCGACTACGTGCTCAAGAACGGCGTCGGGGAGCTTGAGATTGTTGTGACAGTGGAAAATGGCAAAAGGTACAATCTGCCTCAGAGAGTTTTTGCAAACCAGTCATTGACAGTTTTGACAGTTGGTGATTGCAAATTGTGTCCTCCATTTGAGGGATTAAAGTTGTTGAGTATGAAAAGGGTAAGCCTATTGGGAGTTTTTGCTGAAGATGAGATTGTAAAAAGATTAGTCTCAAATTGTCCTCTCATTGAGCATATCAAACTCAATTCTTGCCTTGGACTGAGAAGTCTTTGGCTATGTGAAACTAATGAACTCATAACAATGGAGGTTCAAAACAATAGTGGGTTGTATGAGATTGGGATCGAAGCCATGAATCTTCAAGCTTTTGAGTTTAGAGGGCAGTTTCAGCCTTGTTGTATCAATATCAGCTCTTGCAAGAATCTAAAAACTTTGAAACTTTCCATGGTGGCTATAAAAGATGATTGGTTCCATGATTGTATCTCTGAATTTCCTCTGCTTGAGATGTTGGCTCTGTCTTATTGCCACATGTTGGAGAGCTTGAGAATCTCAAGCCCCCATTTGAAAAAATTCATCTTGTGTGGATGTGAATCAGTGACGAGAGTTCACATCGACACTCCGTGTCTATCGGTGCTCGAGTTTTCTGGGGATGTGATTTCTTTCTCTCTAAACGCTCCTGCTCTCTCGCAAGCCAATGTCGAGCTCTCCCCACGGATTTTCGATAATCCATGGTTTGTTAAACAGATTGAATTCTTAGCACATTTCAATCATCTCAAAGTCTTGACATTGCAAAGTCGAACAGGAAAGGTTCGTTCTTATTTGCTCTACTATCCAATGAGTTCATTCCTAGTTTTTAAAAACTTGTTTTTGTTTTTGAAATTTGACTAAGAATTCAACTATTCTACATAATATTGATACAAACTACAATAAGAAAATGAAACGAAATAGACTTAATTTTCAAAAAACTAAAAAAAAAAAAACAAAATGATTACCAAACGAGTCTCTAGTTAATTGTTTCTTCATCCGTATGCACATAGATATTAATTTGATTTACAAAATGCAAGTTCTCTAACATCGCTTGTTTGTTGGATATGAACTCTTTTTTTTTCTGCAAAGACTGTGACTGTTCCACAGGAGCTGAGGGAGACATTTGCTTCCCCTTTATATGGTGTGAAGCATTTGAAACTTAAGATAATAAAGCCTTTGTTTAGTCCTTCTCTTAAAGATCTTGTGGAGGCTTTGCTTTGGATTGCCCCTCAACCAGACACCATCACAATAGAATCTGGTTTTGGTAAGAAGATTTTAAAGGTAAGTATCACTTTCATGCCATTCTTTGATTATTTCTAAAACTGCAGTTTTTACTTGATTTGAGACTCACTTTAGTCGAAAAAGTCAATTAAACCAAACCGGATTGAACCGTATTTCTAATGTTTATTACAGTTCTCAACTTAAATTTCCTATTTTTTTTCTCTTAATTTGGTTTACTCTCCGACATTGAAAATTAAATTGTAAATTTGGGGTCTATAATTTGAAAATGTTAGAATTTAGCTCCTATGATTTATAATTAGAATTTCTTTCCTAATAGTAAGAACTATTTGTTAGAATTTTATAAAATCACATACTATTTATGAAATTTTATTAAATGGTATGAATTAAATTTCAATATTTAAAATTATAGAAACTAAATTCTAATTTTATTCAAATTACAGGAATTAAATTTACAATATAACCGAAGCTTAATGTTATAAATGGTATGCTGAAAAAGAGTTAAACAATCTAGTAAAGGGAAGAGGTGAGGATGATCCCTCAAAAGAAAAATTATTTGGTGATCTTTAGTTTAAGAGATAGGATGGTTATAGGCAAAACCAATGTCAATCACTAGAATACAAGTAGAATACTTCAATTAGTGTAAGATTATCGACCTATTTGAATTGACTAGAGAAAAAAATATTTTTTTAAAAAATTCTTTCTTATTTAAACTCTTTTTATAAAAAAAAAAATTCAAAAATTATTTTGAGTGGTTGTGGAATACTTTAATTTTTCTTAAAATTACTTATTTTCAAAATTAAACACTCAAAAGTTAAACCAAACACACCCTATTTCTATAGAATTAATCCATATGAATTTAGGTCTAAAGCAAACAATATCGTACAAATATATAGATAAATTTATGAATACTACTTACATTTACGAGTTTTTTTTTTTTTTTTTTTTTTTTTTTTTTTTTTTTTTTTTTTTACTTTCTAGCAATATTTTCATAATTTAAGTTCTAAAAACTAAGACCTCGTTTGGTAACTTCGTTTTTTAGTTTTCTATTTTTTAAATTTATGTTTGTTTCCTTTCAATTTTTCAATCATGGTTTTCACATTTTCTTAGATAAACACTTGAAATCTTAGTCAAAATCTAAAACAAAAATAAGTTTCTAGAATTTTTTTAGTTTTAAAAACTTGGCTTGGTTTTTAAAAACATTAGTAGAAAGTAAACAATAGAAATAAAAATTTATGGGTAGAAGTAATATTCATGTACTTCAATTTCAAAAACAAAAAAATTAATTTCTATTATCTACATTTTAAGAGTGTTTTAAAGAACAAAAGTTATTTTTTCAAGGACCGTTTAATAATTAATTTTGTTTTTGAAATTTGATTAAAAATTCAAATGTTAAGTTAGAAATGATGAAAACTATGATAAAGAAATTTTAAGAAAACAAATACATTATTCAAAAGTCAAATAGATATCAAACGGGCTTAAATTGTTATCGAGTGGAGTCTAAATCATCATCTTTTTTCAGCCTTAATGTTGTTTAGTAACATTAATATATGTTTTGTGTCTCAGTTTGTATATGAAAAGGCAACAAATATAGCAGTTCATCATTGTTGCTGTGCCTCTCTTCCCATTACATGTTGGAAGCATTCCTTAAAAGAGTTGAAGTTTGAGAATATTAGAGAGGATGAAGAAATAAATAATTTAAAGAACTTTTTCCATGAAAATGCAGAGTTGTGTTGCATAATTTGAAGATGGATGGTTGACATATCATCATAAAAAATTAATCCCATTTCATCAATTTAATGAATGCCTTGTATATCTCTCTTTAATAAACATTATTTTAATTAAGTCGGAGATAATTGAAATATGGATGGGTGATTAATCACTTTTGTCAGATTTGAAATCACTCTAAATCATGCTTTTAATAATTTAAAATCAATTTTGATTGTATGAAGGTAACGATTAAAAATGTAAAAGTAACAAGTGTATCATTATCTTGAGACTATGAGGGCTCTCAACCACATGGGTAGTTCAATTTGTTCATAAAATATTAAAATGATTTTGAATGATTTAAGACATGTTTATTAGTGATATTGAACATGATAAAAGTGATTTTAGTTATATTAAAAGCACTTTCAAACATGTTATCAAGTCATCAACCTCTTTTTTTTTTTTATGTATTTAATTTCTTCTTGTTTTTGTTTTTATCCTTATAAAAATTTGTGAGGATGAAGATTTAAATATCTAACCATTACTTAACCATTAAGCTAAAGGTATAATGCTTTATCCAATTGATACTTTAAAATTATATATAACTTTTTTCTTAGCTTAATAACATGTGAGGTGAGACTTTTGAATCTCTAATTTTTAGTGAGGACATATACCTAAACCAATTGAGTTATACTTTATTTGAAAATATTAATTTGTTTCTTTATCTATAAACTTCAAATTTTAAATATGATTATCCACTACAAGAAAAAGAGAATCTCCTGATTTCAAAAACGGGCCGAGAGAGAGAACCGACAGAGAGGGTCCTTCCTGACAGTGTACAATAGGCGTCGGGAGTTAGCGCTATATAGATACTGTCGGGAGTTGGTTTTGAAATACACATCTAAGGCTATTTTCTCCCACGACTTATTTTATTCGTTGAGAGTCAATGTTAAC
>NC_052349.1:84219111-84243649 GCF_009727055.1 Benincasa hispida | reverse complement strand
AGATCTCTTGTTGTCTTTGTCTCTTTATGGTCCCCACTCTCTCCTCTCTTTTGTCTCTGTCGCCCTAAACCTTTGTTCCTCTTTGCTCCAATCATCGTCATCTCCGATTGTCTGGTATCAAAGTCGTTGCGTCATAATCTCCGATAACTCTCCGATCCTCTTGTCCATTCGTTTATTGTTTAGAACATTATCTTGTTTCTTGTTTAGAATTTGTTTCATTGTATTTTTTTTACCATTCATACCTATAGTTCTCTTATTTCTTGTTTTGAAATTTAGTCTATTTATTTTGTTTCTTGTGAAGTTTTTGTCTAATTATTTTATTTTTTTGTATTGAAATTTAGTTACTAATTTTAATTTAATTAGTATTTCATTTAGTCATTTGGAATCTAAATAGCCATTCATTTATAGCCACTTGTGAGAATTTTAAGACAAATGGAAGAAATGAAAAAAAAATAATTGAAAAAATGGTACGATCACAAAGAGAAGGACCATCAAATTATGTATGATTACTTCAAAGTTCTAATTACCTAAGATATTGCTATCCTACAGTTATGGTAACAAAGTAGTTATGTCCTACTATTAGCTTTATGATAATGAACTGTTGGTTATTCTGTAGTTATGGTAGCCAAGCTTGAATGTTGTGCGGGATGGGTTGAGATTGGTTTGAATATTTTGGTAGCCAAGCTTAGTTTTATCTGTTTTGGAGATCTAAATGGAGTTTTTGTGTATTTGATTGAAGTTTATGAAGTTTGAATGTTATGAGGGATGAGTTGAGCTTAGTTAAAATAATTTTGGAGCTCTAAGGAGTTTTTTGTGTTTGATTGAAGTTTATGAAGTTTGAATGTTGTGCAGGGTGGGTTGAGCTTGGTTAGACTTGTTTTGGAGCTCTAAGTGGAGTTTTTATGTGTTTGGTTGAAATTTATGAAATTTGAATGTTGTGTTTGATTGAAGTTTATGAAATTTAGATGTTATGATAATGTGCTTTAATTAATATCATTGTAGATAAATTGCTGTTTTGGAGATAGCATTTGAAGTTGTTGGAGATGTCATCACATTTTCTTCTATATATTTCTCAAGGCATATTTGTTTTGTAGACCATCTTGCAAACTCTTCTCTCTTTTCTGTAATAAAGGATACTATGTACATCAACTTTGTTTATTTGTTTCGTTCTTTATATGAAAATGTTTGATTTGATTAATATTATGAATTTTAGGTTACTAAGATTATACTTTAGGGGGAAAAAAAAAAAGGAAAATAGGACAGTGAACTATCTCCCGATGATGGCGTTAGGAGTTTCCTATCTATTGACAAATGGTCAGTCGTCGGGAGTTCTTCTATCTACTGACAGATGGTCTGTCGTGGGGAGTATCATTTCAACAATTGAGTCTTTGAAATCAACTCCCAATGACTGTGAATATCGTTGGGAGATAGATAAACTCCCGATGGTTGTTGATACGTCATCAGGAGTTATGAACTCCCAATGGCGTATACTAATCGTCGAGAGTTTACCAGAACTCCCGATGGTTTTTTTAGCCATCGGGAGATGTTCTCCTGACAGGTATTCCCTGACCAATCTCTCGAGGAGTTTACTTTGTTTGGAGTTGTTCTCTCGATGCGTTTTTCATCATTTTCCAATGAATTCAAGCGTTGAAAAAGTAGTATTTTCTTGTAGTGATCCATGTTCTCTAAATGTGTTTTTCTAAAATGATTTATTTAACACAAAGATTGACATATTGATATCAATATTGATATCGGTATTTTAATTTTATGGATATATGCATGAATATATTGTTAAAATATCAATTTTTTTAGTACAATCACCTTGAGGATGAGAATCAAATCTTTAACCTCAAAAGAGGAAAGTCATGTCAACTATTATTAAGTTAAGCTCACTTTAACTAAAATATCAATTTTTGTGAATAAAACAATTGATAAAAATTATTTAAAACAATAACAATAACAATAATGATTTTATTTTCAAATTAAGTTATAGAATTTATAGAATATTTCTTTAATATTTTAAGGAATTATAAAAGATATCGATTAATTTTTAACATCAATGTCGATCCTCAGACGTGGTGACTTATAGATACATGGACGAATATTTTAATTCTTATTTTAATGTTAGAACAAATAATATATAGGAAATGAGCTGGCAAATCTCACTAGTATTATAATAGTGTATGAAATGGTGGGAGGACAAAAGTGCTGCAAATGATTTGCATTTTTGGTATTTTATAGCTCACTTATAAGGAATGTTTTGAAAAAAGTTCCAAAACAAATTTGTTCTTGTTCTTTAATAAGATGACATCAAATTCAAATAAAACAGCTATTCCACCATGCGTTTAATCAAAATTTTTCTTAAAAAATGTATTATTAAAAATAACTAAAAAAACAAAGACGCATAACAAATTATAAGAAATTCAAAACTAAATATAAAACGAACTCTCAACAATTATTTCAAATAACCATTTTGATTTCCTACATATTTCCTTCCTATTATTTTTTTTAGAAAATATCAATTTACACCCTTAAATTCTAAGAGTGGTATTAATCTAAACTTTGAATTAATAGTTGTATCGATTTAGATTTTGAATTTTTGTAAGTATATCAATCTACACCCTCCATTACGTTCCGTTAGGAAAAATCTCATGTGAAACTTGTAATTGTATCAATTAAATTTTAAACTTTCACGAATGAATCAATTTAAGGCTCTTAGACAAAATTTTCTTTTGAAAATTCCATTCATTTACTCTAATCATTTATTTTGTAAAATCGATATTTGAAGAAGTCTATGTGCCTTTGATAATTAATTCATGGATGATTTTCAAAAGTAGTTTACTCAAATTATAAGTTTCACACAATAATAGTCGAGCAAAATCTAGAGGAGGGTATAAATTGATATATTTATAAAAATTTAGAATATAAATTGATACAATTATTAGTATAGGGTTTACATGGATACAACCCCCAAAGTCTAAGGGTACAAATTGATATTTGCCATAAATATTTTTTTTATCAGTACACTACTTTTTAGTTTAATAATTATGAGACAACTATTGCCCTATAGAAGGGTAATTGGAATATTTTTCGTAAAAAAATAATACTTAATTAAGGTCCCATTTGGTAATCATTTCTTTTTTTTTTTCTTTTTGGAAATTAAACTTATTTTCTTCTCATTTCTTATAATAATTTTCATTTTTCCTAAGTACAATTGTTGATTTCTTAGCCAAATTTCAAAAACAAAAACAAAATTTTAAAAGCTACTTTTTTTAGTTTTCAATTTTTGACTTAGTTTTCTAAATCATTGGTAAAAGATAGACAACAAATGAAGAAATTTGAATGTGAAAATAGTATGTATAAGCTTAATTTTTAAAAATAAAAAACAAAAAATGAAATGGTTACCAAATGGGACCTAAGTTATAGGAATGTAAAACATATTCGTTCAATTAAATTTCAAAATTAACTGTTTTATACTTACGTACCAATTTTTATGTTATTAAATTACATATAAAAGTTTTAAAAATTAGTTTAATAAGTAGGGGTGGATATTCTTTCAATGGTATCTATCTTATCTACGCACTCTAATTTAAGGGTAAATATCAATTTATACCCTAATTTTTGGGGATTGTATCAATTTAAATATTAAAATAAGAATTGTATCAATCTAAATCATAAACTTTGACAGTTATATTAATTTAAACCCTGAACTTTTGGAGTTGTATCAATTTAAATCCCAAATTAATAATTATATCAATTTAGATCTCGAACTTTCATTAGTGTATCAATTTAAAACCTAAACTTTCATAAATATATCAATTTAAACCCTGAACTTTTATAAGTGTATCCAAACAAAATATCATGAAGAGTTTAATTTGATACAATCATGAAAGTTTAGGGTTTAAATTGATACACTTATAATAATTCAGGGTTTAAATTGATATAATAATTAGTTTGGGATTTAAATCAACACTGTTCGCATAAGATTTCAAGAGAAATTTATTTCATGGAAATTGAACTTTGTATTTATATTTGTATTAATCTTGTGGAAAGTGAGTACAATCTCTAATACATTATATTTTGATGCTTTCAAAATAAACTATAGTCTTTAACCTGGTTGATCTTCTTGGATGATCGGCCTTTGGGCTTGTTGATCTTCTTGGATGAACGACCTTTGGGCCTGATGATTCTTGGATGAACGGCCTTTGGCTTGTTGATCTTATTGGCTTTTGAGATTGATGATCTTTTGATTGATCGGCCTTTGGGCTTGTTGATCTTGGATGATCGGCCTTTGGGCTTGTTGATCTTCTTGGATGATCGACCTTTGGGCTTGTTGATCTATCAGTGTTATCAGTGTTCACACGAGGCTTTGGGAGAAACTTGTTTCGTGGAGTTGAACTTAAGTTGGTGTTACGTTGATGTTGATTTGATGCGATGTGGTTCGATCTCTAGTACTTGATCCTCTGATTCTCTGTCAATCGAATGCGTACGCTTGATTTGAGGAAGCGAAACGTGTGATGATCTTAGAGTTAAAGTCTTGGAAGAATGCTTGTATTTCCAAAGGACTTTAGTCTTCAAGCGTGGTCAAAATGCTTGTTGATATGTCTTTTGATATTCAGAGTTTTAGTGTCTTCTGATCTTCAGAACTTTGATATGTCTTTTGATCTTCAGAGTTTTGATATGTCTTCTGATCTTCAGAGCTTTGATATGTCTTCTGATCTTCAGAGCTTTGATATGTCTTATGATCTTCAGAGTTTTAGTGTCTTCTGTCTTCGAAGCTTTGGAGGAGTTATGTTTTTCAGATCCTTAGAGCTTCAGATTTCAAATCTTCAGAGAGATTTTTCCTTCAATTCCTCACGAGGTAGAACCTCTATTTATAGAGGTTTCTTATGGGCCTTACATGACTTGGGTCCAAATTGGGTTTGATTGGTCCGTGGGCCTGCCCTTTGGGCCCAATTAATTGGATTTGGGTTTGATTTGACATTCGAATCAAATTCAACCTATTTATGGGCTTAACTGAATTTTAATATTTTTGGGTTTGATTTGATACAACACCCAAAATTCAGGACACAAATTGTATTTTTCCCTTTATTTAAATTAGCAATCTTATCTAGAAAGCAACAATAGATGAGAATGCTAACCTCCCACTAAAAAGAAAAAGTAACTAACCTCCCATTAAACAAGAAAAGAAAAATTACTAATGCATTAACCATCTATAAACCTAAATTGGTATAAAACAATAAAACTTCTATAAGTACTAATATAATATTGATAGCTCCACAGGTGAGTAAGGAAAACCATTCTAATTTTTTTTTCCAAGGAGAATGGTTGTACATAATTATGTTATTTATAATTTGACACATTTTAAATGTGATATATATATAGTTAAAGTATTAGTTGGGTTAACCTTTCGATAGTTTTGTAGTGCGACTATCTTGAATGCAGATAGCTTCCTTCAAGCTAAGTTGGGTAAATTTTTGTGTCCTGATGGGACTTGGAACTAACCTTCTACCTTTAGGGATGAGGTTGATCTTTCCGTTCAAGTTCAATTGATTAGTGCTGAGGTTGGATAAGAGTATAGTGTAACCTGGCTCTCTTTTCATTCTGGTGTGTTTTTGGTCACTAGTGCTTAGGAGTCCTTATGTCTTAGGTATTCTATGGTGCCTTGGACTAGCCTCTTTTGGTTCGGGAGATCAATATACCTAGACATGCTTTCATTTTCTGGCTTACTATTCGGAACCGGTGGTAGACCTTGATTTTGTTAGACAGTGATGTTCTGATATCCTTAATGATTGTGTTTTATGTACTAGTAGAGTTTAGTCTAGGAATCATCTATTTTTTTATTATCTTTTTAGTAAGGCTATCTGGGGGGACATATGGGGAAGGTTTTCCCATAGGATATCGTATTGGAATACGAAGCTCATTTGGATTTGCAATTTTAGCAATAGAAGTCGGCTAAAGCATAAGGTTTGGAAAGTTGTTTGGTATGTTGTTCTTTACTATGTTTGGCATGAGCATAATAGACGTATCCATTTTGCGTCCTCATCAAGTGATTATTCTGGATATTTGGTCTGAAATTTTTATACATTGTTCTAAGTAGCTAGGGACTTCTCTCGTGGGGAACCATGGTGCTTTTATCTTTGGAACCTTTTATAGGATCTAATGACAACACTAGAGAGGTGAATATAGTTGTCTACAAATTTTAATTTTAAAATTCTAAACGTGACAACTAAACTTGACATTTAATTTAAGAAAACTAAATAGAATTAAACAATCAATTCAAGTTAATAACATATATCACAATCATGCACATCAACAAAATAATCCTAACATACAATCTAAAAATTAGAAAATAAACTAAGTGCTAAAGAGTTTAGGAAAAAGCAAACATCGAGTTTATAGTGGTTTGACAATGTGCCTACGTCCACTTTCCAAGATTCCTTAGTCATTTTGTTCTATTGCAGGTGAAAACAAAACCTACACGACTCTTTTTTTTACCTAGGCTAAAGAGAAACACGGATCCTTTTCATTGGTTTAGGATTTAACCAATTACTTTTTCTCATATCTCAAGGTGCACCTACATCTTAATACGAAATCCCAATAAAACAATTCAAATAAAAAAGTCATCCAAGTGGGTAAGATTCACAAGTTTTGCTCCACAACACTCCAACGATTTTTCTCTCAACTATTACACTTGTAAAAATTGAAAACAATGAGAGAATTTTGAGTCTTTGGACATTTGAAAGATGGATTAATTGAGGAATAAAGTTCGTGTAATTCTTTTCTTATTTTCTCAAGAATGTGGCTACAAGAATGGATGAATGATTAGTAATAAAAGAATAAAAGGGTTTAACGTCAATCATTGGATCTGGGGTAAAAGGATGGATGGTTGAGATCAAATGGGGATAGAAAATAAAATAGATTAACTTTAGAAAGAATTTTGAGATAGAATATGGAGGGTTTCACGATTTCCCACTCCTTCATTCTTCATTTTCTTAAAAAAAAAAAAAAAAGATTTGGGATGCCACGTGTTGTAATCTCATTTTCCTTTCTTTTTTCTTTTCATTTTTTTTCTTTTATTTTCTCCTCAACAACCCACCATATCTTGTCCTACCGTTTTGACCTAAGTTTGCCAAGTCACCATCATGTCATCGACCACATTGAAATTTGTTTCCAATATTCTTTTACTAATATCTTTTTCGTTTGAGCTCCCATCAAACAATTTAAGATGTATTGGAATCGTCTTTTTGAGTTCTACTAAATGAATATTATTAAACACTAAAAAATTATTAGCGTACTATAACTTGAGTTTGTTATCATCAAAATACTTGGTTTGAGTGAAACCCTGAAGTTAATACCTTTTTCCTTGAGTTGTACGTGGGTATGTTCTTTTTATGTATTTTGTTCCTTGGTTGCGTCTTGCGTCGTCTTGTTTTGTTGTATTCTTTTTGTACTTTTGACTTTAGGCTGTGAGGTCACTCTCTTTTTTAGTAATACATTACCTTTACAAAAAATAAAATAAAATAAAGAATACTTTCAAACTTGTTTTATTTTAGTTCCTATAATTTCAAAGTACAAAAATTCCATCATTGTACTTTAAATAAATATTAGAATTGTTAACTTTTCCACTAAAAAAGGTATCTATTAGGCTTCTTGTTTTAAATTTTCGAAACATATTCCCATCATATTTTTTAATAAAAAACTATTGTTATTATTATGAGAAAAGGATTTTCAAAAATAGAAAAATAAGAGAAACTATTTACACAAAATAACATAATTTAATCATTTTAGATTTCTATCAATTTCTATCACTGATAACACTTATTTGACTTCTATCAACCTTTATCAATATAGATTTTTAACAGTTTCTATCACTAATAGATGCTAATAGAAGTTTATCAATGTTTGTCAATTATTTTTTTTCTTTTTGATATTGTGTGAGTTAAAAGAATTTAAGACTTCAAAGAGAAATTAGAAAGAATTTTCAACTATGACTTCCTAAGCTTTTGAAGACTTCAAAAACATTCACTCATTGCATAAATTTACATAAACTTTAAGGGATGTTTGTTTCAAGGGTTGAGATTGGATGAGTTAGGCATCCTAAGCCCAACCCTTGTTTCGGGCATGGATTTAGGAAGTCTGGCTTCTTATATCATTTTTCCATGAGTTTGAATAGTGTTTACTATTCAAATCCATAGGTTACCAATTTTTTTCATTTAATTTTAGGAAGTACTTCAGCCAACCACTTTCTATGACTACTGCAGCCAACTCCAGCCGCCTCCCTTCAACGATCGCCGTCGTCCAATTTTGGTTGCCACCCTCCGGCAACCGTTGCGAGCCAACTCCGACCATTGCCGCCGGCCAACTTCAACACCACTTCTGTCGACCCCTCCTGCGACTGTCATCGGCCAACTCTAGTTGCCACCTCAGCAATCGCCACTGGCTAACTTCGACCACCATTGACCAACCTTTAGCAACCCCCTTCCCGCAAAATTTCAACCACCAACTCCGTTGATCACCCTCCGACTGCCACCAACCACCCTTGAAAAACATTAATAAAAATACTCTTAGTATACAACAAATTAGACAAATTTATATATAAAAATACTTTTAAGAAAGAATTGCAACACATGTATTTTTTTTTAATGAGTTTTTATCAAAAGTGTTTAATTAAAAATGAATTTTTGAAAGATATTTTTTTTCTAAGTCATTCTAAACATGCCAATAGACTACAATTGTATAATTATATTTATTTAAGTTATATGTGTAGAACGATATATATGCTTGAAAGCTCTAATTTAATTTAATAACATTTTAATTTTTTTGTTGGACAATTTAATTAGCTCGAAGACTTAGAATTATTTTCTAAACATAAAGATTTAAAATGTTTAAAACAACTTAGTGACCAAATAAAAACTACAACTCAAATTTTATGATTTTTTATTCCTCAATAATTTGATAAGAAAAAAAATATAGTTTTTAGTCATTGAATTTAATATTAAAATACTAGTTTATTTTAATTTTAAGTCAGTGTATTATGATGAAAAAAATGATAATTTTGAAATTAGTTTAAGTAACAAAAGTCTATGAAATTTTATTTCAAAATCTAGTAAGATTAAAATATCAAATTATTACAATAATAGATTAAATAAAATTATAATTTTAGTCAAAATCTCCATTTCAATTTTTTTTTTAAAAAGTATTCTTCTAATTTTTTTTAAACTATATTAAAATAATTAAGATCACAAATCTAAACTAATCTAAAATCTAATCGGTGATTAAATACAATAAAATATTTTACAAACTAAATATTTATAAATTTGTACTTTATTCCTAGACTACTTAACCCTATATTCCAAACACAAGCTTCTTAAAACAGACTTTTAAAATCTAGACTCTAAACACAGTTTTTTTAAATCAAACTACCTAAACCTCTTAGCTTAATCTCTAAACCTCTCAGCCTAATCTCCAGACTTAAGTTTAAGATTCCAAACCTGATTCACGTTTCTCCAAAAAATTTGGGCAAATAATAACAAAAATGTTACTTTTAACATCTTTTTCACCGTTATTAAAATGCTCTATTGATATGACAAATAACAAATCGAAATAATATAGCAAAATTTCCTAATATACCATACTTTAACTAGTTAAAATATTATATAAATCTATGGGTTAAATATTCGAATCTCGCCCACATTTTAATCTAAAAAATAGAAAATCCCTAGGCAGATATGGCAAGGTATTGGTTTTTTGTTTTTACTAATTTTAAAAACATTTTACGTTACACAATATACAATTAACTATGATTATAAAATTACAAAATTAAGGCAATTAAATGCATGCCCTCAAATTATATTAAATTTGAAACAACAGTCCACAAACCTGCAGTCCACCGGAGATGAATATTGACTGACCGGTCTTCTAGGTTTTCTCACCAAATTTCCTTCTTGTACTCTCCGTTCTTCTTCTCAAACCCCTAAATTTCAACCATAGGAATCTGATTTCGAAACTCCTACTTCGTAAATTTTGTTATCGCAACCCAACAATTCGGTGGGGCTACCGATTATTACAACGGATGATCCTCAATGGCATTGTACAGCCGACGAAAGAGGTAATAATTTCCTCTGCACTCCGCTTTTGTCTTATTGCTATGACATATGTGATGTGCTGATGAGAAATTTATATTTCCAGACAATCATCCATTTGATTTTGGGCAGTGGTGAAAATTTGGAAATGGTTTCTTGTGATTTAACTTTGGTAGGCATTTTAGGTATAAGAGTTTGATGCTGACATCATGCATTCAAGATTAATGGTTATGGAGGACGGCAAGGATTTCGGCACTGTAGTTAGAATTAATCAAACGAGATATCCTACAATGAGGTTTCTTCAATTCTTCTTGATGTTTATAGTATTGGGTCTTGGGGTTTCAATTATTAGTATGAATACCATTAGATATTTTGGAGTTCGAAGTACTGCCCCTGTAGTATCTCCCGTCAGTACTGTTCAACCTCGCTTGGAAGAGCCAAGTGGCAATGGCATAGATAGTTGGATCAAGCCTCCTTCAAATCTTCTTCACAGCATGAGTGATCAAGAGCTACTATGGCGGGCCTCCTTTGTTCCTCAAGTTAAAGAGTATCCCTTCAAGAGAGTTCGCAAGATTGCCTTTATGTTCTTGACGAAAGGGCCTTTGCCTATGGCCCCTCTTTGGCAACGGTTCTTCAAGGATCATGAGGGGCTTTATTCCATTTATGTTCATACTGCCCCATCATACATTGCTGACTTCCCACCCTCATCCGTGTTTTATAAAAGACAGATCCCAAGTCAGGTACTAGCAATTGTTTCTTAAATAAAACCTCTAGTGTTCCTCTTTTAGACCTTTTTTTTTCCTGATTTATTTCATCAAAAAGCAAGAAATGACTGACGACTGAATATTTATGTGGATATTTTTTAATTGTTTGTTGGAATTTGGATGGTGTTTTGTAATGGAGCTCATGGTGTAGTTGCATCTAAATGATTATATTGTAGTATTCTTTTAGGCCTGTTTATCACTTGCCCTGTGGCCTCTCCAGTATTGCATGCTTGCTTTAATTGATCCATTGCTTTACCTAACAACATCAAGAATATTTCTTTTTTTCTTTTTTTTTTTTCCCCTTTCTTTCTTTCTTTCTTTTGGAGGGCATCCTTTGTTGAAGGTGTTGTGACGTAATTTTCATTGGACTGTTTGGTTAGAAAGAAACCATAGAATTTTCTTGAGGAAGAAGAAACTTTTTTTGAGCTTGTAGTTGTAGGATGATCATATTGTTTTCGTAGCTTTGTCTTGGTCTAAATTGTCTCAAGTCGGCATAAATATCTCGACTTGTTAATTTAAGATTCATTTCACTCTTTGTTGATCCTTTCACTGTTGGAGAATATTGCATTGAATGCATTTTCATTTAAACTTATTATATATAGGAGTGGCCTCCTAGTGAATCCTTCGAGTGGAATTTTCTTTTCGACTTATCATAAGAACCATTTTGTCCGTGTTTGCTTGCCGAAGATTAAACTTCTCACCTACTATTTTTGTTCTGTTAATTGAGAGTTAGAATATTCACGTTGCGTGGTTTTTTCTCCGAGTAGGTTGCAGAGTGGGGTGAGATGAATATGTGTGATGCCGAGAGGAGACTGCTAGCTAATGCGTTGCTTGATATCTCCAATGAGTGGTTCATTCTTCTGTCCGAGGCTTGTGTCCCTCTCCACAGCTTTTCCACGGTCTATCGGTATATTGCAAGATCTCGATACAGCTTTGTAGATTCATTTGATGAGCAAGGACCCTATGGAAGAGGACGCTACAACAGGAATATGGCACCTGAGATTAACCTCACTGACTGGCGCAAGGGTTATCAATGGTTTGAAGTCAATCGTGAACTTGCAGTGAAAATAGTTAAAGATCAAACGTACTACCCTTTGTTTAAAGAGTTTTGCAGACCAGCTTGTTATGTCGACGAACACTACTTCCAAACAATGCTGAGCATTGAATCGCCAAATCTTCTGGCGAACAGAAGCCTTACTTTTGTGGACTGGTCCAGGGGTGGTGCGCATCCTGCTACATTTGGGAAGTATGATATCACAGAAGAGTTTTTTAAGAAACTTTTTGAAAGCAAGAGATGCCTTTACAATGATCAGCCTTCTTCTCTTTGTTTTCTTTTTGCTAGAAAATTTGCTCCAAGTGCTTTAGATCGTTTGTTAGAAGTAGCTCAAAAGGTTATGGGGTTTTGACAAAATCCAGCCTTCAGAAATGTTTCCTTTTTATAGGTCCTAATGGGATTTATCATAAATCTTAGTTTGGAGACTATAGTCTGTGTCTTTTTATATTCTTTTAGTTATACTAATCAAACGTAATACCATTAGATTAGATGCTATTGTCCATTTTTCCAAAAAAAAAAAAAAAAAAACCTCCTATTACCACTCCTCTCTGATTTTGATCGTGTAGATACATATATATATATGTACAAATCATTGAACTCTTTCGTAAACATCTCGTCAACATCTCGTGAGAATAGACGAAGTGCAAGCAAACTTAGAGGTTTGATTATGCACCACCATCAAAGGAATATTATATATTTGCTAGTGGTTGGGTAAGAATTCGATTTGATTTTGGTATCAGGTTCAAATACGGCATGGCAATATAAGAAAATGTGAAAGTGGGAAGCTATTATTCTCAACTTTTACTTTAAAAAAATGAAAAGAGGGGATCATTATACATTATTATTCGTTACCAACATCGATCTATCACTCATAACCAATATATTAACATAATTTGTTAGTCACAAGTAATCTTCTTTTAAATGCGAATCTTCACAGTATCTCATTTACATATTACAATATCAAGCTCCAAGAATTAGAGTAATACAATATTTCTTGTGCCCACGAGTCATGGTTATTCCACAAATGTAAGAAATCTATCAAAGAAAAGGAAATGTGCAGACGCTTCACTTTCTTGGAACATTTGGGCCGATTGATTTTGGGTAGGTGCGATAACTGGTGAAGCTTAAATGGAAAAAACAGAATACAGATGCTGTGATAGGGGATTGACATTAGTGGCAGCTCAATAAGATTTTGATTATGTTTTATACCCCTTTTATCTGGTCCAGACTTATGATCAAGCGGGTCAGTAGGCAATTTACAATTCATCGTGACGTTTCTCTTCTGGCGAAGTAACTTTCAACTGGAGTCCAAGAAGATACCTTGTAGCTAATGATGCATGAAGAGCTGCACCATAAGGGAGTGCATCTTCGTTGATGCGAAAGTAAGGGGAATGCACGGAATCGAGGTGACCCGATGTTTGATTCTCCATTCCAAGAAAGTAGAAGTACCCCGGGATCATCTCTTGGTAAAACGAAAAATCTTCAGATCCCATAAGTGGTTGCATGTCCTTTACCTTGTCAATGCCAAGCATATCTCCTGCAACATTTTGGAAGTGTTCATGCAACTCTTTATCATTCACAGTTGGAGGGAAAAAAGGTTTATCATTCTCCAAAAAATTGACAGTCGCATTGCACCTATGCACAATAGCTTGTCCAGTGATAACCTATCAAAGAAGCAAATGAGAGTACCATGTCAAAGAATAACATATTAGGATGGTAACAGTGATAGTGACTTAAATATTACTTTTCATCTAACTCGAAGAACATTATGTTAACAGTAAACCTAAAGAACCATTCTGTTCTCAAAAATCAGTGTCGAATGCTTGATAACTTTTTAAGGAAAAGAACAAGCTGAAGAACCCTAAGAAATTGTTGACTTTGCAACTCAAATTTGTATACCTCTTTAATACGTTGCTTAAGTTGAATCATACTATCCTTCAAGAAAGCTCGGAAAGTGCCACCTATCATAACTGAATCTGGAATTACATTGAATGCACCACCTCCTTGGAACTTAGCAACTGTTACTACCTGCACGTTTCACTGTGTGAATAGGGTTTCTTATTTGCAAATCAAAGCAAGCTATTATTGACTGTCAATGCAGCCTTCCTTGCAAATACATTTAGAAGCAGAAGATTGAACACAAGGGTAATGCAGCAAACAGCCCAACAAATGAATACATTACTATTTTAATAAAATGAGAACACGGAGAGGACAATGCATTCCCTGTCCTAACTCTTCAGACAAGCGTAAAGACATTCTTGTTACTCTTTTATGTACTGAAACTACACAAGTGGAAACTATACTTGATATCTTTGGTTCTCACCTCCCCCCCAACCCACCCACCCCAGTTTTCATGTCAAGGGAATGCTTACAAGATTTGGTTGTTTTGGCTTTCTATGGGTTTTGTTGAGGTTGTTAGTAAGGTTCTCATGAAATGTCTAACAATCTGAAAACTTGACTGCATAATTCCTTATTGATGAAAACAGAACAGGAAAATATATGGCTTACCTGTGAATCTAGTGGATCAGCTTCCCTTGAAACAAGATGTTGTAAGCTCACAATAACGTTGGATGCAGCCAAAATTGGATCGATGGAATGCTGAGGAATGGCGGCATGACCTCCTTTTCCACTTATTACTGCTTCAAAGAAGCCGCTTCCAGCTAACATGGGTCCTGATCGCCCAGCCACTTCACCGAGAGGTATATTATGAACAATATGCAACCCAAAGATAGCGTTGACATTATCCAACACTCCAGCTTCTATTATTTTCTTAGCACCTCCACCTCCTTCTTCAGCTGGTTGGAAAACTAGTACAACTGTTCCCTGTTGCGTTAATAAAATCAAAGCAAACAACCAACAACATTAGCTATGAACTAGAGTATTATGGTTATTAATAAGCTTAGTAGAGCATGAAAAGAAAGTAAAACAAGAAGTTCATCCAATTTGATCAGATGAAACCAATTAGCAAACCTAGTGTGATTAGCACTATATTAAATAAACTTCGTCCATCAAATAATTTTCAAAATCTTCCTACAATAGTGTGCACATCTAAGAAATAAGATTACATTCTGAAACACTTTTATTCACTCACATTTTCCACCATGGTTCTTACAAACAAGTGATGCAAAGGAAGGTAACTATGAAAGATTCATATTTATAATTCATGATCTCCAATCCATAAATGAGACGGTGTCAAATTGGCTGTATCACAATAAAATCTCCATAGAATCAAATTATCATCCAACCAAAACAATCACAGAACACCGGCTAAAATCTAGCACATGAGCATAAACCTTCCTGAATTTGCTTTGGGTTTCACCCATAATGCCTCATACATAGATAATCGTGCTCAATACATTCTATGGATCTCTCCCTAGCCAACATAGGGACTTTGTTTGCACCTAACACATTTGTACAGAAAATGATCCACGAAATGCTTGCTTACTTTCAACTCCTCACTTTGCTTTTGAAGGATCTTTGCAGCACCCAAGACCATTGCAACATGAGCATCGTGACCACAAGCGTGCATCTTCCCAGGAACCTTACTCTTATGCTCCCACTCCACCAATTCCTGTAAGAACCGAAATTCACTCCGTAAAAAATTCAAACACGTCCAGGGCAAATTGCTATTCAATTCATTATCAAAGTATTAAAAGATCACGGAGAGAACAAGAGTACGATCATCGATGTTTTGGCATATAATCAAACATCTGGCAGGAAAATTTCACTCTACACTGAATTATCAACTATGAGTCATCAGAAAAGAGTTATATAAGTCAACCAATCGATTCAAACCTGCATAGGAAGTGCATCCATATCTGCTCGAATAGCCACAAAAGGGGGCTGACCAGAACCAACAAAGCCGATGACTCCAGTACTGGCAACTGGGTATTTATAAGAAATGCCCAATTTATCTAATTCTGTTCTAATCACCTTACTAGTCTCGAATTCCTCATAACCAAGTTCTGGGTTCTCGTGGATTTTCCTACGGATTCCCACCATCCAATCAAACAACTCAGGTTCCTTAGCAAATTGGAGGAACTTTTTAGGAATTTCTTCGGGGTTATTTGAGTAGGAGGAAGAATCTGAGAGCACAAATGTTGAAACAAACAAATGTGCGATGAAAATCCAAGAAACCCACCTGAGGGAAGCCATGATTAAATGCATTCGCTGCAGAAATAAGAAATTGAAGAGTGAATTGAAGAGTTAGAAGAGGGAAAATAGAAGGAATTGAGAAGTGGGTGTTGCAAGGTGGGGCTTGGAATGAGAAGAGCCACAGGAGGAGGAAGAAAGGAGGCGATGAAGAGAAGCTTAAAAGCGCAATGTGATGTCCAAAAAAGATATTAGATTTATTATATATTTAAAAAAAAAAAAACAAAACTTTCAATTTTGAGACTAAGAGTGGCGGCCGCAGTTCTTCGTCCACGTGCTCATTTGTATTTTCAACGTGTTGGTTTTTATTTAAAATATATATATATATAAAACTAATTTTGGTAAAAATAACCCTTGGTCGGTATTCTTTTCATGGCTAACGTTTACTTTTTTCCCCCCAAAGTATTGTGGAATTAAAGGGTGACGTGTAGAATTGAATTTCTAATCTCGAGGCCAATAGTACAAGTACTATATAAATTGAACTACGTTCTTGTTAGCTTAACGTTTACTTTTAAAAATAGACTCCAAAAGTTTTTTATTTTGAAAACATATTTATATTAGGTATTTGTAATTGGTGGCAATTTTAATATGCTATTTTGTAGGTGTGTCACCCATATTTAATATTTTGCAAATATGTCAAAAACTTTAAATTTGAATTTCTTATTATTTTTTTATTCCATATTTGCCCTTAGGAGAGAGAGAAAGAAAGAAAGATAGAGAAACGACAATTAGTGACAAACGTGCAGTAAGGCTGCAACGATTGATGGAGGTAAGTGGTGGGGGGAGCTGGAGCAGTAGCTTTGGTTGGTGAAAGAGAGAAGTGTTGAGAATCCCACATTGGAAAAATGAAGAGATCTTATACTTTTTATAAGATAGATGAGTTACTCTTTTATTATTAATTGATTTTGAAATGAAACCTCATACTATCCCATAAGATATGCGGAGTTTATTAGGAGTATAAATGGGTGCATAAGTATATCAAATATATCAATTGAGTGTATAAGAATATTTGCATCATTCAACATCTTTTTTATGTGGACTAGGATTTGTTTTTGACATTTTTACAAACAAAAGATGTTTGAGTTACCGACCTAATTATTGTAATTTATTTTGCCATTTTGGGTAAATTGCAAGTAGCCCCTACATATTATTATTATTAAAAAAAAAAACTACCAAGGCTTCTTGCAAATGCATAGAACTTTCATCATCCGTCCATGAATCACTCCGTGAATTAATAAGCCTACACTGATTATGAAGATACTAGCATTCCTCAAAACCAAAAAGACGATAACATTGTTTGTTCAATTGGTCCCTTGTGGTAATCAAGATCAAAGAGACCATGTGAAAGTTCCTGGCAAACATTTTTCATAAGTCATTCAGCTTCGACCACCGCCCAGTTTCTCATGGTCCCCCAAAATTTCATTTAATCTCCACCAATGATTCAAACAAAGTCATCATGATTATAATGTCCAAACATACCCATCTCTCCACATCAAACACAAACCCCATTGGGACTCTATTGGATTTGGTGCCATAAATCTCATATATCTTATAGTTTGTAACAACAAATTATATATTTAATAAAATAAGATCTAAGGTTATGTGATGTCATTTGAACAGTATGTGGTAGACATACAAGTGGTTTATGTTCAAGTTATTGTAGGGATCGAATCCTGAGCATAAGCGTGTAAACACCTTACATATCGAAAATTGATTTTTGAATAAATAACAATAGTGTTCTAAAACAGAACATATGAAAGATAAACATATGAAATAGCACGCTTTAGAGAAGGGAAACTAAGAGAGAACCATTCTTACCTTTGAAGATTCCTAAACTCCATGAAAAATCCTCTCGATCTTGGCACGAACTTCTTCTAAACCGAACTTGAACGCGACTACGAGAATAACCTTGTTATTCTCAAGTATTCCAATAGAAGGATAGGTGGTATCCAACTAACTGGAAGAGGAAGAGGTAGAGAGGATTTCTCTTCAGAGAGAGTAGTGAGGATTTGTGTTTTGGTGGCTAGAGTAAATCTCACCAAAATGAAATTCTTGCCTTAAAAGGGCCATAAGGTAGAATTTATATGGAGAAGGGTTAACCCCTTCTCCAATTTTTTCTCTATTACCCTTGTGCTTAATTAATTAAATAATGTTTATTTAATTAATTAGCATATTAACTAAATAACTATCTATACATTAAATCCAATTTAGCGTATATATTTAATTAATATAAATAAACATTGTATGTTTATATGCATCGCCTCTCTATTAATTTAATTAATTATTTATTTATAAATATAACTCACTTGAATTAAATATCAAATATTTCTCTCCAACTTAATTTAAACTATAGATCACATCCATGATCAATTACATTTTAATCACATTAGTATACAACTTCTTCAAATTGATTTGAACAATTCAAATCGTTCCTCTTTAATATCCTTTAGTGAGTTAACAAGGGGACCTGGTGGATCTAGTGGACCTACAAATCAAATCTCCAACGATATGAGACTAATGACTAAAATCATTAACCAAATTAATCAATATTCGTTAACTATGGGTACACTCCACTAAAGACCCACAACTGCACTCTTCTCACTCCAGATATATTTCTGTGTCCACAGATATGACTAATAATAGCAAGTTAGTCCTTCACAAGTGTCCATAACACCAACTAGGTCAAATTATCGTTTTACTCTTAGGTTACCTCTGATTTCTTAAATACCAGTGCTCCTCTAATGAACAACCTGTTTATGGTGCAACTAATAAATAGAAACCCTCTCCGGTCAATGAGAGGGTAAGACCCTTTGTTCAAGTCCTGGAGACATCACTTAAGGGAAGACTCATCTACTTACCTTGAAGTCGGGAAGGAGTGAATTTCATCTTGTATTATTATGTTCCTAGCTTCTCACTTTGTTTTGTCCCTAAAATGGTAAGCTTATAGAGTCAACCGAAGGTAAGGTGCTCTCACTCAAACAAGGACTTTTGACAATCCCTCGTGAATAGGATTTTATAATATACTTAGGATTAAGACTATGTTTCCTAGGTCATCCAATTAAAATAGGAACCAAACTAGTTAACGACATTACATCTAGTGGTTACTATTTTGCAATCCGATGTTATGCAAACTCATTGCATAGGAAACCTCTACTCGCGTGTCATATACAAGAACGCGTTGGATCATTGCGTTTGTATCAAATACAAAGTGGGTCATATCCATAGTGTCACTAGGACAAGATACCCAACTTTATCTCTGTATTATAGACCCTTTAGGTTATTTCTTGAATATTGATCCCTATATGTCTCCACATGGAGTTCAAGACTCATAAGGCAACCTTAGATGTTGGTTTATTGGATTTAGGGTTATTAAGACAAAATAGAATACAACACAATCAATAACATTTATTGAATTAACATCGATAACTCTTTGTTGATGACGGTCAATTGATATCATTTACTATCTACAAGTTTTAGGGCATAAAACCCAACAAACTCCCACTTGAACTAAAACTCTAGTCAATGGGTTGTACATAATATCATAATCCAAAAAGTGGGAATATGGTAAATAAATATAATAAATTATGGCATCCATATACCTATTACACATCTTCGACTTACCCTAGATTATACAATGTACATGTCTCGTAAACCTAGATGCTCTAGATGACCCTCGAACACTTTAACTGAGAGAGCCTTCGTAAATGGATCAACAATGTTATGCTCCGAGGTGATCTTTGTGATGATCACATCTCCTTGTTGCACAATCTCCCATATCAGATGATATTTCCTCTCAATATGCTTTCCTCGTTTGTGACTGCGAGGTTCTTTAGAGTTGGCTACTGCCCCATTATTATCACAATATAAAGTGATGGGCAAGTCCATATTTGGAACCGCTTCCAAATCACATAGGAACTTTCTGAGCCAAACTGCTTCCTTTGCTGCTTGACAAGTAGCTACATATTCAGCCTCTATAGTGGAATCTACAATACATCCTTACTTGATGCTCTGCCATACTATAGCTCCCCTGTTAAGGTAAACGCTAATCTTAATGTGGATTTCCTAGAATTCTTGTCAGTTTGGAAATCAGAGTTGGTGTATCCCGTAAGGATCAAATCCTTAACTCTATACACCAGCTCGTAGTCTCTTGTTCTCCTAAGATACTTGAGGATGTTCTTAACCGTAGTTCAGTGGTCTAACCATGGATTGGATTGCTACCTACTGACTACTCCCACTGCATAACAAATGTCTAGTCTATTGCAGAGCATAACATACATTAAGTTGCCCATAGCTAAGCTATAGCAAATATGTCGCATATTCTCAACTTCTTGAGGTATTTTACTATTCCTTAGACAAGTAAACCTCGTGCCTAAAAGGTAATAAATCCTTCTTAGAGCTTCGCATCGAATATTGAGTCAATATTTTTTCGATATAAGTTGCTTGAGACAGAGCTAGCATTATGTTCTTGCAATCCCTAATTATTTGGATCCCAAGTACATATTGCGTCTCTCTTAAATATTTCATTTGTAATTGGGCTGCCAACCATTCCTTAATGTCAGTAAGGTATCCTACATCATTCCCAAAGAGTAGAATAGCGTCCACATAAAGTACTAAGAAAGCTACTTTATCGTTAATGATTTTCTTGTAAATACAAGGTTCATCAACGTTTTGATCAAAACCAAAAGATTTGATCATTGTATCAAATCTAATGTTCCAAGATCTGGATGCTTGTTTCAACTCATAAATGGATTGACTCAACTTGCAAACTTTTTGTTCATGATCTTGGGCTATGAACCCCTCCGACTGAGACATAAAGATGTTCTCTTCAAGATTTTCATTCAGAAAAATAGTCTTGGCATCTATTTACCATATCTCATAGTCATAGTATGTGGCTATGAACAAGAGAATTCTCATAGACTTAAAGCATAACAAAAGGGGAAAAAGTTTCCTCATAGCCAACCCTTTCCCTCTAGGTATAACCCTTTGCTACAAGTCTAGCTTTGAAGGTCTGTACCTTTCCAGCTACATCTCTCTTTCTTTTGTAGATCCATTTACTTGGGTTTGACCCCTTCAGGTTGATCTATAAGCTCCCATACTTAATTGAAGTACATAGTCTCCATTTCAAGGTTCATGGCTTTAACCTATTGATTATTGTCAATGTCATTCATTGCCTGTTTATAGGATAATGGATCCTTAATGCCATTAACTGGTATGAAAACCTGAGTTCCAGTTAAACCCAAGTAACGGTTAGGTTGTATCACAATCCTCGTACTGTGTCAAGGCACTTTCAACGATTGAGAAGCACGAGACTGACCTGAAGTGTTGGCTGCGTCATTAACTCTTAATGAAGGACCAATTGCATTAACAACTCTTGTTGATTCTTCAGTAGCTTCACTTAATACTATTTTGCTATGTGGTTTATGAACTCTCATCTGGTCGTCCTAAAAAAACTGTAAAGTTTGTCGATACAAACACCTTATTTTCTTGAAGGTCATAGAATAGACCACCTCTCATTTCCTTAGGGTAACCAACAAATTGGCATAACCTTGAACGAGGTCATAACTTCTTAGGATTTGTCACTAACAAATATACAGAACAACCCTAGATTCTGAAGTAATATAAACTCGATTTACGCCCCCTTCATAACTCGAAAGGTGTTTCAGAAATACTCTTCGAGGGAACATTATTGAAGATGTGAACTGCAGTTTCTATTGCATACTCCTAAAACAAGCTAGGCAATTGAACATAACTCATCATAGAACAAACTATATCTAATAAGGTTAAATTTCTCCTTTCTCATATACCATTTTGCTAAGGTGTACAAGATGCTAAAAGTTAAGACATATTACAATTGTAGAGACGTGTGAGCGGGGGTGTTCTATACAAAGGGGTTTGTAAAGTGTTACAATTGTTGTAAAGTGCTACAAATGATATGATCCTGATCATTCATATAGAAACATGTGAGCGGGAGTGTTCTATATAAAGAGGTTTGTATAAGACCGGACCACAAAATGATTAGTCTTATTATTGGGGTTGCTGCCCTAAATCTCGTAAGGTCCTGTAGTTTGTAAATGTTGATTTTATGTCCTAAAACTCGTCGTTTGTAAATTAATAAACATATTCTGTTTTATTTTTCGATAAAGTTGTTATTGAAATTGTAATCTTGAATCCAATAAACCAAGGTCCTGAGGCTATTTAATGTAGTTTGAACTTTATGTAGTGACATAAATGTGGATCAAGTTCAAATATATAGCCAAAATGGTATATAGTATATGAATAAGATCGGGCGCCTTATTCTGGGGACACTATGGATGCGGCCCACTTTGTAGTTAGTACAAACGATGTGATCCTAAATCATTCACATAGAGATATGTGAGTGTGGGCATCCTATGCAATGAGTTTGCATAAGACTGGACCATGAAATAGTCACTTTTTACGTTCTAAATGCCGTTTTATGTATAAAACTGACTATTTCGTTAATTGATGACCTAGGTAACTTAATCTTAATCCTGAGCTAACTATCGATTCTGTTCACTTGGAATTATCCTTAGATTTGCATAGGTGAGGGTAGCTCATCATCGCTGGCCCAATAAGCCTCCCATTTCAGGGATAAGATCGGGTGGATAGCTGGGAACATAGGGTGCAAGACGGAATTCACTCCTACCCGTTATAGGGATAGTAGATAGGTTGTTCCATTTAGTACTGAATTCAGGTCTTGAACAAGGGGCCCCACCCTTTCCTTGGCTCAAGAGGGATTCGGTTTATAGGTTGGACCTTAAACCAATTGTTCATTAGAGAATCAGTGGAACTTAAGGAATAAGATGTAGTCTCGGGGGTAAAACAGTTTTTATGACCCAGCCGAGATTACGAATAACCTGTGAAGGATTCTTACTAATCATGGTTATATCAAATGGACACAAATATATCTATAGTGAGGGGAGTGCAACTATAGTCACCCGTTAGTTAACGAATGTTGATTCGCTTCGTCTAAAGAGTTTAGCTAGCTAATCTCGGATCGTTGGAGCCCATGATCTATAGGTCCATTAGGTTCCCCTACTAGCTCATATGGAATAAACTTAGAACAGTATGATAAAATAATTCGAATTATTCGAATTAGGTGAAGAGAGAGAAACCGACAAGTATATGTGATATAATGATCGGGTTTTTCAGTTTAGAGATACAGCTTTAATATTTAAATATGATTTAAATATCAATAATATGAATGCGTTCATGTTCGGAAGCTCGGAAATGATGGAAATGGTCAAAGATGTAAAAAGCCAAAGAGTTGACTTTTGACTTTGAAAAGTTAAACTTTGATCGACCTTATATTCAAATGTGATTTAAATTTCGAGAAAATGAATGCGTATTCATGCTCGGGAGGTCAAAATTAGTCAACACGAAAAAAAAATCATAAAAAGTCAAAATGTTGACTTTTTGGTCAAAGTTTGACTTTGACAAAATGACTATTTTGCCCTTTGACTAAAGTTGGTGGGAAAATCCAAACTTTTGTTGGATAATTTCACTAACAAAATAGTGGGCTAGGTGTTGGCTTATAGTGGAGACATTAAGCCCACTTAGACAGTAGATTCTATGTGTTGGGTTTTTATGGATTTATTTAATGCAATTGTTGCATGACTTTTTTTTTCTATAAATTGGGCTTTCAATTATGGATGAAAAACTTTTTTTTGGCCATTTTTCCAAAATTGTTTTCTAAATTTGGGCTGGAAAAATCACTATTTTTTTAGTTAAAAAAAGAAAAAAGAAAACCCATACCCAACCCAAAATCTATCTTTTATTTCCAATTCTTTCTCTCTCTCGGGTTCTTCATCCATCGGGTCCTACAACTTGATTCTGAGTCCAGAGGATAGTAGATCAATTCTAGTGGTGGTCTGGAAGAGTTCGGGTCGAGATTCAACAAGGAAAAATAGTTTTCAGGAGCTTCAAAGATATTTTAATTTACTGTTTATTCCCTTCATATTGCATGCTAATTTCCTTTTAATTAAAAGAAATTAGAGTATAATTAGGTCTTTTTTCCACTGCGTATGTCTTGTGTTCCATCATGTGGTATTAGAGCATGCTTTAATTACGCTCAATTGCTTTTGGTGGGTATTTTTTTCCTTTTTATTCAAAGATTGAATGAAATATGGACTAAAGTGGATTTATTATGATTTTGGCATTGTTTTTCTTTAAATTTCTTATGGAAATTTGTAATTGCTCACATGTGTATGAGCATTAATGTGTGAAAAAGAGTCTGTAAATTTGTTGGAGTCATTTGAGTTGAAATTAGGTTGTAATTTCTTGATTCCGGGAGAGAGAATAGCAGCAAAATTGAAAGAATTTTGTCTCATAGACCCGACAGAATGCTCCCAAACCCGACCCAAAAGAAGGATCCAACCCGAATTGCTCACACGCTACCCCGCCCAGATCCAACTAGCTCGACCCACATGCCCGTGCGCCCGCCCGCTCTGTTTGCGACCGGCGCG
>NC_052349.1:84209808-84211571 GCF_009727055.1 Benincasa hispida | reverse complement strand
AAACAATCTGAATTCAACACTAGTAATAGATGACCTGAGATTTGTCTTAACTGAGGAATGTCCTCAGGCCCCTGCCTCGAAAGAAGCACAAGGTAAATATGATTTACTAGTTGCTGAAACATGTTTAGTGGAGTATGATACCTCAATCTGGATATTGGATTCAGGAGCTACTAATCATATTTGTTTCTCTTTTCAGGAAACTAGTTCCTGGAAAAACTTTGAAGAAGGCGAGATCACCCTCAAGGTTGGAATAGAAGAGGTTGTCTCAGCCAAAGCAATGGGAAACTTGAAGTTGTTTTTCAACGATAAATATATCATACTTAAAGATGTTTTATATGCTCCTAAAATGAGACGAAATTTGATATCTATCACATGTATATTGGAACAAATGTACAAAATATCTTTTGAAGTTAATGAAGCGTTCGTTTTCAGAAAAGGTATTCAACTTTGTTCTGCTATACTTGAAAACAACTTATATAAGTTAAGACCAACTAAAGCAAAATTTGTCTTAAATACTAAGATGTTTAGAACAGCCGAAACTCAAAATAAAAGACAAAAATTTTCTTCTAATGTCTATTTATGGCACTTAAGACTTGGCCATATAAATCTCAAAAGGATTGAGATATTGGTTAAGAAGGACTCCTAAATCAGTTAAAAGACAATTCTTTACCTCCATGTGAGTCTTGTCTTGAGGAAAAAATGACTAAGAGATCTTTTACTCGAAAAGGTCTCAGAGCCACAATACCCTTAGAGCTCGTATATTCAGACCTCTGTGGACCGATGAATGCCAAAGCTCGAGGTGGGTATGAATATTTCACCAGTTTTATTGATGATTATTCAGGGTATGGTCATATTTACCTAATGCATCACAAGTCTGCTTCTTTTGAAAAGTTCAATGAATATAAGGCTGAGGTTGAGAACCAGTTAGGTAAAACAATTAAGACACTACGATCAGATCGAGGTGAGGAGTACATGGACTTAAGATTCTAGGACTATATGATAGAACTCAGAATCAAGTCACAACTCTCTGCATCTAATATGTCTCAACAGAACGGTGTATCTGAAAGAAGAAACAGAACCTTGTTGGACATGATTTGCTCAATGATGAGCTTTTCTAAGTTACCTGATTCCTTTTGGGGACATGCATTAGAGACTATTGTCTATATTTGGAATAAAGTTCCCTCTAAAAGTGTTTCAGAAACACCTTATGAGCTATGGAAAGGGCGTAAAGGCAGTTTATGCCACTTTAGGATTTGGGGATGCCGGACACATGTGTTGATGCAAAATCCTAAAAAATTGGAACGTCGTTCAAAACTAAGCCTATTTGTAGTTATCCAAAAGAAACAAAAGGTGGTCTATTTTTCGATCCTCAAGAGAATAAGGTATTTGTATCGACAAATGCCACATTCTTAGAGGAAGACCATATAAGAAGTCATCAACCTCGCAATAGACTAGTATTGAATGAAATTTCCAAAGACGCTACAAATAAAACTAGTTCATCTACTAAAGTAGTAGATAAAACTAGTGCATCTGGTCAGTTACATCCTTCTCAAGAGTTTAGAATGCCTCGACGTAGTGGGAGGGTTGTTCATCAGCCTGACCGTTACTTGGGTTTAACAGAAACACAAGTCGTCATACCTGATGACGGCATAGAGGATCCATCGACCTATAAACAGGCGATAAATGATGTGGATCGTGATCAATGGATCAAAGCCATGGACCTCAAATGGAAGTCTATGTACTTCAATTAATGTCTGGGAACT
>NC_052349.1:84194125-84209609 GCF_009727055.1 Benincasa hispida | reverse complement strand
CTACAAGAGAAAATGAGACCAAGCCGGTAAAGTACAGACTTTTAAGGCTCGACTTGTAGCAAAAGGTTATACCCAGAGAAAGGTAGTGGACTATGAAGAAACTTTCTCTCTCGTTGCCATGCTTAAGTCGATTAGAATACTCTTATCCATTGCCACCTTTTATGACTATGAAATTTGGCAGTTGGATGTCAAGACAGCCTTTCTAAACGGCGATCTTGAGGAGAGTATCTATATGGTTCAACCAGAGGGGTTTCTTGCACAGGGTCAAGAACATAAGGTTTGTAAGCTTCAAAAATCCATTTATGGGTTGAAACAAACTTCTAGATCTTGGAATATAAGATTTGATACTGCGATTAAATCTTATGGCTTTGAACAGAATGTGACGAGCCTTGTGTTTACAAGAAGATTGTCAATTCTACTATAGCGTACTTAATTTTATATATTGATGATATTCTACTCATTGGGAATGAAGTAGGTTACCTAACTGATATCAAGAAATGGCTAGCAACGTAGTTCCAAATGAAAGATTTAGGAAATGTGCAGTATGTTCTCGGGATTCAGATTATTCAGAACCTCAAGAACAGAACACTAGCCATGTCTCAAGCAACTTATATAGATAAAATGTTGTCTAGGTATAAGATGTAGAATTTCAAAAGAGGCCTGTTACCTTACAGATATAGAATTCATTAGTTAAAAGATCCGTCCTAAGACACCTCAAGAGGTTGAGGATATGAGACGCATTCCCTATGCTTCTGTAGTAGGGAGCCTGATGTATGCAATGTTATGTACTAGACCTAACATATACTACGCAGTAGGGATAGTCAGTAGGTATCAATCCAATCCTGAATATGATCATTGGACTGTCGTGCAAGTCGGACGGGAAGTGGTGTTTTCAGTGGCGGACGGGTTTAAAAATATCCTCAAGTATCTTAGGAGAATGAGGAACTACATGCTCGTGTATGGTACTAAGGATTTGATCCTTATTGGATACACTGACTCTGATTTTCAAATCGATAAAGATGCAAGAAAATCTACATCGGGATCAATGTTCATTTTGAATGGAGGAGCAGTAGTGTGGAAAAGTGTGAAGCAAAATTGTATTGCGGACTCCACAATGGAAGCTGAATACGTAGCTTCTTGTGAAGCAGCAAAGGAAGCAGTATGGTTGAGGAAATTCTTGACAAATTTGGAAGTCGTTCTAAATATGCATCTGCCTATCACCCTATATTGTGATAATAGTGGTGTAGTTGCAAATTCAAGAGAACCAAGAAGCCATAAGCGCGACAAGTATATTGAGTGTAAATAGCATTTGATCCGGGAGATTGTACATCGTGAAGACGTTGTAGTAACCTAGATATCTTCTGAGCAAAACATTGCTGATCTTTTTACAAAGGCCTTCATGGCTAAAGTGTTTGAAGGTCACCTACAGAATCTAGGCCTACAAAGTTTGTAAACTGACAAGTGGGAGAACTTTTGGGTATATGCCCTAGTTTATTGTATTCATATGTTTATTGTACTCATATGTTTCTCACTTAAATTCAACATTGTGATACTCCACTAGGAGTTTTAGTCCAAGTGGGAGTTTGTTGGATTTTATGTCCTAAAACTCGTCGTTTGTAAATTAATAAACATATTCTATTTTGTTAAGTTGTTATTGAAAATGGTAATCTTTGAATCGCAATAACACCAAGTCCTGAGCTATTTTAATTGTAGTTTAACTTTATGTAGTGACACTAAATGTGATCAAGTTCAAATATATTAGCCAAAAATGAATAAGGTTAGGCGCCTTATTCTGGGGACACTATGGATGCGGACCACTTTGTAGTTAGTACAAACGATGTGATCCTGAATCATTCATATAGAGATATGTGAGTGGGGGCATCCTATGCAATGAGTTTGCATAAGACTGAACCATGAAATAATCATTTTTTACGTTCTAAATGCCATTTTATGTATAAAACTGACTATTTAGTTAATTGATGACCTAGGTAACTTAATCTTAATCCTGAGCTAACTATGAACTCCTATTCACTCAGAATTATCCTTAGATCTGCATATGTGAGGGCAGCTCATCATCGCTAGCCCAATAAGCCTCCCATTTCAGGGGTAAGATCGGGTGGATAGCTGGGAACATAGGGTGCAAGACGGAATTCACTCCTACCCGTTATAGGGATAGTAGGTTGTTTCTTTTAGTATTGAATCCAGGTCTTGAACAAGGGGCCCCACCCTCTCCTTGGCCCGAGAGGGATTCGGTTTATAGGTTGGACCTTAAACCAATTGTTCATTAGAGGATAAGTGGAACTTAAGGAATAAGATGTAGTCTCGGGGGTAAAACGGTTTTTATGACCCAGCCGAGATTACGAACAACCTATGAAAGATTAGCTTACTAATAATGGTTATATCAAATGGACACAAATATATCTATAGTGAGGGAAGTGCAACTATAGTCATCCGTTAGTTAACGAATGTTGATTAGCTCCGTCTAAAGAGTTTAGCTAGCTAATCTCGGATCATTAGAGCCCATGATCTATAGGTCCATTAGGTTCCCCTACTAGCTCATATGGAATAAACTGAGAACAGTATGATAAAATAATTCGAATTGTTCGAATTAGGTGAAGAGAGAGAAACCGACAAGTATATGTGATATAGTGGTCGGGTTTTTCAGTTTAGAGATACAGCTTTAATATTTAAATATGATTTAAATATCAAGAATATGAATACGTTCATATTCGGAAGCTTGAAAATAATGGAAATGGTCAAAGATGTAAAAAGCCAAAGAATTAACTTTTGACTTTGAAAAGTCAAACTTTGATCGACCTTATATTCAAATGTGATTTGAATTTCGAGAAAATGAATGCGGATTCATGCTTGGGAGGTCAAAATTAGTCAACACGAAAAAAATCATAAAAAGTGAAAATGTTGACTTTTTGGTCAAAGTTTGACTTTGACAAAATGACTATTTTACCCTTTGACTAAAGCTAGTGGGAAAATCCAAACTTTTGTTGGATAATTTCACTAACAAAATAGTGGGCTAGGTGTTGGCTTATAGTTAAGCCCACGTAGATAGTGGATTCTATGTATTGGGTTTTTATAGATTTGTTTAATGCAATTGTTGCATGGCTTTTTTCTATAAATTGGGCTTTCAATTATGGACGAAAAATTTTTTTGGGCCATTTTTCCAATTTTTTTTTCTAAATTTGGGCTGAAAAAATCACTATTTTTTAAGTTTAAAAAAAAAAAAAGAAAACTCATACCCAACCCAAAATCTATCTTTTATTTCCAACTCTTTCTGTCTCTCGGGTTCTTCATCCACCGGGTCCCACAATCCAGTTCTGAGTCCAGAGGATAGTAGGTCAACTCTAGTAGTGGTCCGAAAGAGTTCGGGTCGAGATTCAGCAAGGAAAAGCGATTTTCGGGAGCTTCAAAAGTATTTTAATTTACTGTTTTCCTTCAAATTGCATGCTAATTTCCTCTTAATTAAAAGCAATTAGAGTGTAATTAGGTCTTTTTTCTGCTGCGTATGTCTCGTGTTCCATCAGTAAACACTTGTATGAACAAACATTCTATGATTAATAATATATGATAATTTATTCACTTTTGTCTATGAAATATATGATATTTTAGTTCCATTAACCACAAACCAATAAACTAAGATCCATGGTTGTCATTTTAACTTAAACATGAATGTGGAGATATACAAGTGGATCATGTTTAAGTGATAACCTAAATGGTCTATAGTATATGGATAAGGCTAGGTACCTTATCTGTGTGATACTACAAGTATGACCCGCTTTGTAGGTGTTACAAATGTTGTAAATTGCTATAAATAATCTGATCTTGATCATGCATGTATTAGACATGCGAATGGGGATATTCTATAAAAATGAGTTTTATAAGACCGGACCACGAAATTTTTAGTCTCGTTATATAACACCGTTCATAATAGACTTTCATTTCACTAGGATGACCATAGGTAACATGACCTTAATCCTGAATGAGTTGTGAACTCTTGCCTATAAGGGCAGTCCTTTGATTTGCATGGGTGAGAGTGGCCAGATCGCCGACTCAACAAGCCTACCATTTTGGGGATTGTCTGATAGGGGAGCTGGGAACTCAACTACACAAGAAGGAATTCACCCATTCCTCGAAATAGGGGTAAGTAGATAAATTGCTCCCTTAAGGATTGATTCTGGGTCTTGAACAATGTGGTGTCATACCCTCTCTTGGCCCAAGAGGGGTTTAGTCATTGTGAGACTATGACCTATTGCTTATTAGAGGGATAAATAATACTTAAGTAGTTAGATGTAACTACAAGGGCAAGACGGTAATTTGACCCAACTATACTTACGAGCGATTTGTGAAGGGTCATTGTACTATTGATTGGTTATATCCAATGGACAATGAAATATATCTGTACTGTGAAGAGTGCAGTTTTCGGTCTTGAGTAGAGTGTTCGGCAGTTAACGGATGGTGGATAATGTGGTTTAAGAGTTTAATCAGTTAATCACATATTGTTGGAGCTCCAAGCTACAGGTCCATAAGGTCCCCTTTCTAGCTCAATAGATTTAAGTTGAGAATCGATTTTTAGGTTAATTTGAAATGTTCAAATTAAAAAGAGAGAACATTATATATGATATAATTAAATTAATTAAATTATAGATGATATAATTGATATAATGTATTTGATACATTATTGTTTGATTGAAGGAACTAATATTTGAATATGATTCAAATATATTTTCTATAAATAAGATTCATAGTTATTAAATTTAATATAGATATGATTAAATGCCATGATATAGAGAAAAAGAACTATGGTTTATATATTGTATATAATGTAATATTAAAACTATATGTTATAAATATAATATGATAAGTTAGTTATCATATTTATTTACATTTATTAATTATTTGATAATTAAGTTCTTTTTTCTCCATAATCACCCTTAGTGGATAGTTATCTAGTTTTTGTGTAAAAAACAGATAAATGAAATTTGATTTTAGAATTTCAAAGACATACACAATTAACAATCGAGTATCTACATGATTTCTTGAGAGACTATACGATAGCCTCATTATCTAGATCAAGTAACATTGTCTATGCGATAGACTTTGTCATCTACACGACTGCGTTGCTCCCTACTCAATCGTCTTCCTCCTAAAAACTTAAAACTTCCCTCTAACAAAAATTAGCCAGAGCCCACCACTCCTGGATTCTCACTCCGAGAATACCAAGGTCACCAAGTGGTAATGTCCTGTTGGTTCGAGGATCGAGTTGTTGCTTGCTACTTGTTCGAAGGAATTCGTGACTTATTCGCTGCGTTCATGAATAAGTTCTATGGAGGGATTTACTTGAAGAATGATTTTTCAAAGGTATAGTCTCTTAATCCTTTGTTTTATTTTGAAATCATGTTGCAATTTAAGTTTTATGCATAATCTATTCTTGTGTGACTGTAAATGTATGCATTCAATCGCAATGGGATTTGGACAATCCGCTTCTGCTCAAAGGTCCTCTGTAAATAGAGTTCCTTCAATTGGTATCAGAGCCATGTTGTGTTTTGATTTCCAAATTCCATTTGCTATATTGAATTTCATTTACAGTTTAGTGGGTTTTAAGTTTCTGCAATGTGTTTAAGTGTTAAATGTTTATGGATGTTGTTGATGGATGTTTCGGGATAATTGTCTCTCTTTAATGCTTTCGCTTTAATTTTACAAAAGTTAATTTGTAAGGGTCCCTGCGTTTTTAGGCATAAACACATGCAATCGAGTCTGTATTCATTTATGTTTTTTAGTCGTTTGTGAAGAAGCTTCAGACGCAAAGAGTTGCAGTTCGCTTAGATGGAGAAGACGAAACATCAGCCGCATCGTGTAGCTTAAACTAAATAATCATTTAGATTTGGCTATGTGTTCATGTAGAAATGTTCTACTCGATCGTGTAGCATTTGCTAAACGATCGCATAACTAATGCTACGCGATCGTGTAAAGTGTTTACTCGATTGCGTTGGTATTTGATACTTGATACACGGGGGTAAACGATCACCCGGTATTTGATACTCAATGCAAGGCATGCGCGTTAAACGATCGTGTAGGCTATCATGCTCATCGCATAGCCAGTAGCTACACGATCACATGGTATACGACACTCGACACTTTCTACTCGATCGTGTAGACTATCATGCTCATCACATGGTCGTTAGCTACACGATCGCATGGCATCCATTACTCGAAGTGCGCTGCACAATCGCGTGGACTTTCATGCTCATCGCATAGTCCTAAGCCACATGATCATTGCTACACTATCGTTTACCTAAGCCACATGATCATTGCTACACTTTCGTTTATACTCGACGTGCATTATGATCAAAGGATTTGCTACACGATCAAGTGACAAGGCTTCAAGGCGGGCTGTTCAAGACCTAGTTCACCTATTCGAACCGGTTGACTCAAACTTTTGTAATAGTTTAACATTTATTTTCCAGTTTTGAGATAAACGATCCCATTCCATCAATTTTTATTAAATGTGCATGTGATGTATGTTTAACTTATATGCCATAATGTATGTCATATAGTTTTAAAACCCACCATAGGTTATGCATTTTATTCATGTATCATCTTTATATTATAAGTGTTATAATATATTAGTTTGCATTAAGCTCATGCATCATATAATATAAGAGTTATAATATATGCATGCATTAAAGCATATCCATGCATCATCTATATTATAAATATTATAATATAAGGTTGTATGTTAGCATGAATTGTATGCTTAGTTCTTTACTTGGGTTATGTAATGTAGGAATGTATCAGCAAGAGCGGAAGCAGCAAGGATCATTTAACACTCTAATTCATTAATTTTGGCAAAATATAAAGCATGCTCCTGCAGAAAACAAGTGAGTTTCATGACATACCTCTTGTAGAACTTCTTCAAAGCTTGTTCTCCAGCTACAATCTTCTCCAAATCTTGTTGCAGACCACCTCAATATCTTTCCCACTATTCTCTTGGTGGTCTAGATTGAGTTGTGGGACTCAAAACAAGCTTGAATCAAGGGATTAAGGAGAATAGTTCACAACAGCAATCTTGGTGAAGAACACTTTCTTCAACACGAATTTTCTCTAAAATTCTCTCTTGATTGCATGCCCAAAATTCACTCAAACTCTTCCATATATTGTGACCACCATGTAAGGAAGAGAGTTGCATGAGTTGCAACTCATGCTTGGAGTAACACAAGGCAATGTTGATGGCTTTTGTGTGAGCAACTAGGAGATGGATAATGGAAAACTAAGGTTTTCCATTTGTGTTTTATTTTTTAATTTTCCACTTTTATCCAATAATCAAAATTTTATATTTTAGAAAACATTTTGATTTTAAAAACTGAAAAATAAAATTAATTTCATAAATTAATTTTTTTAAAAAACTTAATTAATTTAATATCAAATACTAAATTAATTTTTACACACATCCATCTTTATATATTTAAATCATATTTAAATATAAATTCTCCTATTCCGTTTAATTCTCAGATTAAACACGTAATTATATCTCATATAATTACTAATTACCTTAATTCTAATTTAAAGGTTTCAAATTAACGTATCACGCTATTCTAGAGCTAATCCATTTACGAACTAGTAAAGGGACCTCGCGAACCTACAGATCATGGGCTCCAACTATTCGATATTAATTGGCTAAACTCATTAGACCAGATTAATCCCTATTCGTTAACTAATGGGTCATTCCACTAAAGCCCATAGTTGCACTCCCCTCACTGTAGATATATTATGTCCACATGATTTAACCATAATTAGCAAGTTGACCCTTCACAGGTTGTTCGTAATAATGTCTGGGTCAAATATCTATTTTACCCCCGAGATTACGTCTTATTCCTCAAGTTCCTACTGATCCTCTAATGAACAACTGATTTTTGATCCAATCACTAAACCAAACTCTCTCAGCCCAGTGAGAGGGTGAGGCCTCTTGTTCAAATCTGGATTTAGTACTTGAGAGAACAACCTTTCTCCTATCCCTAAATCGAGTAGGCGTGAACTCCGTCTTGCACCCTATGTCCCCAACTATCTATTAGGTCTTACCTCTAAAATGGGAGTCTTATTGAGCCGGCGATTTTGAGTCAACCCTCACCTATGCAAATCTATGGATAATCTCGAATAGACAGGAGTTCATAGTTAGTTCAGGATTAAGATCGAGTTACTTAGGTCATCTAGGTGAAATAGTCAGTCTTATACAGTAAACAACGTTATAAAATAAGAGTGAGTTATTTCTTGGTTCGATCTTATGCAAACTCATTGCATAGGACACCCCCATTCCTCATGTCATAACATGTACGAATTAAGATCACATCATATGTAGCACTTTACAACTCTCTGTAACAATTACAAAGTAGGCCACATCCAATGGTGTTACCAGGTACCCAACCTTATTCATATACCATAGATCATTTTGACTATTTACTCGAACCTGATCCACTCTTATGTCTCCACATAAAGTTCAAGTACTCATGCAATAGTCATGGGTCTTAGTTTATTGGATTTAGACTTTCAAACAATTTATAAAATCAATAATAAGTATATTGATTATAAAAAATGTTTATCATTTTACAAACTGCGAGTTTTAGGACATAAAATTCAACAATACTCCCACTTGGACTAAAACTCCAGTTGATCGATATATACAAATATATACAATGTTGTGTTTACATAGAGAGAATAAAATGTATAAATACAATAAACTAGGGCATTACAATACCCATAAATTCTCCCACTTACCCTAGTGATGCAAAACACGTAGACCTAGTCCTATTAGGTGACCCTCGAACACTTTAACCGTGAGGGCCTTTGTAAATGGATCAGCTAAGTTGTCTTGTGAAGCAATCTGGGTTACGATGATGTCTCCTCGATGTACAATCTCTCTGATGAGATGGTACTTCCGTTCGATATGCTTCCCTCTTTTATGGCTTCGTGGTTCCTTTGAATTTGCAACTGCTCCCCTGTTTTCATAATAGAGAGTGATAGGCAAATGCATATTAAGAACTACTTCCAGATCTGTCAGGAACTTTCTGAACCATACTGCTTCTTTTGTTGCTTCACTTGTAGCTACATACTCAGCTTCCATTGTGGAGTCAGTAATACAACTCTGCTTGATGCTCTCCACACAACTGCTCCTCCGTTTAGAGTGAATACTGACCCCGAAGTTTTTTTCCTCGAATCAATATCGTTCTGAAAGTCAGAATCAATGTATCCAATAAGGATCAGATCCTTAGCACCATACACGAGCACATAATCTTTCGTTCTTCGAAGATAATTGAGAATGTTTTTAATAGCAGTCCAATGATCATGTCCAGGATTGGACTGAAATCTGCTGACAATTCCTATGGCATAGCATATATCGGGACAAGTACAAAACATTGCATACATTAAACTCCCTACTGCTGATGCACATGGAATTTGATTCATCTCCTCAACCTCTTGAGGTGTCTTAGGACTCTGTTCCTTAGACAGATGAATTCCATGTCGGAAAGGTAAAAATCCTTTCTTAGAGTTTTGTATTTTATACCTAGACAACATCTTGTCTATATAAGATGCTTGAGATAATGCTAATGTTCTGTTCTTGGGATTCTAAACTATTTGGATTCCGAGAACATACTGTGCTTCTCCCAAATCTTTCATTTGGAATTGCGAAACCAGCCATCTCTTAACGTCAACTAGATATTCTAGCTCATTCCCAATGAGTAGAATATCATCAACATACAACACCAGAAAAGCGTCTGTTTTATTAACAATTTTCTTGTATACACAGGGTTTGTCAACATTTTGTTCAAAGCCATAAGATTTGATCACAGTATCAAATCTCATATTCCAGAATCTAGAAGCTTGTTTCAATCCATAAATGGAAAGTTATATATATTAGTAATGAATGAACATTGCATGAAGCATGACACTTAGGTTTATTTATAAATGTTATAAATAACTTTTGTATGTCTAGATGGAAATGTGAATGGTTTTAATTGTTTCATTTTTTATAAGAGTTATAATTAATGAAATTAGAATTAAAATCAATAATAAAGAGTTGCATGCACACCTTAGGCTTTAATCATATTCTAAAAGTGTTTTAAAATTTGATTGAGATAGACCTAAGATCACGGTTCTAATTTTTGGGATTGGTGTCCTAATTCTCCCTGAGTCTCGTAGTTTGTAATTTATACACATTGTTATGAATAAAATAAGAGTTGTTTTATTTGGCATTTACTCATATCCAATAAACAAAGCTCCATAGTTATTGTATGTAAACTTAATCATATATATGAGATATACAAGTGGATCATGCCTTAAGTGAAAACCTAAATAGGTCTGTAGTATAAGAATTATGGAGGGATACCTGGTCCTAGTGACACTACGGATACGGCCTGCTTTGTAGAGGTTTGTAAGTGTTGTGAACTACTTCAGATAGTAGATCCTGACCATTCAGGTGGAGACATGCGAGCGAGGGTGTCCTATATAAAGAGTTTGTATAAGATTGGACCATGAGATGATTAGTCTTTGTATATAACGTCGTTGATACTAGAGACTTACATCTAACCTAAACGACCATAGGTTAGCATGGGTGAGAATGACCAGATTGTCAACTCAACATGCCTACCTTTTTAGGGACTTCTCTGATTTGGGAGCTGGGAACTCAGTTACACAAGATGGAATTCACTCCTTCCCCAAAGCAGGGGTAAGTGGATAGATTGTTCTCTTGAGGGTTGATTCCAAGTCTTGAACATAGTGGCCACAGCTTCTCTTTGGAAGAGAGGACTCAGTCATAGTAGGACTATGGCTTATGTTTATTAGAGGGATTAGTGGTACTTAAGAAGTTAAATGTAACTACAGGGGCATAATGGTTATTGGCCCAGCTGTACTTACAAGCAATCTGTGAAGGGTCATCACACTGTTGATTGGTTGATATGGACACATAATATATCTGTGGTAGAGAGAGTTCAGCTGTCGGTCTTTAGTGAAGTGCCTGGCAGTTAACAGATGGTGGATCCTGTGACTAAAGAGTTTAGTCAGTTATTCACGTACCGTTGGAGCTTCGAGCTACAAGTTCATAAGGTCCCCTTGGTAGCTCAATGGATTCAAGTTGAGAATCAGTTCTTGGTGTTGATTTGAAAAGTTCAAATTGACAAGAGGTAATTCGATTATATATGATATGATTGGTGTGATGTATGAGATACATCAAGTGGAGGATTAATGTAAATACGATTTACATTAAGTACCATGAAATAGAAAAAGAACTATGGTTTATATGTTTCATGAGATGAAATATTAAAACTATAGGTTATAAATATAATATGGTAAGTTGGTTATCATATATATTTATAATAATATTAATTATTGGATAATATCTCTTTTTCTATAATAACCAATTGAGTGGGAGGTTATTGGTGGTTTCATGGTAACTGTGAGATAAAAAGAAAAATGTTTTCCTAAATTTAGGGGTTTTTGAATTGAGAGTTTCTATTCTCGAATACACTCACGGTTGGCTGTCAAGTGACTGAGATTCACTAAACGATAGTTGAAGAGAGACTAGACGATCGTGGAGTGACACTACACGATAGTTCACTCAGCTAGCCTTTAGCTAAACGATCGTAGAGCATTTGTTAAACGATTGGGCATCGTCTATACGATAGATGTTGTCATCTCCCACTTACTCAATCGTTTACACGATTGTTCTTCCTCCGATCTCTTCTTCAAACCAAGTCCACACAAAGCCTACGCATCTGGATTCTCACACTGAGAATACCAAGGTAGCCATGCTTTGAGAAAATTGGTCGAACCAGATGCTCTTGGTCGAACCTCAAAGTCTTGCTAAAGCCGATCGTGTAGTGCTGAAGGCAATCGTCTAGTGTCATCACCTTATGTTGAGAAGAGGTACATGATCGCTTAGTGTCTGCTGAAGCTAAACGATCGCTTAGCTCTATTGTATAGAACTACACGATCGCTTAGTACCATCGCCTAGCTATCGCTTAGCTCTATCGTATAGAACTACACGATTGCTTAACACCATCACCTAGCGTTTTCATGTCATCGTTTAGTATCCGCCGCAGCTAAACGATCACTTAGCTCTATCGTATAGAACATCATCACGTCGCGTAGCACTTTATCTACACGATCACTTAGCACCGCATCTAAACGATCGCTCAGCGCTATCGCGTAGCACTTCATCACATCGCTTAGCATGCGTCGTAGCTAAACAATCATGTAGTGCCATCGTTTAGGAAATCCAATGTATCGTTTAGTTCCCACGCCAAAGCTAAACGATCACATAATGCTATCATATAGCATTTGAATGCATCACTTAGCTCCCGCAGGTACACGATCGTTTAGTGTTCAACATCACAATGACCAGCGCCCATTGCTAACGATCGTCTAGCTTTTTTTCACATCGTGTAACGCCTGGAACTAGACAGTCACTTAGTTATGCTTTAATTTTATGAATGGAAATATGGATGATATGCGTTGATGGAATTGCGTTGTGCACTCAAGTTTCCCCAATGGAATTCAAGTGTAAATTCCTCTGAGTTTCCTGGTAAGTCCAGTGTCGAACACAGAGACTTGTGAAAATAGTTGTGTTGGTAATATTTATGAAAACTTTGTGATAACCAGTTAAATAAATAAATCGTTGGGTTTGTTGTTTGCGTTGATGAAAATAAATAACAAATGTGACAGAGTTTGAAAAGAATTGGTAAACAGGAAATACAATGAATATGCGGTGAACGGGTTGAGAAACGTTTTGGCTAACACTCCCTAGAATGCCTTGCGATCATGCGACATGCATACAATAGTAAACCACCTCTCAGCGTGAATGCTACGGCTTCTGAAGCTAGAATGCATGCGATAAATATGCGATAAGTCTATAGAGTTTACACATAAATCTCTATCTCTATTTATGCGATGACAACATGACATTCACACAAATATGCGACCACTTAATATCATTCCCATTCCTAGGATGCATGCGATGCAAGTTGACAAAACGGAGCTTATTTCTAAGTCCCTATCTCTTGTTTATGCAAGCCTAATCTTGCTCTTTCGAGTCCAAATTCTAACCTAGCTCTCTCGAGACATTAGGTTCTTTCTTTAGATTCTCTCTCGAGTAACTCTAAAGGGTATTATACACAGCATAAAATAAGACAATCGCTTCCTAGGTCATGTTAGCTTAGTTCTTCTCAACCCATTCAACTAGTTTAGCTATTCATGCGTATTAAGAGAGTAAGCAGATGTAGCAATAGAACTTCCATTGAATAGATATGAGATGAAGTACAAAATAACAATGCAAGTATAGTAAAAAGCCTGGTAACAATTTCTTGCTGCCAGGCATTTACACTGTTTCTACTCATGCTCTAAAGATATTCTCACTTTCACGAGAGTCGGTCCGTTCTCTGTTCTTACGCACCAAGGTTCTCTCTCGAGCTGCCCTGGGCGATCTTCGGCACCACCACTCTTCTCTTACTCCGTCGTAAAATGGAAAAGAAAACTATGAACAGAAGCACTAATGAACTTGTTAACTGATCAACCCCTTTTTTGAAGATTGCACTTGGTATTTATAGGGCATCAATTGTGAAAGGCGGCTTCTCTCTCTCGGTTGTATAGATGGGACAGCTTTAATTCCTGATTGACGCGCCGGATGATTATTACCAATAAAGCTGAATGTACTTTGTGATCGTTATCGGCTGTCAACTTAATTTGGATCTGACTGTCATCAGCTTTCTATACCATCGCTCTTAATTATCCTTTCACCCGAATGCGCCCACCATGTTGCGTTGACCAAGTTGCGGTGATTCTTCTTGGGCGAATGTTTGTGAGCATGATCAATGCAAAGTCTTGCGGTGAAGTTGCACTCGACCAATGTATTCCTATGATCGCAATCTCTGCATTGCGTTAATGCATATTCTGCATAAAAATATAAAGATCAACTACTCTAATTCGTTGGACGCATGCAACCGCAATCTTATAGAATTTATGCCTAATGGACGCAATTTAACATATTTCATCAACGCAATCCAACATTGTTTAAGAACTTAGTATTATGATAATGTGCATTTTTGCCCGTTATCACACCCCCAAATTTAAACAATGCTTGTCCTCAAGCATAAGCTAAAGATTCCTTTAGCAAGTTAACTGCAAAGTTTTCTTTCCTAGATTTCTCAAGGATACTTCATTCAAATCCTATATACCAGAATTTTCTTAAGTCTTATTCAAGTCACTTCTTAAATATTTCTAAGACTTAGGGATTGCAAGCTTAACTTTCAAAAGGACTTTACTAAATTCCGAAACATTGCATGATTAATTTTAAAAGAAAATTTTCTTCTGGGGTGTCAAATGATTTTATCCTTACACAAAAATTTTCTTCATTGCTATTTTTTTCTAACCTTGCGCTGATCTGAGTGCCTTGCCTTCGTTTTGGCTTGCCTCTACGTGTGTCATGCGAGCATCCAACTACGAGCAATGCACTCTTTCTAAGACTAAACTCATACCGATTTGGCATTGGAGTTGCAGTCATTGTTTTATGCGTTGATCCTGGTGACTTACTTTCATCTTGGCTTGCCCCCACGTGTGTCATGCAAACATCCAACTACGGATAAGTGCCTTTCACAACTTAACTCTTATCAACATGGGTTTCCCATTGCATTGACAGTGGAGTTGTTATTTTTAAAAATATATATTTTTTTAGAAGATAGCAAGGTCGAAAATAAATACCTCACCCCCCAAATTTAAAATGCGGCAATGTCCTCATTGCCAAAAGAAATTAAAATAGGTCATGCGATGGTCATAGAATGCTTGTAAAGAGAGTTTGAAAGAAAGCTAACAAACCCCTAACTTCTAGAAATATTTCATGAGATGATTATTTTAAGATTAATTTGACTCTAGTGTATATGAAAGAAATAGAAGCATATTTATCATCATTGAAATCATACTTGGATAAGAAACAGAATGCGGTAACTCACTAAATTTATTTATGTCAAATGATTGCGATGATTAAAGAGGATGCGGTGATAAAACTTTGAAAACTAAAATGCAATGTGATAGCGCAAAATTGGAAATAAAGATAAGGAAGAGTACATCCCCAAATTTTGCGTTGTCGCTCGCATTGTATTGATGCGTCCATCTTTGCAGCAATCACTCTTCATTGGGTTGCGGTGATGGAATAAGATAACTGCTGCTTCGCGTAACATTTCCGCAATCCAGCGCCTCGATCGTTGTAAGAAAAACAAAGATAGGGTCAAATTATTTTAAACAAAATAAAAATCGTTATTGCAATTTTTTCTTTTTTTTTTTTTTTAGAATAATGATAGTGATAGTAAAGTAGGGATAAATCAGAATTGAAAATATAGTGAGAATTCCAAGTAGTGGAGAAAAGAGTTGAAGAATTGAGGTTTCCCAAGCTTGCGTCTCTGATAAGTTGCGATCATTTGATAACACAGGG
>NC_052349.1:84054824-84190495 GCF_009727055.1 Benincasa hispida | reverse complement strand
ATGGCAAATCGTGGCACTGTGACAATATCCGTTGTTGAGCAGCATCTGGTATGCATAATCGAATGATTTGGTCTGCACCTCTTTTATACAGATTTGGCTCATCCCAATGATAGTATCTGCATTCATTCTAGAGCTTTTTCCATTGATGGTAGGTGAAATCTTCAGGATATTGTTCACAACCAAATAATTAATGATGTCCGCATCCAGGGCAATTCTTCTATGTGGAATAGCTGTTCATCCGGAAACACAGGACTCACCTCAGATTCATTGCGGTCAACCTTAGGATTTTCCAATCTGGACAAGTGATCTGCAACTTGATTCTCTGTCCCATTTCGATCAATTATCTCGATATCAAATTCTTGAAGGAGGAGAACCCATCTGATCAACCTCGGCTTTGCATCCGTCTTTGTCATTAAATATTTGATTGTCGAGTGATCAATGTAAATGAGTAACTTTGTTCCTAATAGATATGCCCTAAATTTTTCCAGCACAAAAATCACAGCCAGAAGTTCTTTTTCAGTGGTGGTATAATTTATTTGAGCAGGGTTTAGAGTTTTACTCGCATATGCGATGGGGTGCAAAATAGTTTTCTTCTTTTGTGCTAATGCAGCCCCCATCGCATACCCGCTTGCGTCGCACATGATTTCAAATGGCGTTGTCCAATCCAGTGCAATTAGTACGAGCGCGGTAATCAGCATATCTTTTAATGCTCTGAATGCACTAAGGCAATTGTTCTCAAACTCAAATTTCCTGTCTGCCTCTAATAACGCACTCAGTGGTCGTGCTATTTTAGAAAAGTCCTTGACGAATCGTCTGTAAAATCCAGCGTGCCTCAAGAAGCTTTGCATAGCCTTCACGCTGGTTGAAGGTGGGAGTTTTTCAATTGGTTTAATCTTTGCTTTGTTCACCTCTAACTCTTCTCGGGAGACCTTGTGTCCTAACACTATACCCTCTTTCACCATGAAGTGACATTTTTTCCAGTTGAGCACCAGGTTCGTCTCTTCACATCTTTTCAGAATTTTCTCCAAATTGGCCAGGCAGACTTCATAAGTGTTCCCATAAGCGGAGAAGTCATCCATAAATATTTCCACTGAGTTCTCGAAAAAATCTAAAAAGATCGCCATCATGCACCTCTGGAACGTGCTCGGCGTATTACAGAGGCCAAACGGCATGCGGCGAAAAGCGAATGTCCCATATGGGCAGGTGAATGTGGTCTTGTCTTGGTCTTCAGGAGCTATCATTTTTTATTATACCCGGCATATCCATCTAAGAAGCAGTAGAAATCATTCCCTGCTAGTCTGTCTAGCATTTGATCAATGAATGGCAGAGGGAAGTGATCTTTCTGTGTGGCCACATTCAATTTGCGGTAGTCCATACATATGTGCCATCTAGTGATGGTTCTCATTTGGGACTACTGTCATTCTGCCCTTCTTCGGCACACATTGCACGGAGCTAACCCACGTGCTATTTACAATGGGATAGATAATGCCCGCATCCAGCCACTTGATAATCTTCTTTTTTACAACCTCCTTCATCGCAGGGTTAATTCTGCGTTGATTTTCAATAGTTGCTTTATGGTCGTCCTCAAGATGAATGTGGTACATGCAGTACGCGAGGCTAATTCCTCTGATGTCAGCGAGCGTCCAGCCAATTGCTCGCACATGTCTCTTGAGAATGCTCATCAACGCATTCTCTTGATCTGCATTGAGCGCAAAGGAACACTAGTAGCTTCTCATTCTGCCTCAGAAATGCATACTTCAAATGTGTTGGTAGGGTCTTCAGTTCAAGTGTTAGTGGTTCCACGAGGGAAGGTTGCCTTGTTTTTCTTTCTTCTTTTGGCTCTTCTTCTTGCGTTGCGATCATTTCTTCTTCTTTGTTTGTTTTTTCTATGATCGCATTGCAGGAAGCTACGGATACGTTGGCATCCTCTTCTTCACACTCTTCATCAGGCTTTTCTTCTTCAATCAAGTTCAGGTCATCGTCAGAATCTTGTATGTCTTCCTCATCTGGGATTTCATGGCACGAATTATGTTAAATTTTAGCTTCTGTCCATTTACGCTCAAAGTGATTTCTCCTTTGTGCACATCAATTTGAGCACGACTCGTTGATAGGAAAGGTCGCCCTAAAATAATGGGCACATCTTTGTCAACCTCATAGTCTAGGATGATGAAGTCAGCTGGCAAAAGAAATTTATCAATCGTGATCATCACATCTTTCACCTTACCTTCTAGATGAACCAGAGATCTGTCAGCCAATTAGAGAGTCACTGATGTGGGCACGAGTTGCCCCACATTTAATTGTCTAAAAATTGACAGTAGCATCAAATTTATGCTAGCTTCTACATCACACAGGGCTTGCTCAATATAGAGTCCTCCTATGGAGCAAGGAATAATGAAGCTCCTAGAATCGCTCATCTTCGATGGAATAATAGATTTGGAACTTTGCGTTAATGCCACCGTGGCAAATTTTTCAGTGCCTCTTTTCTTAGTTACCATGTCCTTCAGAAACTTGGCATAGGCAGGCATTTCCTCAATCGCTTCACTGAAAGGAATGTTAACATGTAATTGCTTTAACATAGATAAGAAGCATTGGTACTGTACNATTTCCTCAATCGCTTCACTGAAAGGAATGTTAACATGTAATTGCTTTAACATAGATAAGAAGCATTGGTACTGTACCTCTTCATTTTTCTTCTTTCTTAGCCTCTAGAGGAAAGGTGGTTCCTAAACTTTCACGATTCCCGTTTCATTTGACTTTGAGGTCGACGCAACCTCAGGTTCCACTGCTTCATTCTCTCTTTCTTCTTCTTGCGTTACCGTAATCTCGAGCTCAGTTGCGATGGAAGTTGTTCTACTCTGATCCTTCTTTTCTCCCTCCACAGTCTTTCCACTGCGCAATGTCACAACCTGACATTGCTCCTTACTTGATCCCCTGGGTTGCATGGAAGTTCGATAGAACTTGGCAACGCCCTTTATGGTCTAATTTTCAGCTCATTGACATGGCCCATTTGCAATTGGAAGTTTCGGATGGACATAGCCTGACTTTGAAGCACTGTCTCGTTTTTCTCTATATATTGCTTCAGTAGGCTCTCTAGAGAAGAAGATTGTGTTGGTTGTTGTAAGCTACTTGCTTGGTTGCTCTGCTAACTGTAACGCAAAATTTATAGATCTTTAAGCATGTAAAAGAATATGGACAATGATGAATGTGAATCATACAAGCTCATGTTGCCATAAACTTGATAACTTGGAAAGATGGAGATGGAGTGTGAATGTTGTGTTATGCTTATATACACTTTATGCGATACTACTTCTAGATGTATGTGTTATTAATGGGATGTTTGTAGTATGCTATGCGTTGTCAAAAGTTTCCTTGCGCTGAAACCAAGTATAATTCCAACGCAAGTTTCTGAGAGTAATCCGAGGTCGAACACAGGGATTTTTTTCGTTACTGTGTTACATTCGTGATATATGTGACCAGATTTTACAATTAATAAAGAATGTGTGTGTATAGGAAAGTAAATTGTGGTAAAGTAAAATTGTGCAGATAAACTAAAGTTGCGTTAATAAAATAAATTGCGATGAAAATAAACCTAAGCTAATGTGATGCAAGATACAAGATACATGATATACATGATGCTGAGTTCGAGACTGATTGTGAAGTTTATACAAAGGATCGTGGTATGCGATGGCAAGTCTTTATGGATGAATCAAAAATAGAAAGGATAACTAGTAAAAACATCGCAAGTTTATTAATTGCGTTAAAGATGAAACTAAGGTTCTATTTTCCCTTGGCGTACACCTCTTGGTGATCGGCCGTGTTCCCACATCTCTATGGTGAAACAGGGATGAACGTAATGAATGCAAGGTTGCTTCCATCTCTGGAAGTACTTCTCGCTTTAGTTGACACATTCTTCCAACCCTCTCTCGATAGGCGGAATGGCATCTTCACTTCTACTTTCACAGGTGAAGATGTCGTCTAGCATGCTTTGACTAAACTTAATTATTTCCTTAACCCAATTAATTTACTTGCTCAATTATCACTAATTATCCAAGGGATTAAGAAGACATCGTGGAGAAAATGAATTATGGATGAATGGAAATAGGCAGAGATATGATAATGGAAATGATCATAACATTTAATCATAGAATTAAGCATCTGATACATGATATGAATGATAGACTAAGAAGATGAGTACAAGTGATGAAAAGAGATAGAAACAAATACAGAAGAGTGTCAACGTCTTGACACAGATTTGGACAGTGGATTTGCTTGTCGTCGTGTGGAATGAATGAAGAGAAAAGCTTCCCTCTCGGGCTTGCTCCTCTGGTAGAAGTGACCTTCGTACATAGCTTCAACGACGGGGATCGGAAGGATTCTTGCTCAGAGACTCACCTCTCGGCTGTCTCTTAATTCTTCCCCGATCTACTCTGATTAGTCGCTCAACCAGTCTCTCTCTCATATCAGTATATATACATTTCTCTTTGTATTCAAGCATATTTTTTCAGTGGAATTGTCGTAGATATTTATAGGCTAAGCTTTGACTCTCTGACTTGTGGTCCCCACTTTATTGTTATGGCAACTCTTGAAATGGTGAAGTGAATATTCCTTCTGTTACGCAATCAATCCCGTCAGAAATGCACAACGGTCAGCTGTACACGCGTCAGAATCCTCCGCATTTGCGTTGCTCTGTACATCTTCGATTGTTTGCCGCATGCGATTGAAATTGCGTTGATCGCTTAGCTCTTGATCGATTGTCGCATGCGCCGTCATTGCGTTAATCGTCTATTCATTCCTGAATGATGGGTGCAATACGACATAGATGCGTTGTTCTTTTAATCTTGAGCCCTGAACGCATGCGGAGACTTGATTTCCTGCAGAACAGACTTGAAATATTATTTTCTACCATCACAATGGTGTTAGTAGGTGTATTGATGACAATTTATAATTCTCGCATTTCTTAGCCAATTTTCATACAATTGACGCAACTTTTCTTCCTTTTGGCCGCAATATCTAATTAAAACAGTATAAATAACTTGTATTTCTACAAGTTATCACTGACTGTTGTTGCGTTGAAAGAATCCTTGTGGCCCTTCTTTTTGTGCCACAGATTGAAAATTTTGTTGTTGATTCTTCCAAGCAAAATTGGGGTGGTTTCTCCACCTGGGGTTGTAAGTGTTTGAAAAGGGATTATTCTTTACAAAATATACAGACTGTGGATTTTGCGGGCAATCTTCCATCGCATGCCCATCACCGCAAGTTGCACACCCTTCGGTGTTTTGACTTATTGCGTTTATTTGCCCACCTGCAGTGTTAGGCTACTGATTGCCATTCCTTGAATCAAATTCATCATTGCGGTCATTTGGTTTTGTAACGAAACAATGGCACCGTTATTTGCATCAGAATCTTTGAGTCTTAATCTCTAGTCACTCTCTCGTCAGTCTTCATGGTTCTTGGAGATGCGGTCCAGAATATTCTTCGCCTCCTCGTATGTTTTTTCAAGCAGACCACCAACAGCTACCGCATTGGCAGCGGTCTACGAAGCAAGATTCAAACCATGATAGAAAATTTCCATTTGAAGGCAGTCTGGTAGCCCATTATGCGGACAATCTCGGACCAACCTTTTAAACCTCACCCAAGCATCGTTGAGCGATTCGTCCATATCTTGTTCAAAATTAGTAATAAGCTTTCTTCGTCTTGCGTTCTCGATAGGTGGAAAATACTTTTTCCTGAATTTCTCCACTACCTACTCCTAAGAAGTAATCTCTCCTAGTTCGAGCGAATAAGCCCATTTCCTAGCCTGATCACAGAGAGAAAATGGGAACAATGTTAGTCAAACTTCTTCAGCAGAGATGTTCGGGAACACAAAAGTATTGCAAATTTCAATAAAACTTCGGAGGTGGGCATGCGGATCCTCGCCATGCCTTCCTCCAAATTGACCTGCAGTCTAGATCATCTGCAGCATCACCGGTTTCATCTCGAATCTACTGCCATCGAGGGCAGGCCTCATGATTCCCAGAGAGAAATCATAGAGGTTTGGCGATGCATAGTCCTTAATGGGCCTATTGCGATCGTTTCCCAACAGAATCGGATTCGCCATGACATTATTATCATTTGGTGGTCTACCACCAGGCTGCTCCGCCATCTCTTCTTTATCGGATTATGGTTTCTGTTGGCGGTCTCGTAGTCTCCTTCAAAATGTTCTCTCAATCTCCAGGTCGTAGTTTCCAGAGATTGAGAGTTCTGGAAAAAAATCACAAAATTACTGTTAACAACTATTTTGCCGAAGTCCCCGACAACGGCGCCAAAAACTTGATGCGTTAATTTTATTAAGTGGAAATATGGATAATATGCGTTGATGGAATTGCGTTGTGCACTCAAGTTTCCCTAGCGAAATTCAAGTGTAAATTCCTTTGAGTTTCCTGGTAAGTCCAGGATCGAACACAGGGACTTGTGAAAATAGTTGCGTTGGTAATGTTTATGAAAACTTTATGGTAACCAGTTAAATAAATAAATCGTTTAGTTTGTTTTCTGCATTGATGAAAATAAATAACGAATGTGGCAGAGTTTGAAAAGAGTTGGTAAACAGGAAATACGATGAATATGCGGTGAACGGGTTGAGAAAAGTTTCGGCTAACACTCCCTGGAATGTGTTCATGCCTTGCGATCATGCAACATGCATACAATAGTAAACCACCTCTCGGCGATGCATGTGATAAATATGCGATAAGTCTACAAGGTTTACACATAAACCTCTATCTCTATTTATGCAATGACAACATGATATTCACACAAATATGCGACCACATAATATCATTCCCATTCCTAGGATACATGCGATGCAAGTTAACAAAACAAAGCTTATCTTTAAGTCCCTATCTCTTGTTTATGCAAGCCTAATCTTTCTCTTTCGAGTCCAGATTCTAACCTAACTCTCTCGAGACATCAGATTCTTTCTTTAGATTCTCTCTCGAGTAACTCTAAAGGGTATTATGCACAGCATAAAACAAGACGATCGCAAGCAATGAACTTCCTAGGTCATGTTAGCTTAGTTCTTCTCAACCTATTCAACTAGTTTAGTTACTCATGTGTATTAAGAGAGTGAGTAGATGTAGAAATAGAACTTCCATTGAATAGATATGAGATGAAGTACAAAATAACAATGCAAGTATAGTAAAGAGCCTGGTAATAATTTCTTGCTGCCAGGCGTTTATACTGTTTCTACTTGTGCTCTAAAGATATTCTCGCTCTCACGAGAGTTGGCCCACTCTCTGCTCTTACGCCCCAAGGTTCTCTCTCGAGCTGCCCTGGACGATCTATGATGCCACCACTCTTCTCTTGCTCCACCGTAAAATGGAAAAGAAAACTATGAATAGAAACACTAATGAACTTGTTAACTGATCAACCCCTTTTCTGAAGATTGCATTTGGTATTTAAAGCACATCAATGGTGAAATGCGACTTCTCTCTCCCGATTGTACGGATGGGACAGCTTTAATTCCTAATTGATGCACCGGATGATTCTTACCGATAAAGCTGAATGTACTTTGTGACCGTTATCGGCTGCCAACTTAATTTGGATCTGACTGTCATCAGCTTTCTGTCCCATCGCTCTTAATTATCCTTTCACTCGGATGCACCCACCATGTTGCGCTGACCAAGTTGCATTGATTCTTCTTGGGCGAATGTTTCCGAGCCCGATCAACGCAAAGTCTTGCGGGGAAGTTGCGCTCGACTAATGTATTCCTATGATCGCAATCTCTGTATTGCGTTAACGCATATTTGGCACAAAAATGTAAAAATCAACTGCTCTAATGCGTTGGATGCATGCGACCGCAATATTATAGAATTTATGCTTAATGGACACAATTTAACATATTTCATCAATGCAATCCAACATTGTTTAAGAATTTAGTACTATGTTAACGTGCATTTCTGCCCGTTATCACTTAACAACTGAACCTCAACACCGATTTTGAGCAAAAGCTGAAAAACTGGAACAACAGCTCGGCCTCATTCATTTGTTTCTTCAATTACATCTTAATTTTCACTCTAATGACTCCAAATAAATTACAGACTCTTGCTAACACATATAAGCTCATAAAATAAGAACTAATTACAAATTTAATTGAGAAATTAAAGAGAATTAAAATGCCGAATCTCAGAAAACCATATCAATGCATCAATTTCATATATCTCATGAAAAACACCCACCACACCAAAATTAAACCGAATTGAATGCTTATATGATGCTCTGATACCAATTGTTAGAGTTAGATAACATGCAGCGGACATATAAAGGATCCATAAGCATTCAAATTCACTAATTTTGGCAGAAACTAAAGCATGCTCTTCTAAGAAGAGGGTTTTAAGATCATACTTTTGAAGAACTCTTTAAGAACTTGATCAATCAGCAACAGTATTCACCAAAGATCACCGTGAAACACCTAAAGATCTTCCCCACTTGGATCTTTAGACCGAGTTATGGGACTCAAGAACAGCTTAAAACGATGAAGAATAGAGAAATAAACACAACAGCTCACTTCAAAGAACTCTTTCTTCTCAATGAAATTTTCTCTCAAAATTTCTATGTTATGCATACCCTCAACTCACTCCAATCTTCTTTACTTATTGCAGATGAACATGTAAAAAAGAGAAATGCATGGCATGCAGCTCATGCTTGGAGTATTAATGAAGAGAAGGAAGTGGGCTTTGTATGAGCATGAAGAAGATGATATTGGAAAATTAACATTTTCCATTTTAATGCATGCAAACCAATTTTTCAATTTTCTTTTAAAATCAAATTTTGATTTCAAAAAACCATTTTGATTTATAAAACTAAAATATATTTTTCAAAAATTAATTTCATAAATTAATTTAATATCAAATATTAAGTTAATTTTTGTACAATAATCATCTTCATATATTTAAGTCATATTTAAATATATATTCTCCTATTTCATTTAATTTGAACGTTTCAAATTAATTTCTCAAGCTACTCTAAAGCTTAACCATTTACGAGCTAGTAGGGGGACCTCGCGGACCTACAGATCATGAGCTCCAACGATTCGAGATTAATCGGCTAAACTCATGCTCACTAGAGAATGATGATTCTACCTTGATTATTGACTATGGGGCCACTAACTTTGTTTGTTCTTCATTTCAGAAAATTAGTTATTGGCAGTAAATAAGTACTGGTGAGTTGACGATGCGAGTAAGAACCGGGCACGTCGTCTTAACTGTCGCAGTGAGAGGTCTCCGGTTGACTTTACAGAATAGGTTTATCATTTTGAATGATGTGTATGTAGTTCCTGAGTTAAAGAGGAACTTAATTTCTATGAAGTCTCTATTCGAATGTAATTATCAACTTAATTTTTCAGTAAATAAAGTGTTTATTTCGAAAAATGGTGTTGATATATGTTCGTCTCAACTAGAAAATAATTTTATATTCTAAGGTCGTTAGCAACAAATTCCCTCCTTAACATAGAGATGTTTAAAACTGTCGTAACTCAAAATAAGTTTCTCCTAAAGAAAATGTCCAACTTTGACTCCTACATATAGGACACGTTAATCTCAATAGGATTGAGAGATTGGTGAAGAATGGACTTCTAAGTGAGTTAGAAGAAAATTTTTTACCTTTGTGCGAGTCATGCCTTGAAAGCAAAATGACTAAAAGATATTTTACTGGAAAAGGTTATAGGGCCAAAGAGCATCTATAGTTGGTGCATTCAGACCTTTGTGGTCCGATGTGTGCAAGCCAGGGGAGCCTATGAATATTTCATCACTTTTATTGATGATTATTCAAGGTATGGGTATATTTATTTAATGCAACATAAGTCTGAGTCCTTTGAAAAGTTCAAAGAGTTCAAGGCTGAAGTTGAAAACGCATTAAGTAAAACAATTAAAATACTTCGATTTGATTGAGGTTGAGAATTTTTTTATTCTGATTTTGAGAATTATATGATAGAACATGGAATAGTTTCCCAACTCTCAGCACCTGGTACACCTCATTGTATCAGAGAGGAGAAATCAAACCAAGTTGAACATGGTTCGGTCAATGATGAGTTACGCTTCCTTACCTAACTTGTTTTGGATTTTTGCAGTAGAGATTGCAACTTATATCCTGAACTGTGTTCCCTCCAAGAGTGTTGCCAGAACACCTTTGGAGTTATGGAATGGTCGTAAAGCTAGTTTACATCATTTTCGTATCTAGGGTTTCCCAGCACATGTGCTTGAAGCTAATCCTAAGAAATTGGAACCACGTTCAAGGCTATGCCTATTTGTAGGCTACTCTAAAGGAACGAGATGAGGTTATTTTTATGATCCTAAAGAAAACAAAGTGTTTGTATTGACAAATGATATTTTTCTAGAGGAGGATCATATAAGGGAGCACATACCTAAAGCAAAATCATGTTGAATGAGCTTTCCAAAGAAACTACTGAATCTTCAATAAGAGTTGTTGAAGAGCCTACTACCTAAACAAGAGTTATTGATGTAGGTTCATCTAGTAGGTCAAATCCACGTCAAGTGTTGAGGGAACCTTGACGTAGTGGGAGGGTTGTGAACCCACCTATTCGCTATATGGGTTTAACTAAAATCCTAGCTATAGTAGTTGATGGCGAGGTTGAGGATCCATTGTCTTACAATAAGGTAATGGAGGATGTTGATAGAGATGAATGGATCAAAGCCATGGATCTCAAAATGGAGTCTATGTACTTCAATTCAGTTTGTGATCTTGTAGATCAACCTGATGGGGTTAAACCTATAAGTTGTAAATGGATCTACAAGAGGCAACGAGGTGCTGACGGGAAGGTGCAAACCTTCAAGGCTAGACTAGTGGCAAAAGGTTATACCCAGATAAAGGGAGTTAACTATGAGGAGACTTTCTCGCCTGTTGCCATGCTGAAGTCTGTCTGTATCCTTCTATCCATTGCCTCATATTATTACTATGAGATATAACAGATGGATGTCAATACTACTTTTTTGAATGGTAATCTTGAGAAGACCATTTATATGGTGCAGCCCGAAGGATGCATAGTCCAAGGTTAAGAGAAAAAGGTTCGCAAGCTGAATCGATCCATTTATGGATTGAAACAGGCATCTCGATCTTGGAATATAAGGTTTGATACTCCATCAAATCTTATGGCTTTGATTAGAACGTTGATGAACCTTGTGTCTACAAGAACATCATCAACAGTTCAATAGTTTTCCTAGTGTTATATCCTACTCACTGGGAATGATGTGGGCTTACTAACTACAATTAAGAACTGACTAGCGACCCAATTCCAAATGAAAGATTTGGGAGAGGCTCAGTTTGTTTTTGGTATTCAGATTTTTCAAGATCGAAAGAACAAAATACTAGTACTGTCTCAAGCATCGTACATTGAAAAGATGTTGATCAAGTACTTGATGTAGAACTTCAAGAGGGGCCTACTGCCTTTCAGACACGGAGTTACATTGTCTAAGGAATAATGTCCTAAGACACCTCAAGCAATTTGATAGTCAGTAGATATCAGTCTAATCCAGGATAAGATCACTAGACAACCGTCAAGAACATCCTCAAGTATCTTCGGAGAACGAGGGACTACATGCTTGTGTATGGTTCTCAGGATTTGATCCTTACAGGATACACTGACTCTGATTTTCAGACTGATAGAGATTCTCGAAAATCCACTTCAAGATCAGTGTTCACTCTTAACGGAGAGGATGTAGTATGGCGAAGCACCAAGCAGGGGTGCATCGTGGACTCCACTATGGAGGTCAAGTATGTAGCGGCTTGTGAAGCTAATAAGGAGGCTGTTTGGCTCAGGAAATTCCTAACTGATTTGAAAGTTGTTCCAGATACATCTAACCCCATCACCCTTTTTTGTGATAATAGTGGTGTTGTGGCTAATTCCCATGAGCCTCGGAGTCATAAGCACGGCAAGCACATTGAGCGAAAATACCATCTCATCCGAGAGATTGTGCATCGAGGGGACGTGATTATCACGAAGATAGCTTCGTAGTACAATGTTGCTAAATCGTTTACGAAATCCCTCACGGCTACAGTGTTTGAGGGTCGCTTGCAGAGTATGGGTTTATGGGACAAACCACGACTGGACTAGGGCAAGTGGGAGATTTTGTACTGGGCTTGTTTTTACCTTAGTTTATTGTTTTGTGTACTTGTAATTTGGTTATCTTGTACACCCCATTAGCTTTAGGACAAGTGGGAGATTATTAGGGTTGATGCCCTAAATCTCGCAGGGTTCTGTAGTTTGTAAACACTTGTATGAACAAACATTCTGTGATTAATAATATGTTATATTTTATTCACTTCTGTCTATGAAATATATGATATTCTAGTTGCATTGATCACAAACCAATAAACTAAGATCCATAGTTATCGTTGTAACTTAAATATATATGTGGAGACATACAAGTGAATCGTGTTTTAAGTGATAACCTAAATGGTTTGTAGTATATGGATAAGGCTGGATACCTTATCCTGGTGACACTACGAGTATGGCCCGCTTTGTAGGTATTACAAATGTTGTAAAGTGCTACAAATGATCTGATCCTGATCATGCATGTATTAGACATGTAAGCGGGGATATTCTATACAAAGGAGTTTGTCTAAGATCGGACAACGAAATGTTTAGTCTCATTAAATAACGTCGTTCATAATAGAGACTTTCATTTCACTAGGATGACCATAGTTAACATAAACATGACCTTAATCCTAAGTGAGTTGTGAACTCCTGCCAATGAGGGCGGTCTTTTGATTTGCATGGGTGGGAGTGGCCAAATCGTCAACTCAATAACTCTACTATTTTGAGGATTCGTCTGATTGAGGAGTTGGGAACTCAGCTGCACAAGAAAGAATTCACTCCTTCACCAAAGCAGGGGTAAGTAGATAAATTACTACCTTAAGGACTGATTCTGGGTCTTGAGCCGTATGGCCACACCCTCTCTTGGCCCGAGAGAGGTTTCCTCATAGTGGGACTATGATCTATTGTTCATTATAGGGATCAATGGTACTTAAGTAGTTAGATGTAACTAAAGGGGCAAAACGGTAATTTCGCCCAGTTGTACTTACAAGCGATTTGTGAAGGACCATCGTACTATTGATTGGTTATATCCAATGGACAATGAAATATATCTATAGTGCGAAGAATGCACTTGTCGGTCTTTAGTGGAGTGTCCGACAGTTAACGGATGGTGGATAATGTGATTAAAGAGTTTAATCTGTTATTCACGTACTATTGGAGCTTCAAGCTACAGGTTCATAAGGTCCCCATGGTAACTCAATGGATTTAAGTTGAGAATCAGTTTTTGGGTTAATTTGAAATGTTCAAATTAATAAGAGGGAATTTGATTATATATAATATAATTAAATTAATTCAATTATATATGACATAAATGATATAATGTATTTGATACATTATTATTTGATTGGAGGAACTAATATTTGAATATGATTCAAATAAATTTTCTATGAATAAGATTCATAGTTATTAAATTTAATATAAATATGATTTATATTAAATACCATGATATAGAGAAAAAGAACTCTGGTTTATATATTGTATATGATGCAATATTAAAACTATAGGTTATAAATATAATATGATAAGTTAGTTATCATATATATTTATATTTATTAATTATTTGATAATTAAATTCTTTTTTCTCCATAACCACCCTCAATGGGTAGTTATCTAGTTTTTGTGGCAAAAACGAATAAATGAAATTTGATTTCAGAACTCCAAAGACAGACGTGATTAACAATCGAGTATATACATGAATGCTTGAGCGACTATACGGTAGCCTCATTATCTACACGATCGAGTAACATTGTCTATGCGATAGACTTCGTCATCTATACGACTGTGTTGTTCCCTACTCGATTGTCTTCCTCCTAAAAACTCAAAACTTCCCTCTAACCAAAATTAGCTAGAGCCCACCACTCCTAGATTCTCATTCCGAGAATACCAAGGTCACTAAGTGGGAGTGTCCTGTTGGTTCGAAGATCAAGTTTCTGCTTGATGCTTGTTCGAGGGAGTTCGTGACTTGTTCGTTATGTTCATGAATGAGTACTAACGAGGGATTTACTTGAAGAACGATTCTTCAAAGGTATAGTCTTTTTATCCTTTGTTTTATTTTGAAAGCATGCTATAATTTAAGTTTTATGCATAATCTGTTCTTGTATGACTGTAAATATATGCGTTCAATCATAATGGGATTTGGACAATCTGCTTCCGCTCAAAGATCCTCTATAAATAGAGTTCCTTCATAAATAACGCTGTTAATAATAGAAACTTACATTTTACCAGGATGACCATAGGTGACATGACCTGAATCCTGAGTGAGTTGTGAACTCCTATCTATGAAGGCAGTCCTTTCATTTGTATGGGTGAGAGCGGCCAGATCGCCGACTCAATAAGCCTACCATTTTGGGGATTCATCTTATTAGGGAGTTGGGAACACAGCTACACAAGATGGAATTCACAAGTTAATAGTCACTAATTTAACAATTAATTAAGTTTGTTTAAAATTAATGGATTTTATTAAAATTGGTAATTTCATTTTTAATTTTGAAATTATATTTCACTTTTAGAAATTATTTTTTAAATCATTTAAAATTGGAAATATCTATAGTGGGTTTTTCCCCACTTAAGACACCATCATTTTTCACTCAATATCGTTTGAGATTTGATGTCGTTTACTCATGAATTTAAGTTGCATGTAGTTGTTGAACAAAAGAACATTTTTTTGCTGAGATGGAAATGCATGCAATTGAGTGATTTTTAGAGAGAAAGAGTTCTCTCTTCTCCCGACACCAAAAACCAAGTTTTTCCTCCAATTCCCTCAATTCAACTTCATTTTGGGTTCTACCACACAATTTAAGGGCCAAGAAAACAGTAGGGAAGATCAAGTGGTAGTCTTCAAGCATTGGAGTGAAGAATTCGACCAGATTTATAGCTGGAGGAGGATTCTTCAAAGGTAATTTCTAAAGCCCTACTTCTAAGTTGATGAACATTCTTGCATGATTGCTAAAATTAATGAAATTAGAGTACTTAAAATCCAAATTGCTTCCACTTGTTAATGTCAACACCAACACCTGGCGATGACAAAGAATCCGTTGATGAGCCATAGAGACATTCTGGACTTACGATGTAAGTCAGTCTACAGAACCTAAAAACTTGTCTTTGATACCAACTATCACGACCCGACATTTCAACATTTACTAACAGGACATTACCCCTTGCGTGCATACCTTAGCCAAAAATTTTAACCCTTTGCTCCAATAAAAATAAAATGATCTCATATGTCAAATAAAATTAATAAAATTCCACAAAGACAACTCAAAACATTTCTTTGAGGTCCCCTAAAAACATAAATTTAAAACTAGAAAACATTGAAGAACTTGAAAGTTTAACATAAAAAGTTCAAGAATTTCAAATACCAAGACTTGTTTCAAACATGAAAAACATGAAAATATGAGCGGAAGCTTCTGTCTTGTCCCAATGGCACAGTTACGGATTCTTCTTGTCATTCGTCGGTCCATCCCTGCCTTTCCTAAAAAAACATATTGTAAGAAAGTGTGAGCATGAAACACTCAGTAAGTGACCAATTACTAGCCCTCTAGGTAACATGTTAAACATTTTATCTAGGCAACGATGTACACCCATATCAAATCAGTCGTAGTGAACTCAAAGGTCACATATCAACCTTAAACATAATCCTGAGGGGACATGCATCTGTCATAGGTATATACCCGAAGGTACAAGTATCAGTCGTAGATGTGTCCCGAGGGAGCACACGTCAATCATAGGTGTATACCCAAAGGTACACAAATCAGTCCTAGGTGTGTCCCGAGGAACACACGTCAGTCACATGTGTATACCCGAAGGTACAAAAATTAGTCGTAGGTGTGTCTCGAGGAGCAAACGTCAGTCATAGATGTATACTCAAAGGTACACAAACAGTAATTAATGTGCACATAAAAAATCATAGGTGTGTATCCCGAAGGAATACACAAATAGTCTTAAGATGTACACTACCCAAATAAAAAGGTTAACATGCACCTTATATACCTAGCATGCATCAGTCCACATTTAAAACTTTTATCGTAAACACAATCGCTTAACTTAGGAAGAATTACCAGAACGCCCTCAATCATCATTATATAACACTATGGTCAAATCAGTACATATCATTAAATCAAACCGTCCAAACATCGCCACCTAACCCATGAAAATTTATCGAAAACACCTCAGTCAACATATCATACAATATCAATCAAGACAGTCCCTTATATTATATATAACAATCTAAACGTTATCATGTGGTTGGGGCGACTAGTTCAAAGTTAAACCAATCATAAGACACTTACCTTGGAATTAAATCCAAATAGCTAGCCATTCAACTTCGCAAAACCTTGAATCCTGAATAAATCAAAAAACATAACCTGAAATTAAATCTAACGTTTAGGGCACAATTCCAATCATAACATAACTTGAATGTCTCCAAACAACTTACCTAACACATGGTTTGATCCAAAACCACTTTAAAGCTTCAAAATTAACACGATCCAACAACTATATCATCAAAATCAACCTTGAACTTTAATGAACAACAACTTTAGACCTTCTAATCCAACCTTCAAATATCACAACTAAAACAAAAGTTAAGCCGACACTTAATGGGCATCCCAAAATTCTCAACGAAGGCCCCAAACCTTACAAAAAATGACGTCGAACAATTTTAGTCTTGTCAGAAAGCACCTTGAAAGTCTGTAAAACCCAATTTCAAAATAAAAAAACAATATGGGTAAGCCAAAACTTAAACCAAAATTTTATGGGTAGAAACACCATAAAACACTAAATAACTTACCCAAAATATCAATTCTGGAGAAAATTGTCACACCCCACCCCAGATTACCTTCTTAACCAGGAAGAAGATGTGACTGCAACAGTTACCAACACTTTTACTGGCACTTACTGCCCAACTAACTTGTTCAATTTATCTTAAACCCTAGTATACATACATTTTCACATATATACTGCATAGATTACTCGAAACTTAACACATCTACATTATAGGGTTTCATAACGTTGTTCATATATACACTTATGTACATTACAACTTAGTGAGCCCAACATACAACACTAGTCCCCGTATGATAGACACATGTCTATTAACAATTACAGAGTCATTACTCAAGCTTCTTTCAACCTATGTCTTTAGGTGGCAGAGCAGCAGTAGAGATATCTTCTGGGAAGTGACCTCTACCTGTAGGGGGGTGGAGGAACATTTTGAAAACATGAGCTAGAATCCCAATGAGTGATAACTTTTAAAACATAAGCATCATACATAAAACTAGTAATAAAACTGAAAGCTTTAACTGAAAACATAAACTACATTCACATTAAACATTATAACATAGCAGATCATATCTGTACACAGCTGGACTATTTCTCAGTTGAGAATGGCCCTCTTGCTCAACTTTCAATACTTGGCCTCTTTCCTGAGAGTGAACCCAGTCCAACTCTCCACTATACTTAACTGCATTACTACTTAACTGAGCAAAGGAACCCTTTTGTCCAACTCTCCGTACTACTCTAGGTTGAGGTGTGTTGTCTTTGTCCACTACCTTCCACCAAGCTTTTCTCATACTAAAACAGGTTAAGGTGTGTCTCCTCTGTCCATCACCATACTTCGTAGTCTTAACTATCCTACGTGCACGTAGATTGGATCCTATCATCAGAACTCATATCTAGGACTTAGCTCCAATACCTTGATATCTAGTCCTTCAATACTATGTTGTTCATATCTAGAACTGAACTTCAATACCTTCTCATTTACTCTTTTAGTACTGAGCTATTCATGCTGAACTTGTATCTAGGATTGAGCTCTAGTACCTTCCCATTTAGTCCTTCAGTACTAAGCTATTCATATATTCTAAGGCACATTCTTATCTCTATATGACTTAGTTGCCCTAAGGCATTCAACACTAACGTATACTCATGATCATTGAAGTATATAACATAATCATAAAGTCAACGCATAAACATGCCATTAAAGAGAGATGCGTTACTTTGGAAAACTATTTGAGAATAGTTGTCATAGTTTTCAGTAAATATGAATTGCTAAATCATTCATAAAGCACTTGCAATTCATTTAAAGTCACTCACAGTCTTTGGCAGTTCTCCTAATGTACTCTTCCTTTTGATGTCAAACCTTCATATGCCAAGCTCACTGTGCATTGAACACTTAGAATTCTCTTCTAGGTGCTGAGCTTGCTATGTGACAGTCACACACACCATCAACGCATATCATGCGTCCATGTCTTGCCTTGGGTGTTCCATAAGCTACATTCCAATGCATGACTTGCCTCCTATGCGTCCAAGCTTTCAGCTCACGCCTACAGCCCATTGTATAGTTAGTCCTTGCACCAATCGTTTAGCCTATGCACCCATCATGTGGCACATCAATGCATGCCTTATCTGTTCGTCTAGTCGCGTGCCATATGTTGCAGCGCCCCTTGCGCCTAACATCTCCTGCGCCTGCCTACACAGCACCATTCACTCTACCGTACAGTCCAACGCCCACACAACATTCTCCTACACTTACAGCCTCAGCATGCGTTGCATAGCCATACAACATTCTCTTGCGCTTACGGCCTCAGCATGCATTGTATAGTCCAATGCATCTCAAACGTGTCCTTGCACCCAGGCCAATCATCCCTTGCACACAAATTAGCTATCAGCATGTGCGTTCAGCATCACCGTCTACCCTTTCAAGCTGCTTGCTTGTTTAAGATTTCCATATTCAAATTATAATTTGAATAACTAATTCTCCAGGACTTTTCTTAAGAAATTTCCTTCTACAATTTTTCTCTAAAATATCTTAGCAAGCTTACCTTAAAATTTCAGCCTAGAACTCTTCGTGGTTTGGCCGAAATCCTCAAAGAATCAAGACTGGCTCGAGCTTACCCTAAAGCTCGACCTTCAGCTGGATTCTTCAATCTCTAGCCTAGTTCCTATGGAATTTCCTTCCGACAATCCAATCTCAGTAGCTAAACACACTCAGGGTTTGAATGACTTTGGAATCACTTCTTTTGCACGAGTGAATTGCTCAAACCCTTTCTTTGAAGTCAATCTTCCCTTTTATACTAGCAGCTACATGCCTATCTTAAACCTTAAGCTGTCAGCTCATCCTTAAAGAGATAACAACCATTCTAAGCATGACAATTGGCTCAACTAAATGGTGATTTAAGCTGATTATACTTTCTAATTACCAACGCAAGCCCTTGCCTTCAGCGTCATCAACGCATAGCTCACCTTAAGGCTATCGTGTTCCTTCTATGATCGCATGCTCTTAGCTCACGCATGTCCTAGCCCACGCATAGCTCAGTCTTAACACATCACCAACCAGGCATTAAGCCTTCCTCAACGCACAACCACTGAGCATCGCATGCCTCATGTGTTGGGGTTGATGCCCTAAATCTCGTAGGGTCATATAGTTTGTAAACAATGTATGAACAAACTCTTTATGTGATTAATAAAATATATTATATTTTAGTTGCATTAACCACAAACCAATAAACTAACATCCAAGGTTATCTTTGTAACTTAAACATGTATGTGGAGACATACGGGTGGATCATGTTTAAATGATAACCTAAATTATCTGTAGTAGATGGATAAGGCTGGGTACCTTATCCTGGTGACACTATGAGTATGACCCGCTTTATAGGTATTACAATTATTGTAAAGTGCTACAAATGACCTGATCCTGATCATTCATGTATTAGATATGCGAGTAGGGATATTCAAAGAAGTTTGTATAAGACTAAACCACGAAATGTTTAGTCTCATTATATAACACCGCTCATAATGGAGACTTACATTTCATCAAGATGACCATAGGTAACATAACCTGAATCCTGAGTGAGTTGTGAACTCCTGCCTATGAGGGTGGTCCTTTGATTTGTATAGGTGAGAATGGTCAGATCGCCGACTCAACAAGCCTACCATTTTGAGAATTCATTTAATTGGGGAGTTGAGAACACAGCTACACAAGATGGAATTCACTCCTTCTCTGAAGCAGGGGTAAATAGATAAATTGCTCCCTTAAGGGCTGATTTTAGGTCATGAACAATATGGCGCCACACCCTAACCTGGCCCGAGAGGGGTTTAGTCATAGTAGGACTATGATCTATTGTTCATTAAAGGGATCAATGGTACTTAAGAAGTTAGATATAACTACGGGGGGAAAATGATAATTTGGCTCAGCTGTACTTACGAGCAATTAGTGAAGGGTCATCGTACTATTGATTGGCTATATCCAATGGACACGAAAATATATCTGTAGTGCGAATAGTACAGTTGTCGGTCTTTAGTGGAGTGTTCGACATTTAACGTATGGTGAGTAATGTAATTAAAGAGTTTAATTAATTATTCATGTACTGTTGAAGCTTCAAGCTATAGGTCTATGAGGTCCCTTTGATAGCTCAAAAGGATTTAGTTGAGAATCAGTTTTTGGGTTAATTTGAATTGTTCAAATTAATAGAGGGATTTAATTATATATGATATAATTTTCATAATGTATTTGATACATTATAGCTAAATGGGAGGAAATAAATATTTGAATGAGATTCAAATATATTTTTCCATGAATGGGATTCATAGTTGTTAAATTTAATATAAATATGATTTATATCAAATGTTATATAATAGAGAAAAGAAACTATAGTTTATATTGTATGTGATACCATATTAAAACTATAGGTTATATGTTATATCAATTATATTTGATATAACATATAATTTAATATAAATACAATATGGTAAGTTAATTATCATATTTATTTATATTATATTATTATTATTTGAATAATAAGGAAGGAAGTTACAACTCCCTTCCCCATCTTTTCTCTTCATTCACTTTAGTGGGTGATTATGTTTTTTATGGCAAAGAGGAGAATAAAAGAAAAACAAATTTTCTTCTTCTTTGACGTTGAAGTTGTTGAACGATTGAGAGAAAATAACATAAGTGTTATGTGTTCTTGTGTTCTTGAGAGAATTCTCAATCCACCTCCTCCACCCAAACTTTCCCTCAAACCAAATAGTCATAACCCAACACTCTTAGGTTCTCACCCCAAGAATACCAAGGACTCCATTGTGGTTGTGTCCAATTTCAATTCACGGTTTTGTTGAAGAAGGTCTTCAAGAGGTTCGTGACTATTCGAAGGATTCGTGAAGAAAGGTTCTTTAAAGGTGATATTTCTTGAACTTATTTCTTGTAAAAGCATGTTATAATTTAACTTTAAAAGCATATTAACTGTAAACTTTACATTCAATAATTTATGGAATTTGGTCGATCCGCTTCCGCTCAAAGTTCTCCTAAAAAGAGTTCCTTCATCATGTACCTTGCACCAAGACTACCAACACTTCCCAAGCAGTCCCACAGTTTTCTAGCACACATCACATACCTCATCGCATACTTCCTAAATTCATCGCATAGCTTCAGTGTGCATCATGTACCCAGAGCCTTGTGCTCATCGCTGTACATTGGTCAGCACGCACGCCAAGCCTCAAATCTCAGCCTTGCGCTCATCGTGCAAACCCAGCGCACATCGTATACCCCATCGTCTTGTGCTCATCATTTTGTTTTCATCCTACAGCCCCACATGCAACTATTAGTTTATCTTCGCACAATGCCCATACCATGCGCCAAATAACCTCAAAAGGACTTGATTGTCGCATATCATGCCCCAAGCCTCAGCACATTCCTTGCACACGTGCGCTAGGCTCAACGCCTAGCCTTGCGCCAACGCCCAGCATACCTTGCCCGTATGCTCACTAACCTCGCAAGCCCCTTGGCTACCGCTGTAACGATAAAGATTTATTCTTCTTTTATTATGCATCCACTGTGATGATGAAATGAATGATGTGCTAAATGCGCTCAAGTGCTTTGCGATGAAGATAATTTATGCAATACTACGTTCTAAGAGTATGCATTGATAGTGATATGCTCGTAGTATTCCATGAAGTAGTGCGTGTCACAAGTTTCCTTGCGCTGAAACCAAGTATAATTCCAACGCAAGTTTCTCAGAGTGATCCGAGGTCGAACACGGGGATTATTGTCGTTAATGCGATACTTATGTGATACATGCGACCAATTCTAATAATGAATAAAGAATGTCGATTTGTATAGAAATATAGATTGCGATGAAAGTAAAAATGCGTTGATAAAATAAAAATGCGTTGTAAAGTAAATTCCTAAACTGCTATGATACATGATACAAGATACATGATACATGATACATGATACTGAGGTCGAGGACTGACTATGAAGTTGTACAAAAGAATTGATGTATGCGATGGCAAGTCTTATAAATGAAGCAGAAAGAGAAAGAGTAAAGAGTAAAAATATCGCAAGTTTGTCAATCGCGTTAAGGATGCAACTAAGGCTCCACTTTCCCTTGGTGTACACCTCTCGGTGATCAGCCGCGTTCCTATATGTCTATGGTGAAACAGAGATAAACGTGATGAACGCAAGGTTGTTTCCATCTCTGAAAATACTTCTCACTTTAGTTAACACATTCTTCCAACTTCTCTCGATAGGCGGAATAACATCTTCACTTCTACTCTCACAGGTGAAGATGCCGTCGAGCATGCTTTAGCTAAACTTAATTAATTCCTTAACACAAATTAACTCATTCACTTAATTCTTGCTTTTTACCCCGAGGATTAAGAACACATCATGGAGAAAATGGATGATAAAAGTATGGAAAGAGACAAAAAGATGATAATGGTGACGATGATAACATTTAATTCTAAAATTAAGCGTTTGATACATGTCTGTGAATGAAGGATTAAAGAAGATGAATACAGAGGATGAAATAGAGAATAGAAACAAATACGGAAAGAGTGTCAATGTCTTGACACAGATCCGATCGGAGATTTGCGCTTGCCGGCGTATGAAAGTGGTAGAGAGGAAAGCTTCCCTCTCAGGCTTGCTTTCCCGGTAGAATTGACCCTTGCATAGAGCTTCAGCTTTGGGAATTGGAAGAATTCTCTGATTGGAGTTCTCTCGGATTTACTCTGTAGTCGCTTTAGACCAGCCTCTCTGTCAATATCAATATATGCATTTCTCTATGTATACATGTATATGTATCAGTGATTTGAGGAAGCTATTTATAGGTGAAACCTTGGCTCTTTGAAATTGTGGTCCCCACTATCTAATTATGGTAGTTCCGAAAATGGCGGAATGGAAAATTCCTTCTATTACGCAATCAATCCGTCAGAAATGTACAATTAAAAGTTGTACACTTGTCAGAATCGTCCGCGATTGCGTTGCTCTTTCACATCTTCGATCTATCGCCGCATGCGGTGTTGTTTTTTATTACCGCATGCGGTTGAAATTGCGTTGATCGCTAAAGCTCAGGATCGATTGTCGCATGCGCCATCATTGCGTTGATCATCTCTTCATTCTTGATTGATAGGCGCAATGCGACATAGATGCGTTGTTTATTTTGTCTTCAAGTCCATGAACACATGTGGTGACCCATTTCTGGCAAAACAGAAACTGAAACATTCTATTTCCCATCGCAATGGTGTTAGTGGGTGTGTTTACGACATTTTGTAATTTTTGTATTTCTTAGCCAATTTCTATACATCGACGCAACTTTCCTCTCTTTTTGCCGCAATATCTAAATAAAACAGTATAAATAACTTGTATTTCTACAAGTTATCAACCGCATGCCTTGTCAATGCATAGGGTCACAAGCGCTCAACATGACCACCTTGGCGTGCACAACTCCAACGCCTAGCTCCCCCACACTTGGCCACACTTGACCTCTATAAGAGCTCGTCTAACCTCTAAAAGCAAGACTAGGGCATAAGAGCTTGTCTTCAACACCCAACACAAGGCTAACGTATAAGCTACACCCTACCAACACAATTGAATTAAATTAGGCTACACCCTACCAACACAAGGCTAACATATAGGCTACACCCTACCAACACAAAGTAGGGAACTTAAACAAAGCATGGAAATAACGCAATTGAATTAAACTGAAAGTAAACTCATAAAGCAGTAAAGGCTATTCTAGTAAACAGTAAATAATGCAATGCAGAAAATCGTAAAAGAAAGCTACAAATAAAGCAATTAAACATAGATGTAGGGCTGCAGATTGAAAGAAGTTTTCCAGAGTTGCCGCAATAGCATCCCTTCAAGCAGTCAATCCTACTTGCCTAAGTCGATGGTCTCCATGCGTCGTTCCACATTGCCCCCATAGTAGGGCTTAATTCGTTGACCATTGACTTTGAATGTGTTGCTTCCATCTTCAGTTGTTAGTTCCACTACGCCATGGGGAAAGATAGTCTTGATGCAGAATGGCCCAAACCAACGGGACTTCAACTTCCCTGGAAACAATCGCAAACACACGTTAAAAAGAAGTACCTGTTGACCCTCAAAGAACGTCTGGTTGCTTATGCGGTCATCATGCCACTTCTTGGTTCGTTCCTTATAAAGCTTGGCATTTTCATAGGCATTCATTCGCCACTCGACTAGCTTGTTTAATTGCAACTTCCCGACTTCCCCTGCGCTTGACAGATCGAAGTTCAGCTTTTTGCTTGCCCACATAGCTTTGTGTTCCAACTAAAGAGGCAGAAGACAAGCTTTTCCAAAGACCAGAGCATATGGGGACATGCCTATTGGAGTTTTGAAGGTAGTCTTATATGCCCACAATGCTTCATCGAGCTTGGGTGACCAATCCTTCCTGAAGGTAATGACTACCTTCTCCAAGATAGTCTTGATCTCTCTGTTAGAAATTTTTGCCTGCCCATTGTTTTGTGGGTGATATGCGGTTGCAACTCTATGGCTGACATTAAATTTGGTCAACAAGTTAGTGATGATGCGGTTGATGAAATGTGAGCCTTCATCACTGATTAAGGCCTGGGGTGTTCCATATCGGGTAAAGATTATTTTCTTGAGAAATTTCGTCACCGTGGCCACATCGTTCTTAGCACATGTGGTGGCCTCAACCCACTTCGATACGTAATCAACCGCGACCATAATATATTGATGACCTTCTGAAGGTGGAAATGGGCCCATAAAGTCGATTCTCTATACATCAAATAATTCAATTTCCAAGATTGAAGTCAAAGGCATTTCATTTCTTCTGCACATGTTCCCTGTTCTCTAGCATCTATTGCACTGCACAACATGGGCATGGGCGTCCTTAAATAGTGTTGGCTAAAAATAGTCACTCTGTAGGACTTTTGCGGCAATCCGCTACCCCCCAAAATGTCCTCCATAAGGAGACTCATGATAAAGCTCCAAAATGTGCTTGGCCTCATGCTCAGGAAAGCATCGATGCAAAATATGATCAGGTCCAAGTCTATACAATAAGGGGTCATCCCAAAAATAAAATTTGACTTCATGTCTCAGTTTCTTCTTCTGTTGGTATGAGTAGTCTTCTGGTACTTGGCCGCAAACTATGAAGTTTACAATGTCCGCATACCATGGAACATTAACGCATACCGACATAAGTAGCTCGTCAGGGAATCTTTCTTCAATGTCTTTTTCTTTCTTCTGAACCTCGCAATTTTCCAGCTGTGATAGATGATCTGCGACTTGGTTCTCAGTGCCCTCCGATCCTTAATCTCTAGGTCAAATTCTTGTAAGAGTAACACCCATCTTATTAATCTTGGTTTCGCATCCTTCTTCGTCATAAGGTATTTGATCGCAGAATGATCAGTATACATCACAACATTTGTTTCAATTAAGTACTGTCGAAACTTCTCCAATGCAAATACCACTGCGAGCATTTCTTTTTCCGTGGTTGTATAATTTTCCTACGCAACATTCAACGTTTTGCTGGCATAATAGAAAGGATGCAAAACCTTGTCTATGCACTGACTCAAGACTGTACCCACTACATATCCATTGGCGTCACACATCAACGCAAATGGTTGCGTCCAATCCGGCGCAATCAGAATAGGTGCGGTGATGAGCACATTTTTCAGTATGTGTAATGCTTCGGTGCATGCGTCATTAAACTCATATTCGCGGTCAATCTCGAGGAGCACACTTAGGGGCCTTGCGATCTGAGAAAAGTTGCGGATAAATCTTCGATAAAACCCAATATGTCCCAAAAAATTCCTAAGTGTTTTCACATTGACTGGTGGTGGTAACTTGGAAATTGCATCGATTTTCGCTTGATCAAATTCCAATCCTGCCTTTGATATCCTGTGACCTAGCACGATCCCTTCTTTAACCATGAAATGGCATTTCTCCCAATTCAGAACAAGATTCGTTTCAACACATCTTTTCAATATTTTTTCAAGATTTGATAAACAGGAGTCATAAGTGTTGCCAAAAACTGAAAAGTCATCCATAAATACCTCGACTGACTCCTCTAAGAAATCTGAAAATATTGTCATCATACACCTTTGGAAGGTACCTGGTGCATTACAGAGTCCAAATGGCATGCGACGGAATGCAAATGTGCCGAATGGGCACGTGAAAGTTGTCTTATCTTGATCTTCCGGTGCAATCGCAATTTGGTTATACCCTGAGTAGCCGCCAAGAAAACAAAAGAATTCGTTCCTCACAAGTCGATCTAACATTTGATCAATTAACGGGAGTGGAAAGTGGTCCTTCTTTATGGCCAGATTTAGTTTGCAGTAGTCCATACAGATTCTCCACCCTGTAGTTGTCCTTGTAGGAATTAACTCATTCTTGCTGTTGGTGACGACTGTCATTCCCCCTTTCTTTGGAATGCATTTCACTGGGCTTACCCAGCTGCTATCAGATATAGGGTAAATGACGCCTGCATCAAACCACTTCACTAGTTCTTTCTTCACAACCTCCCTTATGGCAGGGTTCAAATGGCATTGCCTCTCTATAGATCCTGTTTTTCCTTCTTCAAGACGAATCTTATGCATGCAATACGATGGGCTGATCCCACGAATGTCTGCTAAGGTCCATCCCAAGGCTTTTGCGTTTTTTTTAAGGATCTGAATAAGTGCTTCCTTCTTTTCTTTGCTTGGTGAGGTAGAGATTATAACCGGTAAAGTGTTATTGCCTCCTAAATAAACATATTTGAGGTGCACCGGTAATGGCTTCAACTCTAACATGGGTAGTTCTTCTAAAGATGGCTTAGTACGTTGCGTTGTTCGTTCAGATAACTTGATTATTTCAAATCCTGACTCAGTTTGTATTGCGGCGCAATTTTCCTCCCACATTGTGCCGATCCCAAAGTATTCTTCCTCCGATTCATTCTAAGGCTCGTGCCAATGTTCTTCCTGCAGTTCCCCAACATATGGACAATTTTCCATATCACTTGGGTATTTCAACACATTAAGAATGTTGAATTTAACTTGCTGATCGTCGACCCTTATGGTAAGTTCTCCTTTCTGTACATCGATCAGTGCTCGCCCTGTTGCGAGAAATAAGCGACTCAAGATGATAGGTACCTCAATGTCAGCTTTATAGTCTAATATGATAAAGTCAGCAGGGAAGATGAACTTATCTACTTACACAAGTAAATCCTCTATTTTGCCCTCTAGATGTGTTATTGATCTATTGGCCAACTATAACGTAATTGTGGTGGGTCTTGCATTGCCGATATTTAACTTTTTGAAGATTGACAAGGGCATTAGGTTTATACTTGCCACCAAATCACACAACGCATTTCCGACTTCTTTTCCACCTATCAAGCATGGCAATGTGAAACTCCCAGGATCTTTCATTTTAGTGGGGATATTGTTCTGAAAAAGCGCACTACACTCATATGTTAATGCGACCGTTTCATTCTCCCCGATCTTCCTTTTGTTGGCAAGTATGTCCTTGAGAAATTTCACATAGCTCAACATTTATTCCAAAGCTTCTATTAAGGGAATGTTGATATGTAATTGTCGGAGAACATCCAGGAATTTCTTGAATTGTTTGCTGTCATCTTTCTTTCGCAGCCTGGATGGAAAAGGTGGAGGATCCCATCATACTTCCTGTTCAATTGGTTGTTCATTGAGGTCCTTGGCTTGCTGTGTTTTAAGAGCTGGAGGTTGCAGTGACTTTACATTTGAGTCTTGTTGAGATTCACTCTTTGTAGAGGTATTTCCTTCTAAACTGGTAGTTCTATTGTTCATGGTTGATTGGTCATCATTAATGATTATGTCTATTGGTCTTCCTATTGAATCCGGTACTGGTGGCACGGGGACCATTGTCTTGCCACTTCTCAATGTTACTGCTTGACATTGTTCTTTACCGCGCGGTCCCGATGCTCCCGAGCTGCTGGGAAGCGTACCAGGCGCTTTATTCTTAAGTTCGATCGCAAGCTGTTCAATCTGTACCTCTAAATTTCTAAGGGAGGAAGCTTGCGATTGCTTGATTGCCTCATTCTTCTCAATATACTGTTTCAATAATGTTTCCAAAGACAAGGTACTACAAGAGGTGTCAGAAAAGGACGGTTCGTCGTAGGGTTGTACACTCTGAAAATTACCTTGCTGTGATTCTGATTAATGAAAACTGAAGGATTGCCTCGATTCCCAGGATGACTGCTCTGATGATTACTTTGGCCCCCTGGTTATGATTCCCTTCCCAACTGAAAGTTGGGTAATTCTGCCAACCACGGTTATAGGTGTTACCGAATGATTCCTTGTGAATAGAGTATACGGACTGTTGATTCAACGGGCAGACTTCCCCTGAGTGCCCCTCTTCGCATTGAACGTAATTTATTGTGGCCGCTTGCGTCAACGCATTGGCTTGCGCTGAACTTTGAGAGAGATGTCCTTGCTGAATTGCCATAGGCTGTAGGAGTGAGGTTACTGTGGCCATCTGGTTGGCCAAGGTGTTCATTGTAATAGCTGGTACAATGGCTTCTACTCTTATTTGATCCGAACCTCTTTCCTCATACCCGTTATCTATCCACTTATTTGTATTTCGCGAAATGTGATCTAAGATGAGCTTTGCTTCCGTATACGTCTTGTCCATTAGTCCTCCTACTGTGGAGGCATCAGCACTGCTTGCGTTAGCTAATCTAAGTCGTTATAAAAAGTCTCCATCAGAATTCAATCGGGAATCCCAATGTGCGGACAGTTCTTCACTAATTGTCTGAATCGCACCCAGGTGGTGCTCAAAGTTTCATAACCCTTCTGTTCAAAATTCAAAACATCCCTCCGTCTTCTTGTGTTGATGGCTGGAGGGAAGAATCTATTCATAAATCTTTCGACCAACTGATCCCATGCGTTGATTTCATTTGGCTCTAGTGACTGAGCCTACCTCCTTGCCTCATCCCCCAGTGTATACAGGAAGAGGTACAATCTAATTCCTTCGGGAATCACACCAGGTATGGAGAATGCGTTGTACATTTCTAAGAAGCTGGTCAAATGAGCATACAGGTCTTCTCCTTGTAGACCTTAAGGCCTAAGTAATTATATGCGATATAATTAAACGTTTAAATTTATTGAAATTAAACGTAATTAGACAGTTCAAAATATTTAAATAATGATTTAAATATTTATTACATGAATAGGATTCATGTTTGAATTAGGTGTTTTATTAATTTAATATTTGTATTAAATTATTATTTGATTAATTAAATTTGTTTAGTTAATTAATTATTTAAAATAAATCATTTTTCAATTTGCAAAATTCAATTTTAGAATTGAATTTTAGTTTTATTTAATTTAATTTTAATACAAAATTAAATTAAATAAAAATCTGAAATTTTAAAAATGATTTTTTAAATGTTGAAAGTGGGTTTACCCCAATTTCAAATTGATAGTGGATTAATCCACAATTTAACACCTTTCCCACTAAATTAAGTGCAATTTGATGTGTCGAATTGTTGTAGCTTAGTGCTTGCATGTTTAATTTGTTTAAAATGGCTGAAGTTTTGAAGGTCAAATTCGTGGAGATATTAGCAAGGATTTGAAGGAAATCTACAAAGATTGTACTTCTAAAATCCTCTTTGTAAAAACTTATTTTTTAGCATGCTTATCACTCAAATTAAGTGTAGTTAGAGTATTTAATGATTTTGTTAGCTTCCATTTTATGCATGTTTACTCTATCAATTGATATTAGAGCATGATTTAAGCACTCAATTAACATTAATTTTGAGTTTTGTGGGTGAATTTCTAGACATGCATGTTTTGGTGATTGGTATGGTGTTCATTTAGCTTTGGCATTAGATTCCTCTTTAATTATGTTGTTGTAATTGTAATTGGCTCTTGATTGATGAGCCTTAATGTGTGCTTGAGAGTCTTTACTTTTATTGGAGTCAATAGAGTTGAAATTAAGTTGTAATTGAAGATTGAAGCAAGCTAGCATAGTTGGAAAAAGTAGAGCTGAAGCCACTGCCAGACAGCATTGCAATGTTGTCTTTAGAGCATTGAAACATTGTTCTTCATGAAGCCGAGGCATTGCAACGCTAGGTTGGAGCGTTGCAACGATGCTCAACCCAGCCTAGAAACATGCGCGCATGTGAACTGGTTCGTGGGAGGAGTCTGGTTCGACCGGTTCAACTGCCTGGGGTCTCGTTCAACCCTATTTGATCTATTCGGCCTCTTTTAGAGCATCGAAGGGTCAGTTCGGGTCGAGTTGGGTAGTCCAAAACTTCTTTGAAACTGTTTTTGAATTGTTTTTATAATAAATTAGTTTATTTGCTTGCTTATGATGCCAAAGTTGGTCCATATCAATATTATTTTAAATATTTATGCATGTGATATGTTATATTTAATTCAAACATGTATGTACATATTGTATGCCATGTAGATTTAAAATCTCGCCATAGGAAAGCATGTTATAAATTAGTTATAATATATAATAGGCATGATTAGGGCTTCATAAGTTTAATATAATTGTTGTATTAAAGTATGAAATGCTTATGTGAATGTTATAGTATGTGTATATGTTTTTATAAGAGTTATAAAATGAATTAGACATTTAAAATCTATAACAAAGATAAGTTGTATGCTCACCTAGGTTTAATAACAACTTGTTTTAATAGTTAAAAATAGGTCGTTATCTTATAAAACACGGTTACAAACTCAATCGGTTTTGAATTCTGTGTAAGGTTGGAGGTACTTAAGTTGAGTACAAACTCACTCGGTTTATAATCCTATCTAATTAGACATTCAAACATGTATGTTCATCGACAGCGAGTGCGCCGCCATGTAGTCTTTATATAAACCTCAACTTCTATCTCTCTGAGTTTTCCTCTCATGCAAACTCTCTCTACCTTTCTTTTTCAACCATCTGCAGGAACCTCAATCGACATCCTCTATCACTTCTACTGTTGTCCAGTCACTGCCGCCCATACCATCCATCAGGAAATTCCAGCCATGGGTGTCACTTGTAGGTTCGCCTTGTGCAAAATTCATCATTTCTCTTCCAAATTAATGAACGCTCAAGCTGGAAAATCTATGTTCACATTAGAGCTTTCTCAATCTTTGAAATCCAGCTCATTTCGTCTTTGTTAGTGAGGTTCTTGAAGCTGAAGCAAAAATCCAGATCGAGCATCCGAGTATTGGTTTCCAACTCGAACTTCATGTTTGAATCTTCTGCAACATAAAATATTGAGAATGATGATGATGGAGGTCTTGTTTGCCCTTCTGGTTATCGGCCCATGCCAGCTAATCGCAAGCTGTGGACTCCTCACAGCAGGTAAAATGTTGTTTAAGTTTCACATCTAGCACTAGCATAACTATCTGTCTCAATTCCAAATTTCTTGCTAATGCTCACTTGAATGATTGAGGCAACTTTCACTTACAGTATTTGTGAAAAACCCCTTGTTTTGTATCTATGAACTGTTATCCTAGTTCATCTTCAATTTAAATACCCAATGATCAACAATTATCGTGGTTCATTTCATGAACTATTTGTTTATTCTTTGTTTTGGCTGTAACGAGATACCTTTGTAAGTTTGAAAGATTACATTATTGACTCTCGTAGTTATGGGGTGTCCTTGATTTGGTAGGTCAACATTTTGAGGTGGTTGAGTAAGAGATTATAGGTCAGGTAATGGATTATTATTCAACAAATTACCTGATTGTTGACTTTGATTCCTTTTTCTTTTCAAATTAAGTTTTATGAACCCTAATTGAATGTGATTTTGTACTACAAATTTTGTATTTAAGACATGGAAATGGTTCGATATATCGTGTTGGTTCTCTCTCTTCTAACTTTAATATTTATATAATGTGTGTTTTCATTGTTTTTTTTTTTTTTTTTCTTTTGGGTTTTAGGTATTTTCAAGGAATTTTCCTTCTCGTGACCATGAAGTTTTCATGTTCCATAAATTGAGGTATTTGAGGTTGAGTTACTATGTGAGTTGTTTATGTTCATGTACCTTGCCAAATGAATTCAATTACTATATTCTTTTCTCTTAGTTATTTGGTTACTGTTGTCTTTTCTATTTGGTTACAATTATTAATTTTCTCTTAATTTTGATAAGCTTAGTTGTTAGGATACATAAGTTTGTTTTTCGAGGAGTTTATGTTCATGAGTTTTGTTACTTTATTATCATGTATTTAGCTTACATATAAGTAAAATGACTCTATATTAACATTTAATCTCTCTTATTCAGCTAGTGAAAATACTCTTTAACACACCAAAGCTTCTTAAAAGTAAGTTATTACCCTTTTTTGATATACAAGTGAAAGTTATTTATATCTAACAAAATTTTAATATTACTATGTGGCCCTTGTGAGCTTTAGTAAAATTTCATATAACCACAAGGAAGAGCTTTCTATATGTGTCTATAGTCGTTAAAACTCTCCTTGTAAACATGTATGAATAGAAGAGAGGAAACTTAAGAGAGTGACATTTGTATTTGAGAATTTGTAGCTTTACCTTTGAGTTCAATCGATAAGAATATTCTCTATAAAAGCAAGGTTGCATTTAGTTATTGAAATTAGTCATGGTGTTAAATGCGTGGAAATTTTTTGTGTGGCTTAGTTGATGATGGATTGCTGTTAATTTTTATGAAGTGGATTGTTGTCAGTTGATGATGAAATTCTAAAATTATTAAGTTCAATTTCTTGTAGTCTCTAACTTTTGGTTTTTATTATTTCAATATTGATTTAAGTTATTAAGTAAACTAATTGTAGTTCGGATTGGGTAATTAATTGATAATCTCTGAATTTATACTTAGTGACAATTTCATACAAAAAACCAATGGAAGTATTTGATCCAAAATGTCAAGGATGCCCTGACTTATTACATTTAATATGAAAGATATAAAAAAACATCAAATGTATTGTGTAACAATTGATAATCAAATAAGAAATGTTTATGTTTACTTTATGTAATAGTTGGTAATAGTAGTTGATAATCAAATAAGAAAACATCAACTTTATGTACCTTTGATATTAAAGTGTTATATGAGATGGAAATACTTTTATTAAGTGTTTTTTTATATAGTTGTTAAGTTGATATATGTGGTATGAGTGTTGATATTTGAAGATATGGGTTGGACATGGATGTTACTTCGTCATTTTGGAGATATGGCATAACTAAGACTTGTTCATATGAGATTGATAGGTGTAACTTTTGGAATTTTTCTTACTGGGGGGAGGGGGGTTGATGTTTTTGAAAATGTGTTCATATGGGTATGACAATAATGTTGAAATTCATTCTTTTTTTAATTATTCATTTGGGTTAATTGATGCTTCAATTGTTCATATATATGTGTTGTTTGTTTATTTAGTTAATAAATGATTATCCTCTCCAATTAAATTGTATCATTGTAGGACCTCAATCAAGAGCCATTATAGGTAATTTTTTAATTGGTAGGAGAGTTTCTTGGAGGCACTATTTAGACTTAAAGTTATTGGTTCTGTATTCTCTTTTGTTTGTAGATTTCAAGGAGTTGAGGATAATATCTATGAGGCTTTGATTTTGGAGTTACCTAAGAGTATTGTAGTGCTTGGAAGAGGGTGCAGTTTCTCTTTTTTATTATTACATATGCTCTGTGTTTTATGATTAAGGATCATAACTCGTTTTTTTTGTTATTAAGTATATTGTGTCCAAATGAGTTTTATTCACTTGTTGGGTAAGATAGTTTGTAACTTTTGTATTATTTATGAGGTTGTTAGTGTTGTAACATTGAAAGTATTAATATAGAATTGTAATTTTGACTTATATATATATATATATATATATCAATGTGATTGTTGGATCTCAAAATATGAGCAATTATGTAGGTAATTTTTAAGAGTAAATTCTAAAAAAAAAAAAAATACAAACTTAACAAACAAAACGTATCAAGTATTAATTAAGTTGTCAGTTTTTAGATGTCAAGAAAAAATTTATATTTGACAACTAAAAACTGTCAAGTTATGAAAATCTTGATTCATAATAAATGTCAAGAACTTAGATACTTGACACTTAAAATAAGTAAACAAATCTCATATACTTGACAAAAATATATCAAATAAATTACAGGTTGACATTTTTAGCCAGTCAAAAAATTTCTCTTATTCTTGACATGGGATTACTTGACGTTTTTAAAAACATCAAGTAACATTGATACTTGACTGCAAGAAAACATCAAGTAATATAGTTTTTATAGCAGTGGTCTGGTTCTAATGGTAGCAACATGAGCAATAACATTCGACTCACGCTTAACCTGAACAAAGGAGCACACAACAAAATTTAAAGCAAGAAGATGAATTTCCTCTACAAAACATTGAGCCTCGCAAATGGAAAAAGAAACACCAGTGATGAGATTGATCGCCATTAAGCAGTCCGACTCCAAAATGATTTTAGAAAAACCACATTTCAGAGTTGAAGACCTTTCATTATTGCTTTTAACTTAGATAAAGGGCATAAAAAACTACTTTAGAATAGTTAAAAGCAATACCTTAACTCACGTTTGGTTCATGGGAATAAGAGGTAGGAATGTGAAATAATATTCTATCACCATGTTTGCTACAAGTTTTTAACTTTGAAAATGAGAATATCTTATTACAAACATTTTATATTCTCATTCATGGAGGTTTTTCATAACTACCTAAATAAATAGATGAGTTTTTCCATTTCTATTGACTTTTCTCTCTCTTACTTTTTATCTTTTCATTTTATTTGTTTTTCATTTTATTTTATTTTTTTTGATATTGATTAATTTATCTAATTTTTATAAGTATGTTTAAATTAGATTTATAATTGACATATATAATTAATTTTATTAATAATAAGGCTAATATAATAACTTATTCTATTATTATGAATTAATATGAAAAACCATAATCTTTTTTTTTAAAAAAAAATATATGAATAACCATGATTATATTTGCTTAAATTTCTTTTTATTGGTAATATATATTAACATCATAAATTATTTTTAAAAATTTTTAATTAATCTTTAATGAAATATTAATTAATTAAATAAGTTTTTTTTTCCAATTAAACAACCTTGTACATTTGTATTTCTAGTTTTAATGTATAATTATAGTTATTTTTTAAAAATTAAAAACATTATTTGATGACTTAAAATCAATTAATTTATATCAACTTCTTTTATATATATATATAAGGCTTATAATTGACATTAAACAATTAGTTAATTAACTCTTCAATTAACAAAACTACCGAATGTGCAATAAATGTACAATAAAAAATTAAATTAACTACCAATATTTTTTAATAAAAATTGATAATATAAGTATGCAATAAAAAAAATTTAATTGATAATAAATACATTAAACTGGGGAATGAGTGCGTTAATTAAAATTTTAATGGTTTAAAATTGATTTAATAACTTAATGTAATAAAATAAATTAACAAACAAAAATTAATCATCAAAATTAATTTTTACTAATTTTATACCTATAATTGCATAAAAAGGTATAATACATTCCCAGATATCCTATTCTTATCTCCATACATAACCAAACACAGTTGTTCGCATGAGGTTTCTGAAGAAACGTGTTTCGTGGAGTTGAACTTGAGTTGGTGTTGATGTTGGAGTTGATTTGATGTGATGTGGTTCGATCTCTAATACTTGATTCTCCGATTCTCTCTCAGACGGATGAATATGCTTGACTTGGAGAAGGAAAGCATCGAACATTCTTGAAGTAGAAGTCTTGGAAGCTTGGAGTAGAAGTCTTGGAAGAGTATTTGTGTCTTTAAAGGTCTTCTGTCTTATAGGAGTGCAGCTTTAGGAGTCTTGGAAGCTTGAAGTAGAAGTCGTGAGAGTATTTGTTGTCTTTCAAAGGTCTTCTCCTTATTAAGGAGTGCAGCTCAAGAGTCTTGGAAGCTTGAAGTAGAAGTCTTGGAAGAGTATTTGTGTCTTCAAAGGTCTTCTGCCTTATAGGAGTGCAGTTTCAGGAGTCTTGGAAAGAGTATTTGTGTCTTCAAAGGTCTTCTGCCTTATAGGAGTGCGCAGCTTTAGGAGTCTTGGAAGCTTTAAATAGAAGTCTTTGGAAGAGTATTTGTTTTTCAAAGGTCTTCTGCCTTATAGGAGTGCAGCTTCAGGAATCTTTGGAAGCTTGAAGTAGAAGACTTGGAAGAGTATTTTGTGTCTTCAAAAGGCCTTCTGCCTTATAGGAGTGCAGCTTCAGGAGTCTTGGAAGCTTAAAATAGAAGTCCTGGAAGAGTATTTGTGTCTTCAAAGGTCTTCTACCTTATAGGAGTGCCTCTGCTTGTTCAGTGAATTTCCCTCTGGGTCTTCTGAGTGTAGAAAATGCTGCTTTACAAATGAAGATAACTTCTCTATTTATAGAGTTCTCAGGTGGGCTTTGTGGGCTTGGTTGGTCCATGGGGCCTGACCCTGGGCCCAATTAGTTGGTTTTGGGCCTGATCTGGAATTTGGGTTTAATTCAACTTTTTTTGTAGTTTGGACTTTAAGCCCAAATAGTAATATCAAATTGGACCAATTTAATCTCATATGATTCATCCGCATGACGTCATCGAAACTTGTTCTTCAATTTAATTCGGAACATGTATCAACTTCTAATTGGACCCAAAGTCAAATGATTTAGAAATTCGTCGTTAATTTAGCAAACGACGTGGTGACTTGTTGATTGGTTCAAAATTCTCATTCAACAAATGCCCCTTTTTCGAGATTTATGCACGTATAATGGGTGGATGAATCTTGAAAAAAGTAATTTGAGATCAAAGTATGAATTTTTACTCTTTTAATTTGGTGCATCATTTATGATCAAAATATGAGAATTTAGCTCAAAATTTGATTTGAAATCTTGTTCGTTTGACACACTTTCGCTAAGTAAGCTTTAATTTGAACTAAAGTAGGATTTATGTTCCACTTTAATTGCAAATTTAATTTAACTTAATTCGAATTCGAAATAGAATTTGGGGTGAAATTGAATCTTGATCAATTTTGGTTTGAGATAAAAATTTTGGGATATGCTCAATTTTACTTGGAAATGAGTATAGAACTAAGGTTGATTTAAATTTGAGATAAAAATTTGGAATATAGCCAAATTTTGACTCGGCATTTTATTCATAACTCAAGATCAAGGTTAACCATTTTCGAATATTGATAAAATTTGGGATATGGCCAAATTTTAATTTGGGACGGATTTGACATTTATCTCACCCGATTTGGCTGGCTTGAATTTAGAATAAAAATTTGGATTAGAAGCTTTAGACTGAGATTTAGAATAACAGTTGATTTTAATTTCAATTTGAATGGAATATAAATTTGAACTTAAATAAAAGAGATTTTGGAGAGCCAACGTATTGGAAGACAACCTTACTAGTGAGATCAGGCCATTATCAGCGATACCTACCATTATCAGTGAGATTAGGCCATTACTAGTGATACCAAACCATTACCAGCGAGATCAGGCCATTACTAGTGATACCAAGCCATTACTAGCGAGATCAGGCCACCACCAGCGATACCAAGCCATTAATAGCGAGATCAGGCCATTACCAGCGATACTAAACCATTACCAGAGAGATCAGCGAGAGCATTTCGAGCGAGATTGTGGGAGAGAGCGACACCAGCGAGAGTGAAATTTTGGAGAGAGCGACACTGAAGAGAGCGAGATCGTGGGAGAGAGCGAGATTATGAGCGAGAAAGTGGGGGAGAGCGAGAGTGGAGAGAGCGAGATTTTGGAAAGAGCGACACTGGAGAGAGCGAAATCGTGGGAGAAAGCAAGATCAGCGAGAGCATTTCGAGCGAGATTATGGGAGAGAGCGATGCCAGCGAGAGGATTTCGAGCGAGATTCTCCCTTTTTATTATTATTATTAATAGTTTTTTTCTTTTTTTCTTTTTTTTTATCTCAAGCAGCCGTCTACTTTGTGGTTAACAATACCAGCCTTACCGAGATTTCCTTCTCCATACTGTTGGCTTGATTCTCTCAAGTCTTAAGCTCAAAACTCCTCGCCGTTGAATCTGGGGATTTAAAACTCCACCGTGACCTCTAATTCAGGCAGCCTCCAATCGAGCATGATCTTTTTTGTTGACTCTTAACTAATTTCAGCAAGAATCGGAGTTCTACAACAAAATAAACAGTATTCAGTTCGAGTAACCTGTGATTTTATCAGATTTCAACTGATTAGTAGAAAAAAATCCCATCAAACTTAGCTATATAAATACTGGCAGGACGCATGCTCTTCTTCATCTTGTAGTGTGATCTCCTTCGTTCTTACGTCCTTTGCAGTTTGAATTGTGATTCTCTTTCGATCTTACGTTCTTTACATCCTTTGTCAATCGGACTCGGATTGCAAATCAGCCTTGAATTGCAGTAGGAAGCTGTAAGTGAGGAGAAGGGAGAAAGAAGGAAAGATGAGGAATTAGGGCTTCCCTTCCTTTTTGTTTTCATATATATATATCTAACTTACCCTTTCTTGTTCTGAGCAGGAGTTGAAGTATAACTCAAGAGTTTTTTTTAAAAAAAAATCTTGTCGGCCGTCGGTAATCAGGGTGGGTTTTTTTCATATCCGTGTGCCCGGCTCCTTGGTGTGCATGTTCTTCCTCGTATTCGTGCATCTTGATCATCATGGGAGGGGCCTCGCAAAGGCTTACAACTCTCCCATTCGATCACCCTAGGAAGGATCCTTGAAAGATTTTCCTTTAGCACCGTTCATACATCCTGATCATCATGGGAGGGGCCCCACAAAGGCTTACAACTCTCCCATTTGATCACCCTAGGGAGGATCTCGAAAGGTCTACCTTGTAGCGCCACTCGTGTATCCTGATTGTCATGGGAGGGGCCCTACAAAGGCTTCTCCCATTCGATCACCCTAGGGAGGATCTCGGAAAGGTCTACCTTGTACGCCGCTCGTGTGTCCCTGATCGTCATGAGAAAGGGCCCCACAAAGGCATACAATTCTCCCCATTCGATCACCTAGGGAGGATCCTCAAAAAGGTTTGACTTGTTTATGTTACTCCTTGATCAAAAATTTGAAGATAAGGGAAATATGCCATTGAGTATTTGAAAGATGAGGCGGATATGCCATCAAAACCTTGAAGATGAGAAAATGTGCCATCAAGATTTGAACGGAGTCAGGTTGGCTTAGAGTTGATCTCGCGTACAAGGCGGAGCCAGATGGACCGGAGTTGTCCTCGCATATGAGGTGGAGCCAGATGGACTAGAGTCGTCCTCAAACATATGAAGGTAAGTAGACAAACCAAACTTGATCTCGCATATTGAGTGGAACCACACCCACATTTTTGGAGAGGAAGCGAAGCTACACAAATTTTGGAGAAGAGGTGAAGTTGTACCAATATTTTGGAGAGGAAACGAAACCGCACAAGGACTTGGAAGATGGAGCGAAGTCGCGTCATCAGTTTGAAGATGAAACGAAGCCACACCACAACTTAGAGATGAAGCGAAGCCGCGTCATTAGTTTGAAGATGAAATGAAGCCACGCCACGACTTTGAAGATGAAGTGAAGCCGCGTCATTAGTTTGGAGATGAAGCGAAGCTGCGTCAGGATTTTGTAGACCGAGTCATTGAAGATAAGGTCGAGCCATGCACACCGACCTTGAACTTGAAGATGGAAGTGGGGCCATGCATGCCAATCTTGAACTTAAAGATGGAGAGGTATCAACGAAGCATTTGAACTTAAAGATGGAGAAGCATCGATGAAGCCTTTGAACTTAAATATGGAGAAGCATTGACGAGCCCTTCGCACTTGATTTTGACAAAGCATCGAAAAATTCTTCGAATTTGAGTTTGATGAAGCATGAAGCTTTGGCAGTAGGCTTGACTTTGTGACTTTGAGCATGAAGATGAAGCATCGATGGAGCCTCTAAACTTGAAGATGGAAGAGCGAATAAGATTTCTTTTAAAGAGGAAGCGAAGCGCATTCCACGTGTGTGCCTTTTATTTACCGTGCTGGCTCCTTATGAGGGATGAATATCTTCAATCCATTGTGTTGCCCCCAATAGGGATGAACATCTTCAATCTAGAGTGTCATTCTTTAACGGGGATGATCAACATCTATCTTGTAGTGTCATACTTAGGTGGTTGTGGTACATTTTCTGATGGACTAAACTTAAATTTTTTTAAGTTTCCTTCGTGCCTTTAAAGAAAGGAATCAAATCATGACGTAGTTGAAGTTTTTTTTAACTGAACTGAACTTGAAGTTTCTTTCAAGCTGCCTATATACCTTTCTTAATGATAGGGATCAAGTCATAATGTAGTTCGAAGAGAATTTTTTTTCTTTTTATGCGTGACTAAACTTAAATTTCTTTAAGTTGCCTACATACCCTTTATAATGAAAGGGATCAAGTCGTAAAGTAAATCATACAATTTTTTTTTGGGCCGTTCACATTTTAAGCCCATGTGGGCTAGGAGCATCATGCAGTTTAGGCTCGTGCGATGAGGAGCTTCTTCATTTAAACTTCAAAAGCTCTTATTTCATCATGGTTTTGATTATCCTCTTCATTTGTAGGATTCGTCAATATGATGAGTTTTGGCTTCACTATCAAGGAACCTTATGTAGTTATGTCAACAAAAAAATTCCTCTTCATGCGTGAAGGGACACGACTGTGAATCTTTTCGTCGTTATTTCATGGAATGATGTTGGCTTCAAGATTTTCATCCTTCCTTTACGTTGATCGCTTGTTGTCTTGAGACGATCAAAAGCAGATGTTGGAGGTTGATCTTTCTTTGATGTGGATATACTTAGCCTTTTGAAGGCTGAAGTTCGAGCAGAGGTAGTCGTTGGACATTGGTCTTCTTCTCCTACCGTGGCCATACTCAATCTTTGAAAGACTGAAGATCAAGCACTTGAAGGCTTAATACGATCAAAGACAGAAGTTCTTTGCTTCATTTCTTCTGAGTCTTTGACTTCTTCAGCAGTCACATGATTGTTGTCGACTTCCACTATGCCGACAGTGTGACATGCAATAACTTCTGATACTTTCTCTAGATGATTATTGAGAAAGCTTCTTGGGAGAAATTCTGCTGAAGTTGCCGACCATCGGAATTGAGAGAAGTCTTTGTCTTCTTTCTTAGCGGGCTTAGGCTTCCGTGTCATCTTTTTGCCTTTCTTTTTATGAGTCTTGTTTCTTCTTCTATATCTTCTATAGGAACGCGACTCTTTTTGGGTGGAGTTTGGTTGTCTTCTCTTTCGATGAGTCACTACTATCCACCCTTAGTTGTCATCTTCAAAAAGCTCATCTTTCTTTTTGGAATTTGTTGTTTGAATCTCTTGTTGGAACCCAACAACTATAGGCTCGAATTCTCCAAACTGTATCGGACTTTGTCTTTGAGCATGGAACACAGACAGTATTGGAACATTCGAAGTCACTGCTACTGTAGCGTGATTTGTCTGAGCTACTTCATCCAAATCTAGCTCAATCTTCTTTTCACGAGCCAACTTCATAATTTGTTCCTTCAGCACGAAACACCTTTCAACTGGGTGACTAATAACCTGACGATACTTGCAGTAGTTAGGATCATCTATTTTTCCTTCTTGTTCCGGCCGCTTGCATTCCAGTAGCTGAATAAGTTCCTTCTTTAGTAGTTGCTCCAACATATCTACCACATCAGAGTCAGGGAATGGATAAACCTTCTCTTGTCGTTCTTTAAGAGTTGGACGATGCTTCTCGCCCTTATTGTGCCTTCTTTCAAATTTTGTTTGTTTTCCTTTGGAGGAAAATTTCAGCGGGGTCACATGAACAACCATAGATTCTTTTGTGGCACTATCCACGATCTTTTCAGTGCCCTTGGCATCATTTTTGTATTTTTTTTCCCTTCAGAGACTAGGAAATCTTTAATTCCCCTATTGACAATGCTCAGCTCCACATCATGAGTGCGTGTTGCCAGCTCCTCAAACGTACGAGGTTTTATCCCTTGTAGGATGTAGAGAAGCTCCCAGTGCATGCCTTAAGTGTACATCTCCACTGCAGATAATTCAGTAAGTCTATCTTTGCAATCCAGACTTAAAGCTCTCCACCGATTGATGTAATAGATGACTGTCTCTCCCTTCCACTGTTTGGTATTTTTCAGCTCCATCATGCTAACAATACGCCTTGTACTGTAGAAGTGGTTCAGGAACTCCCTTTCTAGTTGTTCCCAACTGTCAATCACTTCTGGCTCCAAATCAGTATACCAATCGAAAGCATTTCCTTTTAAGGTACGAACGAACTGCTTGACTAGCTGGTCTCCTCTGGTTCCTGCATTTTCATAGGTTTTAATGAAGTGTGTAACATGTTATTTTGGATTGCTCTTTCCATCGAACTGTTGGAACTTTGGAGGTTGATACCCAGCTGGCATTCTCAGGTTGTCAATTCTCTTGGTGTATGGCTTGGAGTACATAAAGGAGGTTTGCAACGGTCCTTCCTACTGAGCTCTTATGGAGTTTGTGATCATATCCTGGAGTGGTTGAATTGACAGGGAGGCAACAGAGGTGGATTGTGATGGCTGACTTTCCTGCAAGACAGTCTTTCCTTTGTCATTGGCTTTTGTAGCTGGGGATTGACTTGATTCAACAGTATCTCGAGCCTGTATCTGATCTCTTAAAGCAGCAATTTCATGATCTCGCTCCTTTACAGCCTTCATTGGGAGGTTTATCTTTACCTCCATCTCTGCCATGGTCGACTCAGTTGTTACGTCAGTCATCATGACAGACACTACATCAAAATGTGATTTTTTCTCTAATAGATCAGTAATAGAAGCATAGTTTTCAAATAAGGGATTTTCTCTGATGACGATCCCGCCTTTAGGAAATTCCATCAGCTGGCCCCAAATTTCCTCCGTGATGACAGAGCTTAAGTGTTTCTTGCGACGGTAGCTTTGGATGTAACTTTCTTTGGTGCCATTTGTAGATTTGTTTGAATGCTGAGAAAGAGATAAGAGGTAGAGAGGCCCCACTGGGTGTGCCAATTTGTTCGCACGAGGTTTCCGGAGAAACGTGTTTTGTGGAGTTGAACTTGAGTTGGTGTTGATGTTGGAGTTGATTTGCTGCGATGTAGTTCGATCTCTAATAGTTGATCCTCTGATTCTCTCTCAGTCAGGTGAATATGCTTGACTTGGAGAAAGAAAGCACCGAACGTTCTTGAAGTAGAAGTCTTGGAAGCTTGGAGTAGAAGTCTTGGAAGAGTATTTATGTCTTCAAAGGTCTTCTGCCTTATAGGAGTGCAGCTTCAGGAGTATTGGAAGCTTGAAGTAGAAGTCTTGGTAGAGTATTTGTGTCTTCAAAGGTCTTCTGCCTTATAGGAGTGCAGCTTCAGGAGTCTTGAAAGCTTGAAGTAGAAGTCTTGTAAGAGTATTTGTGTCTTCAAAGGTCTTCTGCCTTATAGGAGTGCAGCTTCAGGAATCTTGGAAGCTTGAAGTAGAAGACTTGGAAGAGTATTTGTGTCTTCAAAGGCCTTCTGCCTTATAGGAGTGCAGCTTCAGGAGTCTTGGAAGCTTAAAATAGAAGTTTTGGAAGAGTATTTGTGTCTTCAAAGGTCTTCTACCTTATAGAAGTGTAGCTTCAGGAGTCTTGGGAGTCCTCTACTTGTTAGTGAATTCCCTCTGGGTCTTCTGAGTGTAGAAAATGTTGCCTTTAAAATGAAGAGAACGTCTTTATTTATAGAGTTCTCAGGTAGGCTTCGTGGGCTTGGTTGGTCTGGGACTAACCCTTAGGCCTAATTAGTTGGTTTTAAGTCTGATTTGGAATTTGGGTCCAATTCAACTTTTTTTGTAGTTTGGACTTTAAGCCCAAATAGTAATATCAAATTGGACCAATTTAATCTCATCTGATTCATCTGCATGACGTCATCGAAATTTGTCTTCAATTCAATTCGGGACATGTGTCAACTTCTAATTGGACCCAAAGTCAATGATTTAGAAATTCGTCGTTAATTTAGCAAAAGACGTGGTGACTTGTGATTGGTCTAAAATTTCTCATTCAAAGTCATTTTTTATTTTCAAATATCTTATTTCCAGACTTATTCTCAGACATCTTTTATTTTCAGACATCTAAAAAACCTTAATCTAAATGGCTCCTTATAGGAGACCCAAATAAAATTGCTAATTTCTTTATTATTTAAATTTGTTAATTTGTTTACTAATAAAGGGAAATATGGTATAATTACGCAACCCAACTCATAATAAATTATATAAATTTAATTTAGAAAGATGTGAAGAGACATTTACATTAAAATACAATATTATTTAAATAATTTTTTAAACCTGTATATATTAATAATAAGTTTTAGGTTAAAATATTACTTTGATCTATATACTTTTGGATTTAGTTATTTTGGTCCTTTGGAGCTATTTTGATGTATTTATAGATGTAATTGACCTAGAAACCCTTTCCTTACAGTTTCCAAGTTGTTTTAGGTTTCTCTTTTAACTTATTGAGCTTGGGCTTACAATGGGCATGCCATGTTTGGCATTTTGCTAGAGTCAATTTCAGCCAATGTTGAGGCCAAATACCTCACTTTAGCTATATTTTATGCTTACAATGGTTACTTGGATTGGGGATGCCTGGTGAGGCTCGGACTTGGCCAAGGCCCAAGTTAGTCTCTTCTCCTAGGCTCATGCTGTCTTTTCGACTTTATTACTCATGTTCTAGCTAAATGTTGTTTGTGTTATTTAATATAAAATCACCCGTAACATATGTAATAACTTAACTCCATTTTAATTTATTTCTCACATAGGTACTTATAGACATATACAAATATTTTTTTAATCATTATAAAATCATTTTACAAAAATTGATTGAATGAATTTTAACTTATGTATTTAGGTGAATTTTATAAATGTTTGTAGATTGTCCTATTTTTACAAATATTTTGAAAATCTGTCTTAAAATGGCACTTAATCTAGATATAAAACACCATGAAAAAAATACATTATCGTCAAAACAAACTAGCATGTAGATGTACATATATATCATCATCAAAACAAACATCTTTAAAAAACGTGAATTATATACAAAATGCCCCAAAATTTTGGAATATATTTGAACCCTTTCATTTTTATTTTGAATTTTGAATTTTATTTCAAAAAAAATATTTTCACTAAAATAAATTACAAAATTGATGTGGTAAAAGACATATTTATTATTATTTACACCAATATAAAACATTAAGATTGTTGTTATGATTTGTTTCTTCAGAAAGAAATATTGTTGAGGTCATTTACATAATTTTACACATGAAATCTATAATAATTTATATGAATGATATTATAAATGATGTCCTATATTCTAATTTTCATACATTTTTCAGCAGAGGCTCTAGTAGAATAATAGAATAATAGTAATACTCTACTTGCCTAATGAAGGCCCAATGTATTTTCAATTATAGTCCAAGGTCTCTTTACTTGCCTAACTATCTTTCCTTCTTTATTTCACCTCCACTTCACGGAAAGTCATTTTACTAATACAAAGAAGTCCTCTCACGACTATTCTGTAAGTCGTGCCCTTTGGTTGGTACAAAACATGTTCAAAGGTGAATTGGACAAAATGTCCATTAAATATCACAAAAAAAAAGAAAAAAAAAAAAAAAAAAAAAAAAACTTATAACTTATACTTTTTTTACCCTTTATAGAACTTAGACCTTTTTTACCCTTTTTTCAAGAAAAAAATGTACCATTTTTTACTCTAAACTCAATCTTCAAATTAAACCCTAACTTTAAATAACAGTGGCAAATTTTATTCAATTTCCACTACACCAAGTAATGATTTTTTTTGTACGAATGACCTTCTCCCACGTATTTTTATGTTTTATGACTCGTCCCCCACTATCTTATGAATTATAACTTTTTGCTTACGTCAGAGGGTACTTTCAGTCTTTCTAATAAACTCACACTCGGGATGAGATCTCCAACCCGATGTCTTTTTCAAGGTCCGAACCCAATGCTATCATAATAATATGACAAAGAAATTTTAGGGGAGTTTGACGGCCTAATGATATCTGGTTGAGGATGAACTCGCCAACCCGATTGCTTTTTCGAAACCCTAATCCAATTTCAAATATGCAGCTCGATTGAATAAAATCCAAAACTTGGATAACATTACCTATGATATCGCGACAGTGGTGAACGTCTCAGTCCGACAGTGACTTTTTCGTTCACCAATATCGCAATTTCACGAGTAATGTCATCCAAGTTTTGGATTTTATTCAATCGAATTGGGTTTGGACAGGAGATCTCATCCAGAGCACGAGTTCATTGGAAAGGCTGAAAGTACCATCTGACATAAGCAAAAGGTTATAAGTCATAAGATGGTGGGAGGCAAGTCATAAAGCATAAAGCAAGGTCATTCATACCCCAAAAAAAAAAATAAATAAATAAAAAATAAATAAATAAAACTCCTAAGCAATTATTATTATTAGGAGTGTACATGGGTTGGGTTGGGTTGAGGGTGTTTTTTGGACCAACCAGAAAATTTGGGTTTGTTAGATTGGCAACCCAAAGAATCCAAATAAAGTCTCTAACCCAACCCAACCCAACCCTTAAAATTCAGGTTGGGTTGGGTTGGGTTGTCGGGTTATAATTTGTTTTTTTTCTTTTTAATTAAAAATATGTAAATTTATATACAACACATGAGTAATAATTAAAATCTCATAAAATTCAAATGCTAAATACCAATTATATCTAAGATATTTATTGCAAACTTTAAATAAAGACAAATATCATAACAATTTTAAATAAAAATATTTAAAATTCACAAATTAATCAATACAAAGTAATCAAATTTTAAATAAAGATAAATATATATGTATATTATTATATATATAAAATCGGGTGTTGGGTCAACCTAAATTTTTTTTAGCCAACCCAACCCAACAAAAATGAAAAAGTTTAAACCCATGTTGGAGGAAAATTAGGGATGGGTTACGCCAGGCAAACTCATCGTTAGACATGGCTTAAGCTATGCATTTACGCCCATGCGTCAGAGGTCATGCGTTGGAATGAAAATGCGTTAATCTAGTATGCAATGACCATGCGTTCCTATCACAAGTTTTCTTATGCTCGCACCAAGTATAACGCAAACGCAAGTTTCTCGGGTAATCCGAGGTCGAACACAGGGACTTGTCACTCAATAATGCTTGTGAAGCAATGCATTTGAGGTGATGAATAAAAATAAAAAGAAAAAGTTTAATAGATTTACACACTACTCCTACTCCTATCTAAATAGATTGAGCAATAGAAGACTTGCGATGAGAATAGGTAGATACACAATAACCATTAACACATAGTAATGTTTATTATCTTAAATCGCTCGAGTAATCCCAACTCGTCACACTAACGCATCGCACACCTCTCAATGATCAGCCGCATGACTATATCTCTATAGTGCATGGTTGCGTCGAACATAAGATTGTGCCTATCTCTAGGAACAATGCATACTTTGCTTTAGCGTGTTCCATCTCTTACCTTCTCAGGCAGTTAGACGCGATTATTTAACTTATAGACAAGAAATGCAACAACCCATAAACAAGCATTGCTACAGCCTTTCACCAAGCAAAGGGGATTAACTCACTATACTCGCACAATGCACACCTCTCGGTGGGTTGCTACATGCGTCCTATCTCTAGCTACACGATTAAGTATGCGATCGCCTTTGATAAATAAACGATGAAGGTAAATGATCATAAAGATAAAGATGATGAAGAAGATGGCATTGAAGGAATCCAGAGATACATTGATTACAAAATGTCTTAATATCTTAAGCTAAAATGTAATACAATACAGAGGTTAGAAGAGAAATGAAGGACTCTGCGTCAAGGCTGTCGGTGGTGCCATGGATGAATGGTGGAGATGTCTCTCTCGAGCTCTATCTCCAGTGAAAGCTTCGGTCGTCACTCGGTTTGGTTTGTGAAGGTGAAGAATTCTCACTGAAAATCTTGCTCAAGCTCTCATCTGTGATCGCAAACCTCTGCCTTGAGGCAGAAGTTCGGATGCTTTGAAATGAAGGTCGAAGGGGCTATTTATAAGGTTTAAACGCCGACAGTTATCATGATTGCGTTATGTCTCACTACTGCCTTTGTCATGGTATGGGCAATGTCACATCATCTTATCTTGTTGATACTCCCAAGGTATGCGTCCAAGCTTGATTCAGCTGAAGTATCAACGTGTTCTACCCATCTTGCGATCTCCTTCTATTATGGTTGTCACTCCGTGGCCGCAATTTTCAATTGATCACCGCATTCGCTTGATCACCGCAACTTCCATGCAATGGGCACATGCGATCACCGCATGCATTCGTCTATGCGCTAGCTCAGTTTTCAGTGTATGCGTTTGTCTTTGCGGTCGCCTGGCTTCAGCGCATGTGTTTGTCTATGATTGCTTATTTCCAACGCATGTGTTTGATTCCTGCGATAGCTACAAAAATAGACACTTTGGCACGGAGTAATGCATAATATTGGGGTCAGTGATTAGGTGTCAATCGACGCAAAACTCAATTTTTCGCAAATTCTAAGTGTTATCACCGCATTTTCTACTTATTAGCCCTCATAATTCTAAATAAAAGGCTTATAAATAACTGGCATTTCTACAGTTATCACCAACACCAACCCAAAAACAAAACAAACCCAACTCAATCCTTTAATTTGGGTTGGTAGTCCGAGTTGTTCGAATTGTCGGTTATTTGAACACCCCTAATTATTAATTATTATGGAAATTTGTGAAAAATAGTTAGATGTTAGGTTCCCACCTTATAAAACTAGCATGTTTTTTGAAAACTCGTAAAAATAGTTTTTCTCTGGTCCATCTCGAGTGAGATCGACGGTCGAGATTTTAGTTAAAAAATCAACTTTTCCAACTTATGATTCGTTTTGGCATTTCCGGTACATTTCCCCGATTAACCAAGATTTGCTATATATATATATATATATATAATATATACTTCGAATCTTCCCAAATCTTATACCTATGTTTCAAATTTTCTTCAAAATCGGTTATGTTTACTAAATAATATATCAAATAATTACGTAATTTTTCAAATATTTAGCATAATTTATGTTTTCACAATTTTATGAATTTCCAAAATTTCAAATGCCTTTTCCAATTATCAAATTAGATTTTTAAAATTGATTCAACATTTTTAAATTTTGAAAAAGATCAAATTTTTCGAAAATTTTGGTAAGATTTGGGATATATATAGAATCTCGGTGTTAATTATGTCCAAGATTCTACCGAGAAAGCTCAAATATATGAGTTTTGGTGTTAATTATGTCCGAGATTTCATCGAGAAAGCTCAAATATATATAATCTCGGTGTTATTTTGTCCTAGATTAGCACCAAAATGCACATAATCTCGATATATAATCTAGCGAGATGTACCAAGAAAGCTTCAAACAATTGATAAGTTGAAAAAAAAATTATTTATTAACTAAAATCTCGTGGTCGAAATTATTTTTACGAGTTTTAAAAAAAGATGCTAATTTTATAAGATAAAAACTTAAACGTGTTATTTCTAACAGTTTGCCAAATTATTATTATTGTTGTTGTTGTTACTAGTTAAAAAAGGAAAAAATTGATAATAGCTTAAGATTTTATTTTATGTTTCCCTCGGGATGTATATGGGTTGGGTTGGGTTGGGTTGGGTTGAGTGTACGTTTAGGACCAACCTGAAAATTTGGTTTGGTTGGGTTAGCAACTCAAATAAAGTCTCCAACCCAACCCATTCTTTAAAAATCGGGTTGGGTTGGGTTGTCGGGTTATAATTTTTTTCTTTTTAATTAAAAATATGTAAATTTATATACACCACATGACTAATAACTACATTCTCGTAAAATTGAAATACTAAATACCAAATATCTATGATATTTATAACAAACTTTAAACAAATACAAATATCATAATAATTTTTAAAGTAGTTAACAAATTAATCAATATAAGATAATCAAACTTCAAAATATATATATATATTTCGAGTTGGGTTGGATCAATCCAATTTTTAGCCAAAATACGATCCAACCTAATCTAAGAATAAAACTAACCTAATCTCACCCTTAAAATGAATGAAATTGTTACTAAATACATAAGCACTTTTTTGATGCTTGATTAACCAGGAACGACCTAATTAAATTCGCCTTCTACTCCGTTGATTCTCTGCTTTGTCGGAACTTTCAAGAATCTCCCTCGAAACCCATTGACGTAAACTTTTCTTCTTCTTTATCACAATTCATTTGAAATTCAACGACATTCAACATTTACGTTATCTATTTTCCTCTCTGAATGTAAACTTGGCTCGATGCATTTATATTCCGAGAATAAACTTTGAATTATTTCTGATGGGGTTCTTAATTTGAATCGAGTGGCGATTGCTGTTTATGATATTTGAATTCTGGAATTAATGTATCGACTAATTTGTCTTGCCGTCTTGTAATTTTCGCTATGCTAAATTTAATTAGACGTTAACCTAATAATTTGTTGTTTTGCCCTGCATTCTCGTTGGACTGGATGTAGTCTTATAATTGTTGATGTATGTGTGTGTTCATAACTTGATACAGTGATTAACCAGGTTTTTATGATGTTGAATTTGGCCAAATTGATTGTTTATCCTTTGTATTGTTAGTTTAGATGCAATTGAATTATATTCTGTATGCTGCATTTGGATTTTGATCTCTTAGGGACACACTTTTGTAACGAACTGCAAAATCTTTCTTGCTTCTCATCCTTGGTTGTTTTTTAAGTTCTAGATGTTCTGATTTTTTGTTCCTTCACTTTCTTTTGTCAGCTTTTGGATTTTGTGTTCATTTGACAACGATATTTTTCTTCCACCAGTGTTGATGGAGAAAAGATTTGTTCATAAACAAACAAAAACCGCAGATGATATGGATGCTGAGCAAACCAAACTCGATGGTTTGACCTCATTGTCACAAGTGCATTCTTCAAGAAGGAAGAGAAAGAGAAACGACATTGAAACTATTGATGGGATTAGAAAGATGCAGAGTAAGGGTGTGAAAACAGTTGAGAAAGAGGTTGAGTTGGTTGATGAAATCTCGGGGTTGCCTGAATCTGTGATTCATCATATATTGTCATTCTTGCGTAGTGCAAAAGAGGCTGCTCGAACCAGTATCCTGTCGAAGAAGTGGAGAGATGCATGGAAGTCCTTTTCTGTACTAACATTTGATGAACGCTTCTTTCTCAAGACAGAAGTCGATCTTAGTAGAGATAATCGAAGGCAGACGTTTATTGACTCCATTGATAACTCCTTGCGAAGTCACCTTGCACAGAACTTGGGCATTTGCAAGCTAGTGTTACGTATAACCCCAAAGCTTGTACCGTATCTGAAACAGTGGGTTGAAATGGCAGGGGCAAATGGCTTAGGTGAGCTTGATATCCATGTTGAGATCACACATCAACGTTACAAAGTGCCACCATTTATGCATTCTATCAAGACTCTAACTGGATTGAGATTGCACGGTCTTAACTGGTCGAGTTTTGAGGCTTCAGAGTTCAAGAATTTGCAAAAGCTGTATCTCCGAAGGCTACAAGTAGATCAGCAGATAATCCAGCAATTGGTTTCTACCAGTCCTTTACTCATGGACTTGAGAATTATAGAATGTCTAGGATTAAAAAACTTGGAGATTTCGGGTTTTCAAAAGCTTGAAAGGGTTGACTTGTACCAATGCCATGGTCTGAAAACGATCGAGTTCCAAGTTACTAGTCTGAAAACATTTTGGTATTGTACAAAGAAATATTCATGGTGTAAACTTAACTTAGAGTCCTGTACATCCTTGAAGAGGTTGGCAATAGAGGACCCATCTATGACAGATACTTTCTTTAATAAGCTACTAGTCAGCTTTCCAATCCTCGAGAAATTGGATCTCAGCAGATGCAACAAGTTCAAGATTATTGAAATATCAAATGCCAAGCTTCGGAGTCTAGGCTTGAGAAGTTGCAAGAGACTGAAAGCTGTGGATATTGATACTCTAACTCCTTGTTCGTTAGACTATACAGGCCACCATATGGTTTATGTGCTCGGGCGGTTGCATCTAAACAAAGCAAAGTTTTCTTTGGTTTCAAAAAAGGAAGACGGTGAATATAATTTTCCAATTCGAAATATTGGCATCCAGTCTTTTCTTCGATGTCATTGTAATGGTTTTAAAATTATCGTCTGGTTTTGCAAGGTAACAATGGCCTCCTCCTGTTTTTGCATACTTGTTCCTGCTACAACAACAATCTTAACGCATCACTTGTTCTCTTTCTTGCATATGATTGTGAATCAAGACTGTTATAATTTACGATGGGAGCAAAGAAATCTTCCTTCCTCCTTCCCCCAATCTCAAACTTGATGTTATCAAGCCATCTACAGACGTCAAAGATTTATTAGACGATTTGTTGACAAAAGGTCACCCGGAGAGGATTATGGTCGTGCCATCTCCCAGCAGCGAAGTGTTGAAGGTAAATCTAAATCTTTAATTCACATTAGCCAAGCACACTTTTGAGTCAGTTCTGTATTAAACATTGACAAGCTATTAATGATATGTAGGTGTTGCACAGAATAGAAAGAGAAGCGGACCCGAGTTGCTGCAGCTACATTAATTCAAACAGAAAATGCTGGCGCCATTTCTTGGAGGATGCCAAGATTATGAACAATGCAGGAGTAGAAGATATATCAGGTTGGTTCAATTTTCTAGACCAAGTAACTATTATGAATCTACGTTGGGAGCCTCCTATGCATTTTGGTAAAGTATCTCACCATAAGAAAGACAGTGATCAAGGGCTATGAAGAAATATTTGAGTTTCTTCATAAATAATATCTAGCTGCATTTTTGTGGTTGAAGTTTTGGGATTTCTAGTTCTGATACTTTATATATTTTATTTTTTTTCATATGAGGAATGAAGGAATGTTGTGAGCTGTATCCCTTTTTATCCTAAAGAATGTAATGCTTTTAGTATTTTTAGTATTAGAGTAATGATAGCAGGCTTGCTTTTGAATTTTCATAGTGTCAATTAGTAGTTTAATTTGATATTTTATTCTGATTAACGTGATAAATTACTAATTTATTTTAGAGTTATATACTTATATTTGCTTAGTTATTTTATTTTGGGTAATTGCAATTTTAATAAAAAAAAAATAAATTGAAAAATCGGCATGTATCCCTAAGTTTTACTTTTTTGCAAATATGGCAAATGACTTCCGCGTGACAATCTGATTTCTATGTGATTGTTATGTGATTGTCATATCTGCAATTACAAAAAAGTTGAAGTCACAATTTTGGTTTTTTTGTCATACAATGTAATTTTTCAAATGATCTAGTATTGGTCTCTTTCTATGTATTATGCATTGTGTTTGGGGGGTTTAAATTTATTTTCCTTTGTATAATATAAAATTACTATGAAAAGGAAAATTCCATTCAATTTAGATAACTAGCATAACATCAACATGCTTTGGTATATTGCCGTTGTATTAGGGCTGAAACTTTAAAAATCGAGAGTTAAAAGGAAGAACAAATTGGTTCACTTTTTGGCGATGAAAGATTTGAAAGTATTTTAAAAGGTGAATATCTAAATTTTAATAGATAGATGTTGAAAGATTACTAAGATCACGTTTGGTAACTATTTCGTTTTTTTTTTTTAATTTTTGAAAATTAAATCTATTTGCTCTCAGATAATTTGCATCTTTATTAAATAAAATAATTGAATTTTTAGTTAATTTTTTTTTTTAAAAAAAAAAGTTTTTAAAAATTATTTTAAGGTTTAATTTTTAAAAACTAAAAATTATAGGGTCACAAAATGGGATCTATATTTATTTATTTTATTAAAAAAAATATACGTATTTTGGTCCTTGTGCATAGTATTAAATTTTCGTCAATGTCGATATTTTACGCTTACATAGGTTCGATTATCAACATGAGAGGGGAATAATGTTTTTATTACATCGTAGAAAAATCCACAAAACATAAAAAGTAAATAACAAAAGTAAACAACAAAATGTCACTAATGTAAATATAATATAAATATCAGACATGTTAATTTATTTAAAAATCATAAAATGTTTATTTACTAATTCAAATTTATTTTTTTAAATTTTTTTCTAGAGTTTCCATCGACATTAACATTTCCTTACAATTAAGACCTTGATACTTTTGTCAACATCGACATTTTAAACTTTCAAAATTGTGCATTTTTAGTTTAGTTTTGAATTTAATTTCAATTTAGTCCTAGATTTCAAAATGTTACCATTTTACCCTTGAGATTTGAGTTTTGTTTCAAATTGCTTACTAGGTTTTAAGATTTACACTTTTAACCTCTATTTTTCACTAAATCTCTTTTTCATGTTTAATGTTGGTGTCTACTAATTAATTTAAAATAATTATAATAATTATAATTAATGAAATATCACTGCTGAAATTAAATTTAAAATTTCATTTCATAATTATTTTTAATTAATTAATGGATATTAACAAAAAAGACCGAAAGTGAATGTTTAAATAAAAAATCGAGATTAAAATTGTAAATCTCCAAATATAATAACCAAATTGAAACAAAACTCAAATCTCAAGAATAGAATTGTGACATTTTGAAACCCAAAGGACTAATTGAAATAAAATTCAATTGAATATTATTATAAGTTTACATATATACCTCATGCTATTTATACTGTAACTCGTTAAACTTATCCATAAGAGAAATTTTTCCATATATTTGTTTACCTCTCGGTAAGTCCTATAAGTTGTTTGTGAGATTAGGGATAGTTAGGGGATTAGCAATTTTCGACTATTTATTAAGTACTTGATAGTTGGTATTTTTTTGGTTTGTCGTATTTATGTTATTGGAATGTCTTGAATCTGATACCGGGTGCTCAAAACGATCAAGTATACTGTATAAGGGTCATTGTATTTGTATTTGTATTATTTACGATTTTAATCCGATGATTTAGAGAAGTACGCTATATAAACTTAAGTCTAGAGACGCTTCTTATATGTAATTTGATTTATTTTCTCAAGTAGTAAACTGTTCTTCTTCTGCCTGTGAACGTAGCTAACACACTGTTAGTGAACCACGTAAATTTGTGTTTGTTAACCCTGTAACATATGTAAAGTCTATGTCGTAATGCATGCCATAGGTCCTATAGAGTATGTATATGCTCAATAACACTAATATCATTCTTACTAGTGCATATATACACCATGCATATATACATCTATGCATCTGGGGATAAGTGGGGAGAAATTAGTTATTTCGGTTTGTTTGGTTTAATTAGAAATTCTGCTTAGGTTGCTATTTTATACTTGATAAGATTTTGTTCGTTAGTTAACTTTCTTTTTATAGAGATTGAAGTTGTTGCTAAGAAATTAGCAAATGCACCTATTTCAGAACTCCCAGAGTAAAAAGATTTTTAATTATAGATGCCCATTAACAGCTATTTTTACAACTATTTTTACATTTTAGGTAGATTATTTTTATACCTATCATGGAGAAGACTTTCAATTGTTATGTTTATATTTTCATTTTCACCATCTTATTCAATCTCCATGTGTTTAAACTTTAATTTTGGGCCATAGAAAACATAAGTGAAGAACGTACAAACTGACATGTAACTGACATGGCCAATTAACTGAGAAATTTGAGGCTGCCAGCACTGTGATTTTATCTCAATAATCATTGGATTGGGAAGGAAAGATGCATCAGCAAAGAATAAAGAGTGAGAAATTAAAATAGCGCAGCAAAATAAGAGACACGAAGGTACATAACACAATCCAAAATTGCAAAAAAATCAAAACCCATAAAAAAGAAATTCACTAAGAAATTTCTTCCTTATCCCAATTACAAGAATACTATCTTGATGCATACACTCATATATTTACCAGTAGTTTAGTACCAAATCTCAAAACGACCAAAGTTTAAAGTGTTTCTAACAAGATCGATTTGAAACCAAAATCATAAACTCCTTTGATAGTGTTTAGAATCCATCACTTCCTTAAACTTTTCTACGCGGGACAATTACTCTTTTAATATTTTGTCAGAACCCTACCATTGCTAAATACAAACTCAAGGTACTCAATGTCTCTATTGTATATCTAACCATTTGAAATTGTCTACCACGTTGTGACTACTCTCCAAATAATTTCTCCCATTAAACAGAACACCTACACCCATATTTTCCTTTAAGGAAGAGGAATATGCCCGTGCAGAAAGAGAGTACGCGGGGGGGCGGCGGGGGCTGGGCTTTACATGAAGTCACCCAGAATAGACACTCAATATGCAATTTGACAAATCAAAGTAAAAGGTAAGTGTGGCCAATTAATTAGAAGCATTAGAAATTGAGAATATGTAAGTGTGGCCAATTAATTAGAAGCATCATACTTCAACCAATCCCAATGGACTAGAAAAATCAAGATTTCAATTCTAAAGAAAAAGTCTCATCTCTCTCTCCAAAACTTCCAAGAAAGTTGAAAGCAAAGCATTGAATGCCAACCTGCCCAAGAACAGCTTGAAACAAAATGCCTTCCCAACTCTAGGACACATCGCAAAAAGGTAAGAGATATCAACTCAAATACTCAAATAAACATGGTGGAAAGGATTATTTTCGAAAAGGATTCAGTTGTAATATGCATTGCAGTATGCAATAATCATATCACATATCAAATGCTTCAAATTTATACATATTATAAGTTCTCGTAGCTACTAAATTACAAATCAGTAAAATGTAGATTTTACAAATCGGAGATCATAATTCTTGTATAAATTGTTACCCTCTAGCCTTAAGCTCAGCAAGCCGCCTTGACAAGTCGTCCTCGTCGATTTTCTCGGTCTCCCTGGCCGGCACAGCATGAGCTGCCGGCTGTGGAAGACCCACAGAAACCTCCAATCCATAGTCGTCGGCCACCTGTTGCATCAAACTGTTAACCTCTCCCTCTGGCGTCGACAGAGAAGTTGAACCCGCCATCGCATTCTCCATAAACTCAGCCTGGACTTCCATGTTCACAAACTGCTTCTCAAATCGATCCATGGTCTCCGACATCTTCTGCAAATTACCAGTGGCCAAAGTAGTTTCCAAGGATTTGACTATCGAGCCCATAGATTTGTTTATGGTTGACATCTTTGCCTGCGTATCGAGACGAGCCACAACGGCATCGAGCCGCGAAGCGAGTCGGAGGTAGTTCATCTGCTCAGTACGCTTCCGAATTGCATTCTCTGCGTAAATTCGTGCTCCATCCATGTTCCCTTTCTCCATGGCCTTCTTGATCTTCAGCTTCTCGGATTTTTCCTCTTTCTCGCACTTTCTCGCTTGGCGTTGCAGTGATTTCGCCGTAAATTTCAATTCCATGATCTGGTTCAACAACTTCTCCGTATTACCCATGATCGGAACAGTAATAGGTTTTGTGAAGGTACAAAGAATTTTTCAATTTGAAATCTAGGGTTTTGAGAGTGCTCGGATATGGAGAACGAAGATGCGAAATTCGTAGATGGGAATTGGCTTCACAGCGTTCATTCCCCGTCCAAAATTAACCAATGATTCGACCTTTCCCGTGTGGGGCTCACTAATTTTTAATTGGAATGGATAACATTTTTAATTTGAGATAATAAAAAATATTTTAAAAAAAATTACAAATATAACCTAGTCCATTTGTAATATTCTTCTACTTATTAGGTTTCTGGACCGAGACGAATTTATGAAAGAACCAAGGAACACGAATTTATGAAAGAACCAAGGGACACAAATTTATGAAGGAATCAAGGGACTTCGTGACGTTTTACACACACATATATAACTCGTTCATTTTACAAAACTAGCATCTTGATAATAATAGTTTTTCTTGATCTATTTGGTAAAAATAATTGAATTTGAAGAATATTTTAAAATATATAAGATTTTGATAAATTATATAATATCTGAAAATTTAGTTGAATTGTTAAATTTGCTAAGATATACCAACATAAAGGTTTAAAAGGACTAAATACAATCGATAACTAAAAAAAAAGTTGTTTTTTCAAATTAAATCTCGATGGCTGATCTTGTTCGATCGATGAGAAAAGTTATTTCAACGTTTTTTTTAAACAAAATATTAATTTTATAAAATGAAAACCTTGTCATGCTTTTTTTCTTCTTCTTTTTTTTTTTTTTTAACAATTTTCCAATATTTTGATTATATAAGCTCTTATTTTAAAGTTCTGAATATGAGCATCTTTAAGTGGTTGACAGGGCTTATGTCATCAGAATTGGTGGGGATTGCTATTTTTATCTTTTTTGGTTAATTTTTATTGTTTGAATTTTTCAAAATATATTTATACATTACTTTTCTTTAATTTTTTTCACATATGTGTACATATTTATATACACATTTTTAAAATTCTAGTAAATTATTATTACGAAGATTGAAGGTAGGAAGAACCCTAGTTTTATTGTTTTTTTTTTATAAATATTTAAGTTTCATTGTGTGCTTTTATATATTTAAGTGAATAATTCTATAAAATTTTATAGTAATTTCTTAATTAGCATTATTTAATCTAGATATCATATATTAATGCATTCAAAACTATATTCAAGTTAAATTATAAATTTAGTCCTTGGTTGTGAAAAATATGACTAATCAAATTTTAAGTATTCAAATTTAATTCTAATAACTTTCGATTTTGTATCTAATAAATCTCATAAAATATTTAAAATATTTAAAAAAATCAATTGTTTTATTGTATTTTTAATTAAATCTTTATTTCCAAGTTTAAAGTCAATAGATATATTATTTTTAAAAACAAAAGGTTGAGTACTACATATTAGACACACAAATAGAAGAATTCAGGACCTATTATATATTTTTTTTAATGATTAAGAATTATATATAGAATATTCTAAAAATTGGGCTAAAATTTTGATCTTATACAAACTAATATTTCCCTACATGAAATTCTGTATCCGCCATTATTTCTACTAGCTATAGAATCTATTGTTGATAGACTTCTACAAGTGATATGGTCTAACATTGATAGACTCCAAGAGGTAGATATAAATTTTGTTATATCTGTAAACCGTTTACATTGTGATAGATTTGCTAATACGTTCGATCTGATTGTTATAATTGCAATTACCCGATTTTTTTATCTAATATTTATTTGATCCATTGAATCATTGACTTCGAAGATGGTATCTAGTATTTTATTCACTGACCTATGTTCAGATTGTCAAATTGTTGACAACTCCATAACAATAATTTGCAGATAAAAATGTTTGTAATGGTTAAAATATGGTAATGTTATATGTCATGAGTAATTTTGGACCAAAACGATAAATCAAAATATTAATTACCATATTCAATATCTATGATTCAAGTATCAAAATTTTGTTTTTAAATTTTTTTTATTTAATCACTTTAAAGTCATTTTTGGATAATCTGTCTATCACTCTCAAATATAATCAATAAATTAATCTATTTTTAAATGTACTTTTTATCTTTAAAAAATTGATTATTTAAAATCATAAAAAAATGGAACACGCTTTAATAAATAGTTTTTTCTCTACCCAACAAAAACAAAATCAAAGGTGCTTNTATTTGTTGTGGTGTCTTGATCCCAAGCTGTGGGATCCTCTTTGTTGTTGTATAATCATATTACCTATATATATATATATATAAATGAAAAAGTTATAAAATTTATTAAAAAATAAAATTTTCCCAAAAAATATTTCAAACACAAGATTTTAAAAAAACAATTGAGAAAGAAGTGAGGAAGGTGAAAGAAAGATAATAAATCCAAAAGAAAAATAGAGAGAGAAAGGGAAAAAAAAAAAAGAAAGGAAAAAAGAAAAAAAAGGAAAGGAAAAATTGAGAGAGAAAAGAAAGTAGAAACTGGAAAAAGGGGAAGATGGTATTTGCACATTGTTCTTCTTCTGGCACGCGTCACAGGGATCAACTGAATTCTCTCTCTCAAATTTTGCTCAGAAACCATTGCTACTTTCTCCATTCCAGTTTGTTTACGACGAGAATTCGATTCCACGCGCCACTGGAATAAGCTTCTCTCTCTTATCCCCTGCCAGAAGTTTCGTCGGCAGTGGATGATCAGAGAACCTACTCACAGATGTTCGATCTCACTCCGGTTTTTGTCTACTGGAACTCTTGTAGCTGGAGCAAGGAATAGGAAGCCTGGATGAAGGAATTTCTGCTCGGCTGGTCACTAAGATACTGTAAGTCTTGAATAGTGAATTTGTGGCCCAACTGTACTGTTCATTTCTTCAATCTTTACATATTTAACGTTTTGAGATCGGGAAAGAGCTTCCAATTTGAAGTTTTCTTTAGCTTCTTGGTTGCTGATTCTAATTTAAGTCTTTATGAGTTTCTGGTAATTCAAGATTTCGTTCTCTTTACTGAATTTCGGATGCAATTGACTGAGGATGGTATTCTTTGTTTTTATTTTTATTAACGGGGGCTCAGATGTTTCGGATAAGACAGAAACTCTAGCATGGCCCTTGCTTGTTTATCAATTTTGTAAAATTTTCGCTTAGATTAGAGATAGCAAAAGTTTGGGAAAAGAATAGTTGAAACTTGAAATCATGCCCTAGGTAGAGAATTGTAAAACTGAATCAACTTTGACGACTTGTACTTCTATATTATCTGGAAGTGTACATACGATGATATTTTCTACAGCCCCGGGGTTAGTGTCTAGAAACTGAAAATTCTTTTCGGAAGTTAGAGTAATATGGTTTCCTTCTATTCCAACAGAAACACATTTTCTTGGGGAATAGGTGAAATTGACATGCTGGATGTTGCTACCAATCGGTGGATTAGGTATGAATACCTCAATGGATGATATGAACTTGATTCAGCAGGCACAGAGACATCACTTGGTAGTTCGAGAGCTTGGCGAAGAGATTGATTTGGAAATTGGACCTGGAGATGATGATCCCTCGTTTGCTAGCACTCCTATAATTGGTGGACCAGTACGGGAACCATCTGCTGAAGATCATGATGAGAGTAAGCATGTGGTATTGGTTTCGCAACTTTCCAATGATGACCAAGATATGTCAAAGACACAACCAGCCAAAAGGAAGAAGAAGGTTGTGAAAAGATGGAGAGAGGAATGGGCTGATACATATAAATGGGCTTATGTTGATGTGAAGGATGGAACTGCCAGGATCTTTTGCTCTGTTTGTAAGGAGTATGGCAGGAAGCACAGGAGAAATCCTTATGGAAATGAAGGCAGCCGAAATATGCAGATGAGTGCACTTGAAGAACACAACAACAGTCTACTTCATAAAGAGGCTCTTCGGCTTCAGATGGCCTCCAAGGACAAGATTACTGTTGATAAACCAATATATGTAAAAGGTAGGATTTTCCACATTTTTTATGTTCTTTATGTTATTTCTCCCTGTTCTTTGGGTGAAATCACGTTTTCAACTTTGGAGGCCAATGTTCTATAGAGAAAAAAGATAACATTCTTGGAATTTCTAGTTGATCCATTGTACTCATGTTGATGAAATTAATATTTTGAAGATTGGGGCTTGTGTGTGCTTTTTACCATTCTCATACCTTTTTACTATTTTCATACTTGCATTTAATTAGTATGAAGCTTTTTTGTAATCTTTTCTTACATTTGTCTTTTTATGGTCATTATCTGCAAACGAAGCTCTCATGTCAAAAACTGCGGGATCGATCATTGAAGCTGCACTAAAAAGGGATCCTCACGAAGTTGAGTTCATACAAGCAGTACAAGAAGCAGTTCATGCCTTGGAACGGGTTATTGCCAAAAATTCTCAGTAAGTTTGCCATGAATATATAAAATTTTGATATTCTATTATTATAGTTAAAGAGTGGGGAGTTATAAGTCCTATTATTTCAGCTATGTCAACATTATGGAGCGCTTGTTAGAACCTGAGCGTATGGTTCTTTTCCGAGTTCCATGGGTGGATGACAGAGGTGAGACACATGTCAATCGAGGCTTTCGAGTTCAATTTAACCAGGCTTTGGGACCTTGTAGGGGTGGTCTTCGTTTTCATCCATCGATGAACTTAAGTATCACCAAGTTTCTTGGTTTTGAACAGGTAGCGAACTGGATAATGTTATTCTTTTCCTATTTGAGAAACGGGATGTTGTTGTTGAATGCTACACTATCAGAATGGCCTTGGTCTAATTTTATTATAAATGGATAAAGGCTGATTATTTTCACTTGGCGTTGCTGCATATTCCTTTGAAGTAAATTTGATTGGATGTCTTGATGTGGCAAAGGCCAGGCTTTAGGCCGGAGTGGTTTGTGATTGTGTATTGCAAAGTAATCGATAAAGGGGGGGTTTTTTTTTCCTTGTTGTTGTCGAAGGAAATATTAGAACATGGGCTGGCCACTTTCTAACAGACATGAAGGAGTGTAACATATTTATATCTTTGTTTGTTACCTATTTTTTCGTTTCTTCTAAATTTTATATGTATTTAAGGTTTCTTTAGTTTTCTATTATGTTGTTAGTACCCTTGTGTGCGTGTGTGTGTATGTGTTGGGGAGGGGGTGAAAAGTAAATTCTTTCGTCAAAGCAAATATTGCCATAAAGGTAACAACAGATCCTCTTTAGGACAAAAATCAACCAAATGTGTAAAAAGCACTCCGCACTCAGGTTGATGCTCTCCACTGGAACATACTACATTCTAGTTCTTGAATTGTATCAGCTTGAAAAGAACCAATTGTCTTATAAATTATTTTTTGTTCAATATGAAGTTAAACAACAGCTCACCATCCTAAGATAGAATCAAAATGAAAATTCTAACAGATTTATCATATATGTTCGTCGTACAAAGGTGCCATCCAAACCATCTTTTCCCATCCTGGTGTGATTTGTACAAAACTGAGGAGACTCAATAAAACCGTTTCTTTGCTTGATCTTGTGGAGTATGTTTTTGGATTTCTTTGCTCAACTCCCTCATGTGGAAAGAACCTATTCTTGGCAGTTATTCTTTGAAGAAGGAATCTAAAAACTTTTTTGCTTAATCTTATGGTAGCTTTTGTATTGGACCCTTCGGCTCGAGAGAAAAAGAAGAATTTCTTTGGGAGAAGAGAGGATTTTTGGGGATCATGCAGTTTTCTTTCTTCCCTTTGTGCAAGCTCTACGATTTTTTATTTTTTATTTTTATTTTTTTTGTAGCTACAGCATCATTTCTTTATATGTTAGTTGGAATTCTTTTAATAACTTGGCACAGTTGAGACCCCCTCCCCACTCTGTAAATCTTTTTAATCTTTAATGAAGTTTGTTTCTTACAAAATCTTTGGTCCACTGACAGACCTTAAAAAATGCATTATCACCCTACAAATTAGGAGGGGCAGCAGGTGGAAGTGATTTTGACCCAAAGGGAAAAAGTGATAATGAGGTAAGTTGTATACTATTATATGATGTCATCTATTTTAACAATTCTATAGCTTTTAAAAGCTCTTATACATTAGCAGATCATGCGCTTTTGTCAAAGTTTCATAAACGAGATATATCGCTACTTAGGCCCCGATAAGGTAATTGGAGAAAATTGACTTTTTATTCCTTTAATATTCGTGTAAACTTTCAGGTTCAAGGTTCAGCCTGTAATGTGATATGCTAAATTGTAATTCTTGTCAGGACCTTCCTTCTGAGGAGATGGGTGTGGGTACTCGAGAAATGGGATATCTTTTTGGACAATATAGACGGTTAGCAGGTCATTTTGAGGTACTTCAAAACTCTTAAGTACCAAAAAAAAACGCATCTGATGTGAACAATGGAATATAGAAGGCAAATTTTGAGAAAGAATTGTGTAATTTGTTGCTGGGCCTGTTATGAAATCATTTTAGGACCTGTTATGGACTTCATACACATCAGCATAACCTGTTCAATGACTGATCATATATTGCAGATTACACTCTGAATGAATTTCATTGTAAGGTATATAGTTGTCCTTGAAAAGAAACTTAAAATATATATTATGGATTCTTACTCATGCAGGGAAGTTTTACAGGGCCGAGGATATTTTGGTCTGGGTCTAGCCTCCGAACAGAAGCTACTGGATATGGTCTGGTAATTAACATCATATCTTTTTTATGCTCTATCTATATGGTGGCCAGGTTTCAATAGGTTCAGATATAGCTTGATCGTGGCTTCTTAGATGGGTTGAAGTATCCCTGAACACGTTAGGGTTATTTGTATTAATTTTGACAATTTTCTCATGCACATGCAGGTTTTCTTTGCACAGCTAATACTTGCAGACATGAATAAAGAACTTAAAGGACTAAGGTGTAATACCCATCACTAGAATCTCTCATTAGTTTCTAGGAGTTATTTACCACTTAGTATAGAAGTACTTTATTTAATGGCCGAATTTATGCTGTTGAACATATTTGCCATGCATTTAGGGTTTTTAGAGCTCTATCTTCATACAATTTTATTGGTGCCTGAAAGCCTCATCTTTAATGCAACATCCTCTGACGAATTTTTACTCTAGATGCGTTGTGAGTGGTTCCGGGAAGATTGCGATGCATGTTCTTGAAAAGCTTATTGCTTATGGTGCCCTCCCCATTACTGTCTCAGGTGATTCTCAGATATTTCTTTAAAACCACGACCTACATAATTGAGGTAGAAAGTGCTGTAGTACCTTTCTTCTAGCTTTCAAGGTCATCTTCATTTTCATTACCCAGGCTTTCACAACTAGGTGAAGGAATTTTTTCAATAAGTTCTTTATCGGCTAGAAATTTAAATACCAAATAAATATGTTTTTCATGCAATTAATTGTTAGCTCTTGCATGATGGAGAAGGCTCTTTTTGTTTGAAGTCTAGTCTGTACTGCTAGATAGCGTGAGTTTTGTGGATGTCTCTAATTATTTTCTTTATTATTATTATTATTATTATTTTGTTATTTTTAATTGTCTTTCTTTCATTTTAAAGCATCATCTTTACCGTGTGCATTGCATTTTTGCCAAAATATTTACAGAAAGCATCACATAATGGAGATATTGGACTTCCTGCTAAACATGTATTAGGATTCACTACATCTACATCGACTTGATTTTGTTGTTAAACTATGCAGGAGCTGTAAGTTTCTGCATCGATACTTAGACTTCTAGCGGATTATTGTATTGAGGCATTATGATTATTTTCTGAATTATGCTGTGATTTAAAGTACCAACGTGACATTTGTTTTTCTTTAATGATCTCTAGACATAATTTTTCTTAGAGTTGGATTATCTGCAACATAGCAACATGAAACATTCATGGTTCCATCTGAGTTAGATTTGTTTGCATATTCTAATAGACTGATAATTAGATGAAACGAGAAGTTTATTTCTCGTCCTATATTAGCTACAACTTAAAATAGGATCAATTATATTTAATTTCAAAATTAAAGGTCTTGTTGGTTTCTTGGTATTTGCATGCAATGAAGAGAACTCATAGCTTTTCTTTTAACATGTTACAATCATATATTTTTCAGATTCAAAGGGATATTTAGTGGACGAAGATGGATTTGACTACATGAAGATATCCTTTTTGAGAGACATCAAGGCTCAGCAGAGAAGCTTAAGGTGTGATCACATTTAGGTTATATTCTTTCAACAATTTTTTGCTATCATTTTAATAACTCATATTTCTATGTTCTGCACTTTGTCACTCTCAGGGACTATTCGAAGACTTATGCTCGATCTAAGTATTATGATGAAGCTAAACCTTGGAATGAAAGGTGCGATGTTGCATTTCCTTGTGCTTACCATAATGAAATTGATCAAGCCGATGCCATAAACCTGATTAGTTCTGGCTGTCGTATTCTAATAGAAGGTAGTAAACACACTTTTAGTTTTTATTTCCATCTGTCTCTCCCTATTTTATTTTATTTTTTGCGTGTGCGCTTACTGGTGGTCGCTTGGTGGTACCTTTTCCCCTTAGGTTCAAATATGCCCTGTACTCCTGAGGCTGTTGACGTGCTGAGAAAAGCTAATATTCTCATTGCTCCTGCAATGGCTGCAGGTGCTGGAGGGGTGCGACTCACTTCATCGACTCTGTGCATGATGCATGCCTTACAAATATCTAAAAGGAACTAGTTTTTCTCACAAATAAAAACTATAGATTGCTGTGTTTTATTTGAGCTCAAAGTTTGAGATGATTGTTGAGAGATCTGGGTCAAGGAAAAATAGTTTTGGTTGATATGGGTTTGCTGGAATATTCAGAGCAGCTCACTGCTATGTTGGTTCACCTTGAAATAGGAGAATGGACTCTTCTGGAAGCTCCAAATTAGAAAGCCATTGATGCCTAAAAAATTTAAGCGATGATCAGAATTTGGGGACATTTGATGATAAGCTCTTCTAATTATGTTACATGGTTAAAATTACAGAATGCTCTTAAAACTTTGCCAGGCAACTAATTTTTCTATGGTTCTTGAGAAGATTTAGATCTTAAGCACTAGTTCTGAAGTTTCACAATTTACACTACTGTTTTAAGCACCACTTATTTTCGGATATTTTCACCATGTTGAAGTGAATCCCCTTAGAATGCAAGGCCACAGTTGAACAGATCTGTTCCAGTAAGGTTGTTGAAGTGAATATCATAGTTAGAAGTGTAAGAAGCACCGAAAGAATCTATAGTTCAATAAATATGAAGAACTGGAATTAACATTCATGATTCAACTCTTCGCATAACATTGGCCTTCCAAATATTCTAGTTTCAAATTTAGTTGCAATGCATCAGACATTTGATTCATAAGTTTAAAGAGAATGAACTTGTCAGACGGCTCTGGATCTTTCCATTTTTATTGCTTATTAAAAATTTAAGCTTATCTGGATATTGTTGCTTCCTTGATGTAGGTTGTTGCTGGAGAACTTGAATTAAACCATGCATGTAATCTGATGCATTGGTCTCCGGAGGACTTTGAATCTAAATTGCAGGTGAGGGGCATCTTTTAGCCTGTCCTCTAGTGCGATTGTTTGGTTAACGGAAATACTTCTGAATTTCTTATTTGCCAGATTCAATTAATCAACATTGTGCATGTTGTCAAACCTTCATGGTACTATCCTTTATAAATTTCTTATCGGTGATGAGAACCACAACTGAATCAGTGTACTCAATATGATCAATCTAACATGAAGCCGGTACATTTGAGAAATGTAAAACTATTGATCTGACATTTCTGCCGGTTGGACTTTGCATGAAATATGACGTTCTATGCTCAGTCATCTCGAACTTGAATTTATTAATTCTAAAATTAAAAAAGGAGATAACAATGTTGGTTGACTGCTGACTTGAAAATTAATTTGTTAACCATGTGGAGGTTATCATTCCCATTTTATGATCGAGCATGCAATTAATTTTCTTATTTGTTTTATTTTGGGGTTTAAATCATGTTTATGGCTTTTCCATCATTTTAACTTGCAGGAAGCTATGAAACAGACATACCAGAGAGCCCTCAAAGCGGCAGCTGATTTTGGCTACCAAAAAGAGAGTCCTGAGTGAGTTCTACTCCACTTTAGCTCAATCATGTGATTGTAAAATGTTTTATCCGCTTTGAATTGTTGAATTATTGAGAGGGGAAGTAGTTGGAATGAAAAGTAAAGAAAAGGACCCAACAACCTCATTCACCATTTTGCGCTCTTTTTTTTTATTTTTTTATTTTTTACTTTTCCCGCAGTTTATCTAACCACACAAGTCAAGTATCTTATGCTTAATTAAAGAACATATGTGTATATATATTGATAAGGTTAGTTTTTCTTATGCCTCGTGTGTTATTCATTTTGCTTGATAAATAGGGCTCTTGTACACGGAGCAGTCATTTCTGCTTTTCTGAGTGTTGCTCAAGCCATGACCGACCAAGGCTGTGTATAATAGAACATTGCACACGGTAGGAAGGTTTTCAAAAGCTGCTTTCTTCTCCTGTGCCAAATACAAAGATGTCCCGCAGAAGTGCCCTTGTCAGCGAGCCATGTATTGTACATGGATTTCAAGATCAGGTAGGTTAAATTAACGCCCAGAAACTAAAGTTATACGACACCGTTGTCTGAATCATATACACACCATGCCCACCTGGGATCTCAAAAGGCTGAAATCAAGATTGGAACTTGTTGTAAATTACTATTGCAGCTTAGGGTAGGAAAAGGCCTCAAGATTTCTGAACTGGTATATGTGCTATCCATATGGCCAGTTATACTTCCTCCCTATATGTGGTTGTTACTCTCTTGTAATACATAGAGATGAGAAATAAAGATTTGTTTATCTTTACAATTGAATATGTTCAATGACACCATCAAGCTATTCCTTGGAGGGGCTGCTTCTGTTGCTATTCTTTCACTTAGCTCGCACTCTCCTTTTTATTACTCTCTTTTTTATTTTAATCTGTGAGTGTCTAGGCGAGCTTACGAGCATCTCGACTAATCTCATGGAACGATCCGTCTGACTCTACAATATTTGAGTGTCAAGAAAACATATTGTATATTAAATCTTAAGTAGGTGACCACCATAAATTAAACCTATTCCCTCTTAGCTCGTTATAACACTTTCCTTTTGTTCCTCATTAAAGAAAAAAGGTCCTTAGATTGTTTAAGAGGAATTTTGTCAAATGAGCAACAAAATACTTTAGCCCACAGCAAAAGTCAAAGAACCTATGCTAAAGTTAGATAGAATAGGGGTCTAATCTGGTTTAGTTTTTGAAGCTAGAAAGGTCTAGTTTGAAACTTTTACATAGTTCAATCTTTCTTTCTGCTTATAATGTTAAATTTTTAGGACAGATTTATGAATAAAGAGACTCACAAATCAATTTGATGAAGATTGGATTCAAAGTCTTCTAAGTTTAAAGTTGCACTGTTATAGACTCCATTATATTTTCTGATTGAATGAGCAGTTGTTTTGAAAAGCTATGGTTAAAAATGAATTCAAAAGCTTGAGATAATTATTACTAAAAAGAAAAAGTGCCTACGAAAATAATGTTTCATGTTGAAGAAAAGGCATGATTATAGCCGTGGGACGGTTGATGCAAGATGTTACAACTTGCTGACAAATTTCATAAGTGAATTAATGTGTATTTTAACAAAAAGAAGATAAAGATATTTTCAATCAAAGTACGCATGTTTCATGTCTTATTTGCATTTTTATCTCAACAAATGCCAAAAAAAAGTATTTGATCAATAGATTTAAAATTCTTTGTCCATAAACTTTTAAAATTTTTGCAATTTAATTATATATTTAAGTTAAATTTCAAGTTTAGTCTCTAAATATTAATGTTCGTGTCTACTAGGTTCAATAAACTTTCAATCTTGTGTCAAATATATTATTGATATATTTGACATCTTTCAAAATTTAATGGATGTATTAGACGCAAAGTTAAGCTTTAGTACTTTAATGTACGGTTTAGACAATTGAAAATTAATTGACTTCTTATAAGGTTATTAAAATAACATGCGCCACGGTGAGTCTGCTAGAATTCTATCTAGTCATTCTTGGACTTTAGCAAGACCCTTTCTCTTGTGGTATATTTGACATCTTTTAAAATTTATTGGAAAGTAACTTTTTAGTAGGAACTTATTAAACAATCGGTGACTATTAGACCTTAAATTTAAAGTTAAAAGAACATATAAATAAAATCAAATTCGAGTATCATAAGGCACACCCCTTAAATTTAATCTAAAATTTAATAAGAATTTTATTTCTAAACTTTCCATTTATGTCTTATAACATTTACCAAAGTATTTGAGGCTCCAAACTCTATCTCCATATACGAAATTTACATAAATAAAATGTCTCTTTTCTCCCTAGCACCAAACGACAATAGAGAAAAGTCTGTACTACTAGACTACCATGTTCTATTTAGTCATACATTTATTTTAGGTTTAAACTATAATATAACCTTAAAATTTGACCTTTGTTTTAATGTTACCCTTATATTTTTTTCAAAATTTATAATATTACCCTTGACCTTTTATAATTATTTCTATAACTATTTTGAAATAAGAATTTACTAGAACTTTGGATGAAAATTGGAGTCTAGGACGGGTGTGGTGATGTCCAAGTTCCTAATTTCACGTCATTCTAATGAATTTTTATTATAAGGCTAGTTTCATAATATTCATGAAATATTAAGGGTAACATTCCAACATTAAGGGTCTATTGGGATTGACTTGAGAAAAATGTTTTTAAAAAAACTCATTTTTATTTATACACTTTTGATAAAAAAAAAAATAAAAAAAAAAAAAGAATTAAAATACACTTAAAAAAAGCTATTTTGAGTACTTGCCAAACACTCTCATCTCTTTCAAATGATTTTTTTTTTTTTTTTTCTATATTAAACACTGTATTCCAAACCAGCCTTAAAAAGGATAGAAATATTTTTTTAAATAAATGGTAAAGTTGAGAAATACTTTTTTTTTAAAAATAATTTTGAAAAAATTACCTTTTTAGTTCCTAAGTTTTGAATAATATGTTATGATCTCCGAATTTTCAAAATATACTTTTTAGTCTCTGAAACTTTTAGAATAGGTGTATTTCATCCACAGTTTTCAAAATGTAACTTTTGATTTCTGAATTTTTTAAAATAGGTTTAAAAAGGTCCCGACAGTATTTTCTTTATTATTTTAAATTAGAAAATTAGTTTTGAAAAAAGACATCTTCTATCTAAAATTAGTTTTGTATTTTAAACTATATAATTATATAAAATAATTTAAAAAATATATACTTGAGAGAGCTTTTACACACATTCTTAAAGTTTGGGAATTAAAAATGTATTTTTTTTCCTCCTCCCTCTGTTTGTAGACTCATTGTGTAGCTCGTTATGATGTTGGTTTTGCAAATCGTTTTGGGATTTTTTTTTTTTTTTTTTTTTTTTTTTTTTTTGGTATTTGACAATTTAGAAGATGGAGAATTGGGTGGTAGACTTCCCGATTTGGGTTGTGGATATTATTAATGGTGACTTGTTGTTTCCACCATCCCTTGCCCCCCTTGAGTTGAGTTTTATTGGATTTTTTTAAAAAGAAAAAAATAGAGAATAAAAATGTGTACTTTTCAAATCTAGAGACCAAACAAATATATTCTAAAAAGCTCTAGGACTAAAAAAAATTATGTTTGGAAGACGGAAAACCAAACCTACTCTTATAACTTTGGGAACTAAAAAGTTAGGGCATCTTCGATAGAGAATCAGAAAACAAAAATTTGAAAACAATGAATTCAATGAAAACGAGTTGTATTCGAAAGCAACAAATTCAGTGAAAACTGTATTTCATGTTTTAGATATGCTTTTGGTAGCAGATTCAAAAATTGGATTCTAATTTAACAATTATTTAAAATGTGTCTGATACAATATTTATAAATCACAAAACTAACTGTAGTTGTCTACTGAATATTAGTTTACAATGAAACTATTATTAATTTATTTATGAACACGTTATAAGTTTAAAAAAAAATTGAACAGTCATTAGTTTATAATATTATATAATTTATTACATTACATAATACATAATTCAATCTTTAAAAAAACAAATTGAGTTTATAATATGTTATATTGTATTTTAAAATATTTTAATCTTTATTTAGTATAATTATACATTTTAAAATTTAAAAATACAAAAAAATTGTTTTTAGAATTTATATATTATGAAATACATTTTAGAAATGAAATTCGATTAACTAGTAGACATACACACATATCCAACTCAGTAAATGTGAAAATATAAAACAAAGTCTGTATTATCAACTAAATACGGACCTTTAATATTAATATGGTTGTTTTCAAAACTTATTAGAGAAATATTGTTGTTTTGAGAGTTCGAGGCTAGAAGTTGAGGGTTGAGGATCCGATTAATGTAGAGATCAAACGTTGAGAACTCGACATACAAAGAAAAACTTGGAAACAATATGTATATTAGGGTTGTCGAAGGTTGAAATGTCAACATACATAAGTCGAAACTTCAACTCTCGACAAGGAAGATAAGTGGGTGAAGGAAATCTCGCTAATTTTGTGGTGAGGATCTCGCTCTAGAAATCTAGCTAATTTTTAGGTTGTCGAAGGTTGAAGTTTCGACATACATAAGTTGAAACTTCAACCCTTGACAAGGAGATAAGTGGGTGAAGAAAATCTCGCTAATTTTGTGATGATAGGGTTGTCAAAAGTTAAAGTTTTGACATATAAGTCAAAACTTCAACCCTCGACAAGGAAGATAAGTGGGTGAAGGAAATATCGTTAATTTTGCGATGAGGATCTCGCTCTAGAAGAAAATCACGCTAATTTTGTGATAGGGATCTCGCTCTAGAAGGGAATCTCGCTAGAAAGGGAATCTCGCTAGAAATGTGGACTGAATCTCGCTGGTAAGGTGAGCATCGCTAGGAAGACAGTTTGTTAAAAAAATGCTTGAGGATCTCGCTCATGAGGAGGATCTCGCTTATGAGGATCTTGCTCATGAGCAGGATCTCGCTCATAATTGTCTTCACTTTATTTACTTTTCATAGAAATATATATATGACCAATGAGAAAAAAAAAACTAATAATCATTAATGAAAAAATAACAACAATAATAAAATTTTGTTACAACTAATAACTATAATTGAGTAAGTTTAATGAAAGTGCATATATTAAAATTGACTATAATTGAATAAGTCTAAAAAAATATGGTCAACCTTGATTTTATTATCAAGTAAATTAAAAAAAGGTGTGAGGTCCTATCACCATGCTGCCCTGTTCCGATTCCCCTGTGCGATTCCCTGCATGTATTGACCGACTGATCTGATTCCCCTGCTCTGATTCCCTGCATGCATTGACACATTTATGCCCCTCTGTCATAGCCTAATGCCTCTTCAACCACCCTAACCCCGTGGGTCGAGTGTTCAACACTCGACCTACATCCTTTTAAACCACCATCCTCTTCATTTTTGCTCACTCACTCCCTCGATAATTTACCCCTCACTGCCTTCGAAAATAAGCCTTTGAAATCATCTTTCTCTCCTCCCATTTCCATTTCCATTTCTCTTCTTGTATTTCGTTTAATACAAATTATTCTCACACAACTATACTAGTATGTTACTCTACTAAATTTTTATTTTTTAAGAATAATTATAAATTTTATTTTAGTTCTTATATTATTGTTTTTTTTATAGATTCTATTTTTTTAAAAAAAAATTTGTAGTTGTTGTCAGATAAAAAATAACAAGAAAAAAGGGTGAACGTTGTCACTTTGAAGGAAAAAAGAGAACTACCATCGAATCTGCGAGTTGAATTTATGATATTTGAAAAGTTTAGTTTATTCTTATGATATTTGATTTATTTAGTATTAACTTGTTTCTAGTGTTAAAATGTTTAGTTTATTGTTATGTTTAAGAAGTTGATATTTATAGTTTAATACAAAATTATTGTGATAGTTAACAAGTTTAGTATAATTTCAAAAATTTAATATAGTTTGAAAATTTTAGTTTCTTGTTTATGAAAATTATTGTTGTTATGTTTATATGTGGATAAGTTGATATTTTCTAGTATTAACTTTGAAAATATACTTTAAAATAGTTTGAAAAAGTTTAATTTAATTTAATTTTTTATTTTGTATTAAATTTGAAAAAAATAGTTTAAAAAGTTTGTCTCGTTTTAATTTGAAAAGTTTAATTTGTTGTTATGTTTAAAAATAGTTATAAAAAGTTTAATTTATTGTTATGTTTAAAAATAGTTAAAAAAAAGTTTAATTTATTGTTATGTTTAAAAAGTTGATGTTCATAAAACTTAAAAAGTTTATGTTTATAAACTAAAAAATTTAATATTTTTTAATATACTACAGTAGAATTGTATTTGAACAATTCATTGAAATGGTTGGGATGTTACTTACTGTAGATATGGGAGCAAATCAAATAGAAATAATATATAGACATCCTAATCTAGAACCATCAGGATCAATAAGGTTTATATCATTCCCTATGAACTTGATGTTCTCAATGGCAATGCCAGTGTCAAATCTAGTGCATTTGTATATAAATGTAAATAGAATAGGGGTGAATCCTGATACCTCATTTAACCAGTTTGAAGATCCAACTCAATGTATCGATCCTGATCCGGAGTCAGTTGCATCGCCATGTGATAATAAAGATATGGTGGCGAACAACCTGTACAGAGACTTCAGAACAGAAATAGATGACGAATTTGAAAAGTTGAATTTCGATAGTCGTGAACATGAGATACTTTCAGACACATTCAATAATTTGGATATGAATGTACTGAATAGCATTCGGGAACATGACCTAATTTTAGCTCCTGTGGACGTTGACAATACTCATATAAAGGGATGATTTATCAAGACAGGGAAATTCTATAACACGCAGTCAAATGTTTTGCAATAAAGTGTCATGCACCATATGAGGTTGTTGAATCTACACCGACGATTTGGACAATTCGGTATAAGAAGTGAGAGGAAGGTTACAAGTGGAGACTTCGTGCAATAAAGAAAAAATTGCATGGCTTGTTCGAGATCACTAAGTATGATAAACAACATACATGTTTTTATTCAGAACTAAGTCAAAGTCACGTGCAATTGGATTCATCAATGATTGCACTGGAGTTCTGTGACGCCGTAAGAGAAAAATCATCTATCAGTGTGGCACAACTACAGTCCGACATCAAATCAAAGTTTGGATATCATGTTCCTTACCATAGGGTATGGGAGGGAAAAAGAAAAGCGTTGGCTAAAGTGTTCGGTGATTGGGATAGTCTTACAAATTGTTGCCCAAGTGGTTGAAACGCTTATTGAAGGCCATATTATCCTAACTTCTATATTTTGGGCATTTGGTTCTTGTATAGAAGTTTTTAATAAATGTCGGTCGATAATTCAGATAGATGGTACACACTTGTACGGTAAATATAGAGGAAAAGTGTTGATTGCTACATCAGTTGACTCGAATGACCATCTTCTTCCATTTACGTTTGTCGTTGCTGATGAAGAGTCCGCAGACTCATGGGGGTTCCTGAAACACCTGAGAGAAATTGTAACACACGAAAAGGTGTGTTTAATTTTAGATCGACATGCTGGTATAATCGCAGCAGTGAACAACCCAGCAAATGGTTGGACAGGACCGAAATGTCACCATCGTTTCTGCTTACGACATATCGTCAGCAACTTCAATAAAAAGTATAAATTTAATTCATTAAAAATTTATGTTTATCGTGTCGGGTGTCAGTTTCAAATTCAAAGTTCAATAAAGCAATTGAAGATATCAAAGGAATAAAACGGAGCTGTCTGAGTTTTTTTGACAACATTAGTTTAGAGCAATGGACTCAAACACATGATGGAGGATTCAGATATGGGTGGATGACGACAAATCTATCCGAGTGCGTAAATGGAGTCCTCAAAGAAGCTCGAATGTTGCCTATAAATGCTCTTGCTCAGATAACATTCTTCAAATGCGTGAACTATTTTGAGAAAAGTAGAGGAGAAATAAGGGATGCATTGGAGCGTCAAGATAAATACACCCGGAATATTATTATTATTATTATTATTATTATTATTATTATTATTATTATATATATTTACTAATTTATTTCAAACATATTTTATAATACTAAGTGGAGTAAAAATCCAGGTATGCACACGACAAAATAAATAAATGGGTTGCACGATCTAGTAAACATGAAATACAATCATACGATCGGTCTTAGGGCTGTCTCTTATACACATCTAGATGTGTATAAGAGACAGGGCTAAACAGGTCCGAGCGGTACTGTTCATGTAACAAGTGGCAAGCATTCGGCATTCATGCTCGCATTTTATGGCCGTTTGCTCACATTTTAACATGAACTACGAAGATTTTATGGATGACTATTACAAATTGTCAACGTATGCTGAATGTTACTCTCCTCAATTTCAACATGTACAAGATTACTAGATCATGCACCCTAATATGCCCGTCTTACATCCTGATCCATTGTTGTTGAGAAAATCTGGTAGACCAAAAAGTTCACGTTATCACAACGAGATGGATTGGACAGAACCAGTCACTCGACAACGATGTGGATGTTGTAATCAGTTAGGACATAATCGAAGGAAGTGTCCTTCATTACTAAGACGGACTCCAAATAGTTAGGGATTGAAAAATAAATATTTTTTTTATTATATATTCATTTTATTGTATATTCTATTTTTTTTTATTATAATTTATTGTTTATTCAATTTTTTTATAATAATTTATTGTATATTCAATTTTTTTTTATTGTAATTAACAAAGTTTTACATTATTCTTTACCCTCACACTGCATATCCGGAATGAATTTACCCTCACTTTTCTCTACTATTCTATTTACTTATTTCAGCTTTTTTTAATTTACTTGATAATAAAATCAAGGTTAACCATATTTTTTCAGACTTATTCAATTATAGTCAATTTTAATATATGCACTTTCATTAAACTTACTCAATTATAGTTATTAGTTGTAACAAAATTCTGTTATTGTTGTTATTTTTTCATTAATGATTATTAGCTTTTTTTCTCATTGGTCATGTGTATCATGACCAATGAGGAAAAAAAAAAGCTAATAATCATTAATGAAAAAATAACAACCATAACAGAATTTTGTTAAGTTGTACATGAGCGAGATCCTCATCACAAAATTAGCGAGATATCCTTTACCCACTTATCTTTTATTGTATATTTAAATTTTTTTATCATAAAGCTGTACATTGTTTTTTAATTAAGTTGTACATTATTCTTTTAATTAAGTTGTACATTATTCTTCTAATAAAGTTGTGCATTATTCTTTTAATTAAGTTATACATTATTCTTCCAATTGAGAAATAAATATTTTTTTAATTGAGAAATAATTTTTTTTTTCCAAATCATGACTTTAAACCCAGGACCTGTTGATCCCTATTTTTTGTACGACCAGTCCATTCATCGATCATATGTTGCTGTTGTATGGCGAGATCGTACTACTGGAAAAATATCTTGTAGGCGTCGAGACAGTTCTCCCGCGCACTATCCTGCTCCACCCTCGAATACTACTGCTGCACACATCTGGATTCTATGGGGTTGCCAGATTAGGATTTATTCCGTTGGACTGGCATCTGATTAAGAAGAACCCGAGCAACCTCAAGTTTGAAGTCGACGGCGACAACCAGCTTGAAATCGACGATGTCCGCCTTGTGGGACACATTGATTTTTGTAATTATTTTTATATAAATGGGATATTTAATTTACATTTTTTTTTTATTTTTATGAGATATTATTTTTTTTAATTTATTCTTTTTAGAGTTTAAATAAAATAATAAAATATTTTTAGAAATTGTTTTTATAAAATGGAAAATTAAAAAAAGAAAGAAAGAAAGAAGTGGAATATGTAATAATTAAAAAAGAAAAAAAAAGAAGGGACAATGTCGAGGGTTAATTTTGAATCTTTTTTACAAATAGTTTGAAAAGAGCAATATTTTCCTAAATAGTTTCTAAAAGGACAATATTCTTTTAATTTTTTTTAACTAAATACGCTATTAGTTTTTTTTTTCTTAATATATATATATATTTTTAATCTCAGTAAACAATAAATAATAAATTAACAATGTGCAAGCATGGTTCCAAGCTCCCTGAAAATTTCCCAAGATAGCAAGTCCAAAATGCTCTGTTTTGATCCAAAACCCACAGCACTCTGTCTCACTCTCGCATTCCATTTCAGTATACTCTTCCACTGGCCTCTCTATCAGCTTCCTTTGAACTCCATATCTCATCAGGACAGTTGATCATCAAAGGATCAGCATACAAATTAGAATCTCCGTGGTTGCTAATCACTTCAAAACAACAAAATCAACAGACATAGTTCATCAGTGTTTGAGTATTCGATCGTCTTCCTGAAGATACTGTAGATCTTCTTCACTTTCAACTACTCTTCAATCCAGGTTTCTTTCTATCTCTTTCCAGGCTAGGGAAATCAAATGGGCCTTGACTATTTTTTTAACCCCTTTGATTGTTTTGCCTTTTTCTGGGTTTTTGATTGATTGCATGTACAAGATTTGTTGTTTACTTTTCTTTTCTTCGGCTTTAGGTTTGGGTTATATATGCATTTGTTTCTGAAAACGAGGTATTGGGAAGGTTGGTCTTCCGGGGGCTGTTGAGATGGGCAGCTTTGATGGGTCTAATACCACTAAGGCCATTGATGCGTCGGTGGGTGGTTTAGTTTGGGTCCGCCGCCGTAATGGGTCGTGGTGGCCTGGCCGGATTATGGGTCTTGAGGAGCTGTCTGAGAGCTGCTTGGTTTCCCCAAAATCAGGTACTCCGGTGAAGCTTCTTGGTCGTGAGGATGCAAGCATGTGAGTACTTCTTTCTGAGTTCTTTTGAACTGGATTTAGTGAATTGTTGTATAAACTTTCAGTTTCTGTGTACTGAATACTTTCAATATTTGTGGAATAGACTGGCTCAGCTTCATGCCCTGTATGGCAGGGGCATATGATGTTTGTTTTGCTCTTCTTTTTTTCCTCCTTTGAGTTTTTGTGCTTTCATTTGGTGTTAACGATTTGTGTATGTTCAACCTTATTAGCCTTAGTTGATCAGGAGTTGTTGTGCTTTGAAACGCACCATGCCCTGAACAAAAGAATGGATAGAACTCCTTGTACGCCTTTTGATTTGGATTGGTCTCTAATCAGTTGATACTCAAGCTTTTCGTCATTGTTTGCAAATCTGGTTGCATGACTGCATAGAACTCTGGTGGGCTGAGCAAGGGTTCTTGTTGTCCTTGGAGATTTAATTATTTATTTACTTTTGTATGAAATAATGTTTTGTTAACAGAATGCAATATAAGGAAAGTAATACAATGGCAGAGGGACAAGGGTGGCAAGAAAGGGCGGAAATTATGAAAAAGAAGAAAACTATTTTGAACACTTCATTTAGAGTTCAGTACCTAAGTAAAAACATTGGTAATGGGGAGAATTTGCACTTGGGAAGGATCATTAGTGTGGGTAGATCTTGTCCGTTCTAAAATTCCAAGACTTTATGCATTATGTTTAAGTTGTTTTGCCTTCCATCGTGTAGGATATGTCATTATCGACTCTTGAAAGTCAAGCAGGAAAATTGATGATAAGGAAAGAAAGATATAGATTTTCTAGAATTTTCTTTCTCTTGTCCATCCTTTCCCCTTCGTTCTCCTTCCCCATCTCCTTTTGTAGTTCTTTCTTTTACTCTAGATTTTTTCCTGGGAGGCTTTAGTTCTTCAGATATATATAAATCTCTTAAATTTTAAACCTTGACTATCTCTTGGAAGATATGAATGTAACTTCTAAACATATGATTGGGGCTGATATTGTGATGAGGCTTGGAGTAGTAGGCATCACTTACCAAAGCTAGGCAGATAGATGGACTCCTTCCCCGCTGCTAAGGGAAACTTCAAACTTTTTTTTTTTTTTTTTTTTTTTTTTTTTTTGTATATGTTTTCATGGTGTTTTTTTTTTTTTTTTTTGCTTTTTGCTTTTTGCTCTTTCAGGATTATGGTTGATGGAGACAATTTGCTTTCCTTGTTTAATCTTTCAAAATTCATGAAAAAAAATATTAATTCTTTTGTTATGTTCAAGATACTGGCTTACATTTATTTACTAATTTCAACTATGCTGAGAAAGTCCTCTTTATTGATATAGTGACTGGTATAATCTTGAAAGATCTAAAAGAGTGAAGGCATTTCGATGTGGGGAGTATGATGAATTTATTGAGAAAGCCAAGGCTTCTGTAGCCATTGCAAGTAAGAAAGCAGTAAAATATGCTCGAAGGGAAGACGCAATTCTTCAAGCACTTGAGCTCGAGAGTGCTCACCTTGGCCAGGGTCAACTGGCCTTGAGTTGTAGAATGAATACTTCTGGCAGCAAGCATGATATCTCTAACAGAAACTCCAAACTCATGGCTAATTCAAGTGAAGTAGAGTTGACCGATAATATGAGTGATTCTGAAGACAGATCTGATTCAATGCCAGAATTATCTCAGTCTGGAATTTCTTTCGAAGAGAATTTTGGTTCTTCAATGGCTCGATCTGGTCAGAGTAGGAGGAGAACTCCAAACGACTCTGAGGATGATGGAACAGAGGGTGTAAAGCGAATGAGAGGGCTTGAGGACCTTGGTATTGGTGTAGTGTCAAAAAGAAAAGTTCACACTGGATGTGTAGTTGAGCTGGTTCAAGAAGTTAGTGATGTAAACTGTAATTCAAATACTCCCAATTGCTTGGCTAATGAACATCCTCCAGATGATAGCCAAGTCAGGTCATCCCTATTTAAAAGAAAGAGGTCTCAAGTGTCCAATGTTAATGAATTCTCGAAAAGGAAAAATCGACATAGACCATTAACAAAAGTTTTAGAAAGTACAACAATGTTATCTGTTCCAGTTGTTTGCAATGAACTTCCCAATTCATGGGGTTTACCTCTCAGGGGTTTGTCAGATGGAAAGCTTTCTGAACAAGAATCAAACGAGTCAAAGAAGCGTTCCTCGGCAGCAGTGAACAATAACTCGGACAGTACTGTAATTTCTTGTGAGTATATGGCCCCTACAAACGCTCTTGATACTTCTCATTTTAATATCAAGGTGAAGGATACTGAAGTTTCAAGTATTTGCGATCGAGCTGAGAATGGTATTCCTGATCGATTATTTCACGTGCCATTCTCTGGGGAGGGAAAACATCCCGCAGGTATGTGTAGAATGCACATGAACATCAAATATCTATGGATTATCTCTTTCTTTCTTTCTTTTTGTTCACGTCCCTTTTACCAATGTTTTATTTTCTTCAGAGATGACGGTAGATTTACAGTAATATCGATGTCATGCTTTATAAGAAGTATATTGATCGGTTCCTTCACCTGTAAATATTTGGTTTATTCTTGCTCAAAGATTGTATATGTTGTATGGTTCCCTAGGTTCTGAACTTTATTCTAATCAAACTTGACTGCTTGCTTCGGCTGTATATCTCCCATCTCTGTGCCTTGCCCATTTTGTTTTCAATTTGTTACGCTCTTTCCACAATGGTGCGATTTCCCCTTACTGGCTATTTTCTACTTCTGTCAGGTCTTTCCCCAACATTTTTCCCTAGGTGCCCCATTGGTGTATCGGAAAGACAATCCAGTCAAAGTAGTCAAGCCAAACCTGTATGTGTAAGCAATGAACTAAATAATGAATCTGGTTCTACTAGTTCTGCCGTTGCTGATCCAGATAGCAATATCAGTAAAACAATAGAGAAGGGCAGTTCAAAGTGGCAGCTAAAGAGGAAGAGGAATTCAAGACATACAAAGAAAACTCGTACAAACGACTCAATACATTTTGTACTTAGTGACGATAGGCAAAAAACTTCTGGGGCAGGTATAGAGCATCTGGATGGATTCAATGTAGAATCTGATCTGAAAGTTTCTAGTAGCATTCAGGAACCTCCTCTCTCAAAGAATAACTTTAAAGCAGAGCCTGAGAAACTTGCTGAAGAAGGATCGAATGAGTTGGATTCTATCAAATGTTCATCTCAAGACCAACTTCATACTATTAGTGGAAAAACAAATAAGCTGAAGCAATTGCCTGATTACACTTGGGCCACTCCAAGGTTGCTCCCTTTTCGCCAATCCCGCCTTATGGTTCACTCCAAATATCAGTGGTCAGAATTTTCTTCTACAAAATTTGGTTGTAATGCTTCGCTATATGATGTTGAGCTTGTGGTAAAAGCCAACTATAAGCCACAACATGTTCCACTGGTTTCATTAATGAGCAAATTAAACTGTAAGGCAGTTGTTGGTCATCCGCTCACTGTTGAGGCATTGGATGATGGTCATTGTGATGACCTGTTGAGCAGATCTGAACTTGATCCTCAGAAGGGTGTGGAAAGTTCTCATTTGGTACAATCAAATTCTTGGAAAGGGAAAACAGTGGGCAAGCGACGTGCCCGTGTATGTCAACCGCGTCCTTCACCAGGGAAAGCATCAAAGACAAAGAAATCTGGACAACTATCAAAAAAGACCCGGAAACTGTCTTCACTGACTGTTCAGAAGCAGTTTGTAGATGATAGTAGACCAGTGGTAGAGAAGTCCAAGGGTTCTTTTATAGCATGTATCCCCCTCAAAGTAGTATTCAGTAGGATAAATGAAGCCGTGAATGGGTTGGCACAACCAACCCATCGCCCTTTAATGACTGTGAGTCGATAAATAGTTTTGTTTTGCTGAATTTGCCTGTTTCTCCTTCCATTGCAGAGTCTACTTCTTGTTTGACCCAACTCAGTTTGAGGCTTCTTATGTAAAATTGTATCGCATTTTCATACTATAGGAAGAAAACTGGCTAGGAGAATGCTTTTGGCTTTGTATATATGTATGGTCACCTGAGGTATAAAGATGGCATTGACCTTATATTAGATGATGCCTAATGTTAAGATGTTCCTTTTTCTAATAATTTGGGATCCATTTGTGATTGTGCTCTAAGGGAAATGTGAGACTGATCTCAAGATGGCAAAGACAAAAGAAGCAAGCGGCTATTCTATTGGACTGATTTCTTTGCTTGTTCTTGAATCGCCCTTGTAATGTGACACTTTTGTTTTTGGTTTCTCATATTATCCTTTTAGAACGTTTCTATGTTTGATAAAACAGTGGGTTTCTGATATTAGACATATGATATGAAGTGCATTGGGGCATACAAATTATTTATGCTTCGAGATATTTTGTGCCTATGGCAATGTGGGGATAAACTTTTCAATGTTTAGATTATATAGTGATATGAACATTAAGGTATTATACTAGATTTTACATGATGTGGTGTGTTGGCTTGAGTTCAACATTTGGATTTGGCTTAGTTAGACTGGCCAGTGAAAATTACTGTTATAGCAGAGGTAGTGTTTATCCGCTTTATTGTGTTCCAATGTCCCTGTTTGTGTATATTTTTCTTAAAAGTTTGAATTAATTAGACCATTTTTTGTTTTTGTTTTTTTTTTTTTTTTTAAAAAATTAAGTTTATTTTATCTCAATTTCTTATTATTATTTATATCTTTCTTAAGTAAAAAAAGTTTGAATTTTCAGTCAAATTATAAAAAAAAAAACAATTTTTTAACAAATACTTTTTTTAATTTTCAAATTTTGATTTGGTTTTTGAAATTATTAGTAAAAAGCAGATAATAAAGCAAAAAAATAGTGTTCATGGGCTTAATTTAAAAAATTAGAGATAAAAATCAAATGGATCCTTAGGTTGATATTCTATTAGTTTATTTTAAATATCAAGATTAAAAGTACTACTTCTACTTATTGGTTGGTTTCTTTGTTTGATCTCTTTTTAAGGAGTGTTTTTAAAACTCGATTGGAGTTTTAGAAAACTTCAAAATAAAAAAAAGTTGTTTTTCAAAATTTTAAAAAAATGGTTAATAATTTAAATGTACATTGTAAATAAATGGTACGGAAACATGCAAAATTTTCAATGATTAGCATGAAAAAAAAAATTAAAACCTTATTTGACAATCATTTTGTTTTTTAGGTCTGATTTGGTAACTATTTGGTTTTTAGTTTTTGAAAATTAAAGCCTATAAATACCCCTCACATACCTAACTTTTTTGTTTTCTTATCTACTTTTTATCCATGTTTTCAAAAACAAGTCAAATTTTGAAAACTAAAATCCCATTTCGTAACCATTTCGTTTTTTATTTTTTGTTTTCGAGAATTAAACCTATTTATTCTCAATTTCTTACAAAAGTTTGCATCTTTCATAATTACAATGGTTGAATTCTTAATTGAATTCTAAAAATAAAAACAAAATTTTAAAAGTTACGACCCTGTTTGATGACCATTTTGTTTTTGTTTTTGTTTTTATTTTTAAAATTTAAGCCTATAGACACTACTTCCATCTCCATATTTCTATCTTTGTTATCTATCTTTCATCAATGGTTTAAAAATAAAGCCAAATTTGAGAATTGAAAAAAGTAGCTCTCAAATAGTTGTTTTTGTTTTTGGAATTTTGCTAAAAATTCAACCATTGTACTCAATAAAGATGCAAATCATTGTAAGGAATGTAGATGAAACAGACTTAATTTTCGAAAATAAAAACAAAATGATTATCAAATGAGACCTAAAAAAGTAATTTTTAAGAATTTGTTTTTGTTTTATGGTTAAAAAAATTAGTTTTTAAAAACTTGTTTCGTAAAAAAAAATAATAAATAAATAAACTTGTTTTTGTTTTTGGAATTTGACTCTTATACTAAAGAAATGTGCAAACTATGGTAGAAAATAGGAGGAAGTTGTATTAATCTTAAAAAATAAAAGACAAAAAACGAAATGGTTATCAAACAAGATCTTAATTTTCGGTTTGTTTTTTCCTCAATTTTCTTGCCACATTTTAAACTTTTTCTAAAGAAGTATTTGACTTTTTTAGTTGAAATCTATATATATAAAAATATATATATATATATGTTTTTTAATACTTTTCTTATTTAGAAACTATTTGATTTTTGGTTTTTATTTTGAAATTAAAATTATAAACACTGTTCTCATTTATATGTTTTTTCCCACTTTTCACCAATATTTTGAAAAATCAAGTCAATTTAAGAAACTTAAAAAAACAGCTTTAAAAAATTTGCTTTTATTTTGAACATTTAGCTAAAAATTTAAGCATATCTTCTAGAAGCCAGAAAATCATAATATATTTTGGAGAAAACAAACATAAATTTTGAAAACATAAAACTGAAACTAAATATTTACCAAAATTCGAGTGTGCGGGTATGTTCTTACAAACATAAAAATGAAAACAAAATATTGTGCGTGCGCGTGGATGTGGATATTTGCATGCCCACGCGTGCATGTGCGTGCATATGTGAAAGAGGATAAAATTGGAATAATAAAAAAACAGAAATCAGATTTAATTATATTTTTTGGTATATTTGTAACTTTACATAAACCATTGCTAATATTTACAATGGTATGATTTTATTTTTTTGGTGCAATGCCCCAAGTTTAATATTTCTTGTTTTAAAGTGGACACAATATTCGTATTTTAATCTTCTTAAAAAAAAAAAGTTTTTATTGAAAAAAAAAACCCCAAGGCCCATAGAATTAGGGTTTAGTATAAAGAGTAGAAACTCCCTTGATCCTTTGCACGCCCCATTTTGCCTATCGGAGCATCGGTCAGACAAAACCCTAACGCAAATCAGGTATTTGGATCTCTCTCAACGATTTCGTTCGTTTCTTTGCATTTTTTGTGTTTTCGAAGTAATACCTTGCGTATGTATGTGTTTTCTCAATCTAGATTCACTTTGAAGATATCTTTTTTGATCTGTTTTCATCGTTGTTGCAGGTCCACAAGAGGAAGATGGCGGCGGTTCCAGGACAACTGATTTGGGAGATTGTTAAGAGGAACAACTCTTTTTTGGTGAAGGAGTTTGGAAGGGGAACAGCTGGCGTTCAGTTCAGCAAAGAGTCCAACAATTTATACAATCTGAACTCCTACAAGCATTCTGGTCAGTCATTTTAAATCCTCTGATTAATGATGTGTTATCTTCAATTTAAGGGAAATCCTAGCGGACCAAATTTGAAGGGTTTTGTTTGAATGTCGAAACAACCTAGAGACGGGATCATAAGTACATTATGCATTATTTGGAGGGTTGTGTATGATTTTTGGGTACTGGAACAACGGGATTAAGTACAGGAAATTGAAATATTAGAGTGTTGTCTTCTTTGATTCCCTGAAGATTTTCGAATGACCTCAACGCTGCTATGCCCATTTTCTGAATTCTTGATATTATGATCAAGTGGTGCTTATCTAGATATATATGTGTAGATGCTTCATGCATTCTGGATTTGGTGGGAGCCAACAAAGTTATGTATACGAAGTTGTAAATCATGTGAAGTTTTGTTTCTGCAGCAACCGCCAGGGGAGACTGAATGATCATTGTGCTCGTTCAACTAATGGTTATGTCATTGGTTCTTTTATTGTTAGATGTGATCAAGGCATTATTTAGTGCTTGGGATTACATGCTTGACAATTAGTTCTGCAGTTTCCTAAACTAAATCCTTCCATTGCTAATCTGTTTGCATGAGATAATATGTTTCGAGTATTTGAATGCTTGGTTTTTGTCCTCGTTGAATAGTTTGGTTTACTGTCTTATATATTTGAATTAGAGAAACATATGACTTTGTTTCAGAACTTTATTAATAGTGGTGACTGGTGAGAGGAGTTTCAGGGGATCCTTTCTTCTTTTCATTATTTTTATTATTTGCCTATACCGTGTTCAGTTTATTTATAGATTTAATATGATTCTTGTATTTTAACTTATAGGTTTGGCCAACAAGAAAACTGTTACAATTCAACCTGGAGGCAAAGATCAATCCATTTTGCTTGCAACAACTAAGAGCAAGAAACAGAACAAACCTTCTTCATTGCTTCATAAATCTTTGATGAAGAAGGAGTTCCGTAGGATGGCAAAAGCTGTGACAAACCAGGTAATCAGCAAACCTTAATTATCTTGAGTACTTGCCTTCTTAAGCTGGAACAGTGGCATTAACTCCCGACTCGAATGATATCAGGTGGCAGATAACTACTACAGGCCAGATCTGAAGAAGGCTGCCCTAGCAAGATTGAGTGCTGTAAACAGGAGCCTCAAGGTTGCTAAGTCTGGGGTTAAGAAGAGGAACAGGCAAGCCTTAAAATCAAATGTCAGGAAGTGAGATTTAAGGGAATGAGAAATGAGATGTCGTTTGCCATTGTGTTTTATGTTGGAATGCCAACTTTTTAGTTCAGTTTGGAATCTGAAGAGTAGTCTGGCGATAGATGTTTTGCTGTGTTTTGCATTATTATATGATTATTATTTTCTTGCTGTGGTGAACTTTTGGCAGGTAATCTTAAGACTTTGTTTTGGTTATGTGTTATTTTAATTGTAGTTGAAAAATACTTGATATTCACCAACCTTTCACTAGGCCACTTAACCTAGAAAATGAGTAATAGCAACCTTTTGGCCGTTCATGTTAGATCTCCCCATGTATCTTGAGGTGATTTCCGCTAGGCAGGTTTACTTGATTTTTTATTGTTCTGTGATATTTGGATTGGTTGGTACCTTTGAAGTAGAATGTAGCAAACTATGACAAGGAGTCTAATTTTCTACTTGGGCGGGGATATTTCAGTCCTAGGAAAAAGGTAAATTGCCAAAAATAACTCCAAAATGTTTTCATCTTGAACTTGTTGAAATTCTTTTTCTCGGTTGGCTTTAAATTGACCCCAAGATTCAAATGAATTTTGAAATAGAATTTTCAAAGGTAAAATTGTAATATTTGAAATTTAAGGATTAAATTGAAATTAAGCCACAGTTGTAATTCGAAAAGTAGATCTCAATTGACACTGATAAACTATGAAAGTATATATATTTGTAGGTTAGATTTTATTGATAAACTACATTAGCATATAGATATATATATCTCATATATATTTCTTTCGCTTTTATTTTACTACTTTCTAGTTTAGATTTAGTCTTACTTTGGATAACAGATTTGGATTGTTACCTATTTATGCCTTCGTGGTTTATTTGCTTCCTTAGATATTTGCCTTTTGTTTTGTTTTGTTGAGAACACTTTTTGAACAAAACGATCTCTTTACACTGCACAGGCACATAACGATTTCAAACCTTACTTTTGTTGTTTTGTTAAGAAGTCTTTGGTGATAATACATTAATACTTAAACCTTTCTAAACTTATTGGTGTGTACAGCTAAAATTAATCAACTTGTTCTATTTTCTCAATAAAATATTCAAAGCTGAGCTACCCTTATGTTATCCTCATCTCTTACTTACCCCTTGTCCATTTTTATTTGTCAATGGAGATATTGGCAGGTTTAGGCACTTACCCCTTGTCCATTTTTATTTGTCAATGGAGATATTGGCAGGTTTAGGCTTGAAACAGTGACTTTGTGCTTTAATGTTACTTCCTTATGTATCATAAAACTCCATCCTAAGTGATTGGGCAACTTGGGAGATTCATGAAACTAGGTTTTCTTTTACACAAATATCACTAAGATCCTGTTTAGTTTTTTATTTTTATTTTTGAAAATTAAGTTTAGATCATTCACATTTTTAATTATGATTTGCTTCTTTTTTTTTTTAAGTACAATCGATGAATTCTTAGTCAAATTCCAAAAACAAAAATGACTTTTTGAAAGTTATTTTTTTGGGGTGAAAGTAGTCTATAGACTTAATTTTCTAATAATTATCAAAGAAAATGAGTTAAATGTTAACAAAAGAATTGATTTAGAAATTGAAATTTTAAAGATGGAAAAATGTAGCATACTAGTTTTTACATATATGAGATTCAGTAGGAAAACGACGACTCAGCCTAGGTTCTCAAGCTCCCAAAAATAAGAGAGAAATGATAGCCAAGAACGATGGAATTGATCACATTAATTTTAGAACTGGACAAATCGATGAAAACGATTATGTTCGAAGTTAAAAGAATAATATCAATATTTTAAATACGTTTTTTTTTTTTTTTTTTTTTGTGTGGCTAAAATAGCATAATGAGGCAAATCTAAAAAAAAAAAAATTCAAATAATTATAATTTAATTACAGAAAAGATGACTCTCAAATCAAATATGGAAACAGAAAGTATACGAAAATTCAAATATACCGTCCGTAAAATCATTGGGAACAGTTTGATTTTTTTTTTTAAATAATATTGACAAAAAGAGGGTAGGATTGAAAGTATTGTCAAAAATAAGTTTTTAAATCATGTATCCAATACACGATTAGCCCTCAATCGTGTACCCGGTACATGATTACCTTGGGTATACGACTCCCTTCTCCATTAAACTGCCGCGACCCTTCTTCTTCCTCCATCCAAAAGTCTTCTACCTCCTCTTTTCTTCCGTCTTCCCCGTCCGAAAATCTTCTCTATTCGTCTATCCGAACAAATTATCCAAAAATTTCCTACCTTAAGTCGTGTGCCTCCTTGAACCATCCGTTCAACCGTTCATCCGAAAGCTTCTCCTCTCTTTGATTGTGGTAAAAAAATTTCCTTACGTTGTTTTGGAATACATAATCTTCACATATATATATATTTCTTGCATTTGAGCTAAACTTAATCTACAGTTTATGGATCCATGATTTATTTGTTGGGTTACATCTAGAAATATATGTATATGTTTGTCTATTTGTTGGGTTGATTTTGTCTAATGTAGTTTATGAACTTAGAAATTAGATTATGTTTATGAACTTAAAAATGAAAATTGGTTCATATATATATTATTTTGTTTGCATTTAGGCTGAATTAAATGTATGATTCATGGATATATTATTTTATTTTTATTTGGGCTGATTTAAATGTATAGTTTATGAATCTTAGATTTAGGCTAATTTAAATGTATAATATTTAGATCAACTTAGAAATTGGATTTTGTTGGTTTGACATATTAACATATATATATTTTTTTTTGTCAACTATAACCGTTGAAAAAAAATCATAATAAATATGTCATTGCGTTCTGAATATTTAGTTATTCTTGAACCTGGAAATGATGGAGATAGTGACATTGATGTTGAAGTTGATGAATTATTTGGAAACGACAGTAGTGGGGAACAGAATACTACGAAATTGTTATAATGAAATCAAATCAAGATTTTTGGTATGTCAGATGTAAATCATGGAGTGATGTTCGAAATCACCAAACTTCAAGGGGAACACTCATGTTTATTTTCAGAATTGACACATGATCATTCACAGCTTGATTCAAATTTTATGAGTATCAAAATCCAAAATTTGGTTAGAGCTGATCCTAGGGTAACTGTGACTCTATTTCAAGAAGTAATTAAAAAACAATATGGATATAATGTTAATTATAGACGGGTGTGACAAGCCAAGAGAAAAGCATTGATTACTGTGTTTGGTGATTGGGAGAACTCTTATTCATCACAATCTAGGAACACGAAAAGATTAATTTACGTGGAAAATCCTAGGCCAGGGAGAAAAAACCACGATCAAATCTTATTATTAAGTTACACTGAAATACAGAAAGACTGCTCAAATAAATAGACAGACAGGAAGCCCTAGGCCCATAGGTTTTTCCTTTCCTCTGATGTGCTAGTGCTAGGTACGACTATTTTTTGTCGAGTTTTTTGGTCCTTTGGTCGAGAAGGATTCAAACATTGTTGGCCATTAATCCAAATCGATGTAACTCATCTCTACGGAAAGTATAAAGGAAAATTATTGACCGCCTTATCTATTGATGCAAACGGACATATATTTCCCCTTGCTTTTGCTATTGTTGAAGGTGAAAATTCTAGTTGGTCATGGTTTTTGTGGACAATGTGTGAATATATTACCTAAAGAGATGATATTTGCTTGATTTCTGATAGATATAATGGCATTCTTGTTGCAATTAATAATAAGAAAATTGGTTGGAGTGAACCTAGAGTGTACCATCGATATTGTCTTTGCCATGTTGCCAGTAATTTCAATACAAAATATAAATCAAAGCAACTAAAAAATTTGGTTTTTAAAGCAGGAAATCAACACCAAAGGCGTAAGCTCATTCGGTGCATGAAAGAATTGAAACAATTGCATCTTGAATGCCTTGAATATTTTTTAGATATTGACTTGGAAAAATGGACTCAATCACACGATGATGGGTACCGCTATGGGTGGATGACAAGTAATGCAGTTGAATGCATGAATGGTGTTTTCAAAGGTGCTAGAATATTACCAATTATTTCTTTGGTTAGGCTAACATTCTATGTGTGATACTGTATTTTGAACGTTGGAGAAAAGAAATCAATGAAGCACTCGATCGTGGAGACATGTATACAAAATATGCCTTAAAGAAACTTAAGAGGTGGGAAAAACGAGCATCTGCGCGTACGGTGACATCTATTGATAGGGAAAGTCAAACTTTTGAAGTACAATCTGACATAAGTATGATTTCTCCCTATAAAGAACAACACACTCAAGTTTTGAGCTTGAAAGAAGGAACATGTTCTTGCAATAAGTGGTAGTCATTCAAGATTCCATGTTCTCATGTAATTGCAGTTTGTATGGGTTTATGACACTGATACTACTACAAGTATGGACTTATGACAGATTTCCAATTATAGCACCACAAATCTAGTTACAGGCCCCAGATCATCGTCCACTTAGTGCCAAGTATTATTTCATTTATATATTTATTTCGTTACCATTTTATGTAAGAATATAAATTAAATGTATTTTTTATAATTTTAGATGGAGTGGTGTATTAGCTGCCTCTGAACAGTCACCAAATATGTTACTCGTGTACAGAAAAATATTTGACAGACTGATGCACAATCAGGTAACAAATGTATATATAAATGAATATTTAAAACATTTTAGATGTATACTTATTATTTTTTTTTTTTCAAATTATTTGGACGCTAGACACACAACAGATTTGGTCATCTTTACCTGATTATTGTCGTGATGGTGAAGACATCTGGTTGACTGTTAGCCCTCTTATATGCTTCCATATAGTAGAGTGGCATCATCCAGATCGTGTGTTGAGACAGTTCGGTCTTCGACAAACAATACTTTCGTTGTCCTATACACTCCCAGCACTACACCAGATCGATTTAAGAGGTAAGCACAACCAAGACTGGCGTTGAATCCATGTGGAATATATATCCTATTGGCATGGACGAAATGATCGTTGTGCACAGAGAGAATTAACAAATGAGCCAGTTGTATCAGATGACTACTTTTCCTGGTACAATTCAATCACGAGGTGATTTATACGACGCTTACTATTACTGCATGGTAAGAGATTTAAAATCATACATTTTCCATATATATGATATGAATATTGTTTAATATTTAATTTTTTTATTGTACAGAATAATTTTATCGGAGATGTACAACAATATTCAGTGCAGAACAACTTACCAGGCTTGGGTTCAATGTGTCAGCATACATTGGTCAACATAGAAGGTATTATTCAACAAACAAGACGACTCAATGTTGTTGACACCGATTGAAGACATATTCATCATAGACGACAACGACAACAGGATGAACCTAATTTAGATGGACACGAAGACAACTCCCATGAGGGGTAAGGGCGAGGGCCAGGGGGTCGTTTTTAAATTTCATATAAACTTTCATTTTCAAATTGTAAATTAAAGAACTAATTGTAAATCTTCTTTAATATTATAACATTTATTTTAATATGAGTACAAGATAATTATGATTTCATTGTACATTAAATATAAAACTAAGTTTAACCATAAAGGAATTTATGGACATGTTCCTAAAGTCTTAATATTGTTGTACATCTCCAATTAAAAAAAAAAAGGTCAATCTATTTAAAAAAAAAAAGAAAACAAAACAAATCGTGGACCGGGTCCACAATTATGACAATCGTGGATCCGGTCCACGAGTTTCCATGCGAGGACCCGATCAACCAGTCAGCCGACGTGGTGCTAACTAGATTAAACGGTAATCGTGTATCCCGTACACGATTTCACTACCCTAGTTTTGTCAATAGTTTCAGCAAACACCTATTTTTAAAAATATTTTCAATCCTACCCTATTTTGTCAATATATATTAAACTAACATTATTTAAAAAAAATCGAACAATTTGATGGATTTGATTTGTCTTTTCAAGTATTTAATTTTGAGAAGATTTAAAATCATTTTTATTCTCTAAATTTTGATAGAAGTAACAATTTAGTCCCTGGACTTTGGTTTATAACGATTTAGTCCTTGAATTTTCAATTTTGCAACAATTTAATCCATGCACTTTATTATGTAACAATTTAATTCTTGTATTTTAAAATTTATTATAGTTTAGTCCCTATTGTAAAAATTATGTTAAGATTTAATGAAAATTATTGCATAAATAAATCGATAAACTAATTAGAGACTCAATATTTTTACAAAATACAAAGACCACATAATAAAATAATAAAAATTGACATCTAATTTTGATTATTTTAGGGGCTAAATTGTTACATATTTGAAAATATAAAGACTAAATTATTAGATACTAAAATTCAAGAACTAAATTATTACAAATTTAAAAAGTACAAAGATTAAATTTTTACAGATCAAAGTTCAAGGACTAAATTCGTACTTTAAAAGTTTAGAGACAAAATATTTTTTAACCTTTTGGAATAAGTCACTTTAGGAAAAAAAAAAATTGTGGCAACCACTCAACAATTTTTTTTAACACTTTCGAAATTTATTTTTTTTAAAAAAAAATTATCAAAAAGTTGGAAAAAAAAAAAAAAACTATTTCTCGATTTGGACATGATTTTGACAGTACACTCCTATTTTCCATGAGCACTTTTCATTTAAAAAATTGTAATCGATTGTACCCTAGAGAAAGAGGGTAATGTATGAGTGTCATATATTCGATTTGTCAGATTCCTTTTTGTAAAATTGTCACGATAGTGATAGACATTTATGTCTATCAATCCCTATCAATTTCATATACTAATAAATAGTAATATTTAACTACAAGTATTTATTGTACAAGTTAATAAATACGTCATCTATTCTTTATCTTACAAGTTGTGTTACCCATTTATCATTTCAAAGAGGGTTCAGATGCAAACCTACGTACACATACATATTTCACTAAAACAAGTTATGTCACTTGTTTGTAGTTCATCAACATTTACTTTTCTTTCCAATCAATTTACGCATTTTATTATCATTTTAAATGAGATATAATACATACTTTTATATGGACAATAATTTAACCAATTCACCAGAGGCATGCATTGTCCGAGAGAAGAAACTTCTCATTGCTTCACTATAGAATCCCCTCCAAGAAAACTCCCCATGATTGCCAATAACATTAGCATATTCACAGTTATAGGGAACATTTTTACATGTTCAAAATTTGTACAACCTATAAAAATAGATTATATCCCAACTTAAAATAAGCCTCGCAAGTCTATACAGAAAGAGGTCAGGCTAAACTAAAACAAAAGTCCAACCTCTCTACTTAACTAAACAAAATAAAATGCATTTTAAGAGTGGGAGAGAGCAAAAAAAATTTACATGTTCCTATACTCGGGCTGGGAAGAAGGTAGCAAGAAATTTGACTAATTTTCTGTACACGGGAATTCATTGATGAAGTTCTTGCATCCACCTTGATCTTTTAGTAACCTACCTCGAGTTGAAAATGGTTGTGTAAAGGACGTTTGATTGCTCGAAATGAGGCACGTCTAGTTTTAATCTTTTGCAGAAGTTCGTGCAAAATCTCTTATCCTGTCCTTTATATGCTGCAACATATAACACAAATTAAGAAAATCAAACTAGAGATAAAAATTAGAAATACAAAAAAGCAAGGTAATGTAGATTAGTAAGTTAATGTTAATCACCTTCAGCTCTTCGTGGAGAACAATGAATATTTTTTTCAACCTCTTGTGCCTCTGCAAATTAATCTTAGTTTGAGTCAACTTCATTATATGAGAAAATTTGTGTATACCAAGGGAAAAAGATTTGAAGTGCATAAAGATCAAGGCATACAATATTAATGCCTACATCAGGTTCAAGCCATGTGAGCCCTCTAATCCACATTCAAATAACCCGAACATATGAGGTTATCCAATCAACAGAGATAGAGAAAGTATTGCCTCTACCGACTCCGCCAACCATGCCTTGCTGCCTCTGAATTTACTGTCAACCTTAATCCTATACAATCCTAAACCTTTTACTTCCAATTACAAGTTCCCTCTCTCCCTCTGCCCCACCTCTGGAATACCAATTTTTTAATATAAACCAAAAGATTTCACAAACCTAAACTACAAGCACTAGCTGAATGAAATATCAGAATTCAGAGCTCTGCCACAGAGTAAAGAATGGGGTTTTGTGCAAGGGAAATTACAAATGTCGAATTAAGCCACAAAGTCCCAAAGATGGATCAACATCACTGGAACGTGAGAAACTACTAATACCATCAAGTGCAAACTTATAGCAAAGATACTAGGATAGAGACCATACCGCTGAACACAGCCGATAGGATTCTTTCAGCTGTCCTAAGACGTTAAAGTATTTTTCCGAATCTTGTCCTCTAGCAGAATCAAGCTCCTTTCCGAGTTTGCAGAACTCAGCCCTGCATATATCAATCGATGCTAAAAAACTTGTGTTTTCTTTACAGGAAGGAACAATGTACCAGAACACAATTAAATCAACAAACTTGTTTAAACATAATAACCAGACATTAAGGCAGGCAGACTGCAACATGAGTAGAAATGGATAAGAATCGGACATTAATAAAAATTTGTATTACCTGTAGCTTTCTAGGATTTTGTTCAAGGAGAGGTATGATTCATATTTATCATGATACTCCTGTACGTATTCCTCGTACCTAAGAATTAAGTATAGCTTTTCATCAGTTATCACAGAAATTAATAACATAAGCAAAAGAACTTGAATGAGTTATAGATGAAACTTACTGAGAAAAATCCTTGATCGCTCCCTTCAACTCTGGCTCATCCTTTTCATATTTGGAATATGAACAACTGTTTTCGTCTGAAGAAGAATCTCTCCTCTTTGGATCACTATTTTCACGCTCAGCTGATACTGGATTCTTTAGTGCTTCGGTAACTTCAGTTATTGGATTAGGTGCTAGTCTTTTACTTCCTTTTTTTGAGGGAAGCTGTTCTCTTTTCATATCATTCAGCTGGGAAATGCCAACAGATGCTTTTCTGTTGCTTTCCCCACAGCCTTCTGGACCAATCCCTTGATTAGGTTTTACATTGGCAGCAATTGACTTATCAACTTCAACGTGATCTACTCTTGAATTATATTGTGGATGAGACTGCAGAGACCGCTGGTTAAGTCTGGTCGAATCTTCAACTATATGTTCTGAAGTTTTCTTTTTATTTGAGCCTTCCGGATTGCTGGGAAACTTGGTACTTACATGGGGTGGGGACCGCTTTCCATATTCTAAACTAGTCTTCAAATTAGATTTTCCTCTACTTAAATCTGAACCCCAGATATCTGTAGTGCTTTCTTTATTCTCCAACTGTTTCAATGAATTGTTCCTTTCAAATTTCTTTTTACCCCGTGATTCCTCAGGGAAAGGGTCACGAAGTTCACCTAACTCCAGGTCTGAAAGCTCTCTTTGGAGAATTCGGCCTTTTCCATTAACAGGGGACCTGTTGGCACTAATTCTATTATTATTATCTCTTGGCGAATACCCCATCTGCGAGCTTGAAAATGTTTGGCCATCTTTGAATTTTCCAACTATTTCACCAGGTTTACTGTGATGGGAGTCAAAAGGTTGTATCTGTTTGTCCCCTGGACCACCTGATCTAGAATTTTTTGACACCTTTTTCTCCTTTGTCCCTTCATTTTCAGCATTTCCATGAAATGTATCTTTAAACATATGAAAATTTTCATTAGCATGACCACTCTTTTCAGTGTGTTTAGTGCCACGTCCAATATCACCATGCTTGTCGGTTCTGGCTGCAGTATCTACAGCTCTCACTCCTCCACTTTGGTCATGGGGCCTCCAACCTGCTTGAGAAACATCTGAACTATTTTTTTCTGAAACTGTTTCTTTGTGTCCCTTTTTTGGTCTAAAATCAGAATTGCCTTTAACTTCACCTTTATTAGTAACTTGACTGGTAGGATTTCTAACAGAATCTCTACCGTGTTTACTAGAAACTGGTTGTTGAGCTAAGCTTTCTGATTTTAATCTCTTGGTATGATCAGATTTCTCTTCTAAGCACTCCAAATCAGAACTCCTTTTAGACTTGCCTTTAGATATCTGACCTGTGCTGTCAGATTGTTCGTGCCTGCCACTGTCCACAACAGTATTATCCCTATCCTCAAACAAACTCCCAATAAAATTTTGGCGCTCTTGGAATTCATCAGGGTATGGTGAAAAGGATCTTGGTTCTTCCACAAGCCTTCCACCTTCAATAGGAAGGAAACTGCGGTCATCAATTTTAGCATCTGGCTCATCATCAGAAGAATCATTCTCAATATCAATTGCATCAGATTCTTGACCATCTTCCTTCTCATCATCTATAATCTGCACAGCGCCACCATCTGGACTTTTCCAAGCAGCAGGAGATGTAGAGAAACCCTGTGCGGAAGCTTGCAATTTATGCTTGGATTCTTTGTCATCATCACTGGTCATGATATCCACATCCTCATCAGAACCCTCCTTGCTGTTGGAAGGTACTTCACTTTCACTATCACTGCTACTCCCACTCCCACTACCCACAGGGCTTCGGCTTCTACTCCTACTATGATTCCCACTATCACTTCCACTATCACTGCTATCGCTTTCAGAATCACTGTCACTTTCGTTGTCAGAAGAGCTAGCTGCCTGGCGTTCACTATTTTCAGAACCTTTTTTCTCAGCAAAAAGATCGGGTGAATGCTGTTGGATGCCATTTTTCTCCAAGAAATTGGATTTTTTGTTAGCTTGAGAGGTTTCTACCTTTTCCTCCAATTCAATGCCAGATCTTGCTTCTAACTGCAATTCTGGGGCAGTTATTTGATCTGGGAGGTCTTCATGTACAGGGGGGTTTTGATGATGGCTGATCAAAGGAGAGCTGTAAAAGTACAAGACATGAATTAGAATCCAGATGAAAATTGAGCCATCCATATATATCAAATATACTGGCTGGTAAATTAGAGTTCTCATGAAGTTATTTTGTTTTTCTTTATTTTTTCTATAGACTATTTTTTCTTTATATATCAAATACAACACGTGGAGACTTGAACCTACAATCTCTTGGAGGAGATAGGAATGTCATAACCATTGAACATGACAGTCGCATGAAGTTTTGTCTATTATAAACCCTTGCAGTGAAGCTTTCTGCATATCAATTAGTTAATGCTTTCTTTCCTCATAAAGCTTAGTTTATTGGTAATCGATAAAACCAAACTATTAAGACAAGACAGTTGAGATATTTCTACCTCCACTAAGAGGTTATAAATTTGAATCCAGCATGTAATGCAACATTCTAAAAAAAATAAGACATTTGGGGTTTTGTTGAAGCATTTCTACTTCCATTAAGTGATAATAAGTTTGAATCCAGTATGTAATGTAGTATTCTAAAAAAAAAAAATGAGAATTGAGGTTGTGTTAAGCATTTCTACTTCCTCTAAGAGATTATAAGTTTGAATCCAACATGTAATGTAATATTCTCAAAAAATGAGACACTTGAGGCTGTCTGACCAACAACACCGGAAATTGTAACAGGAACAAACAACCCGACTTAAGATTTTGCAAATAACTGTTCAAGTCCACCAGATGGATTCAGCCCTTTAAATGTTGACAATACCTTTCACCTTCGGATGAAGGTTTTTTAGAGCCTTCCAACTCAACTCCTGATTTCAAACAATATCTCCCCGGAGCTTGGTAGGTTGCAATCTAATAGTCAAGATCAAACAAGAACATAAGAACAATAACTAAAGCATGCATGGAAGATATCAGAATTCAGAATTCCAACAATATAGGAAGATTTCAGGAGCAGTCAATTTATTATGTCAAAGAACAGAGTTCAATTCACACCTGTCATTTTCTCCGTGTTTCAATTCATAGTTCATTTGCTGAATCTTTTTAATTGAAGTGATATTCAAGACAACAAATGTAGGGTGTATTAAGAGATTCACTGAAATGGAAATTCTTTTGTAACTACAACCTTTCCACAATTGTGAATAACGAGAAAGCAGACCCCTAGGCTGTTCTTTCTCTTTTTGTTTAATTCTACATTATTTCTTATCTTTTTCTTTTTCTTTTTATTCACTTTCATTGAGAATAAATGAAAGAATACATTGTTTCTTATCTATCTATCTATAAACAAAAAAATACTGAATAAACACTAACTCAGCAGATTACGCATTGTTTCTAATAATTTAACATTTATATCACTTACTTTTTTAATGATTGGCTCGATCTTTTTCACAGCATTTGGGATTTTATCACCAACGGCTTTCTCCAAGGCCTACAAGAGAGAGGGATGGGAAGGAAGGGAAAAGGAGTAACAGAAGAGTTAACATTTAGAAAGAAGTAGAAAATAGTAAAACCCATATTTTTTAACAGAACAGATAAATTTGGAAACAAAAATACAATGAACAGAAAATGTCGAACACTATTTTTATATTAGGAATCGATATTTCAATTAAGATAGATGAAAAATATCATCCTAAATTCCTAGCTGTAGAAGTCACCTATTTACTTGGGTACCTTCAAACTCATCCCCTTGGGGTTCTCCAAAAGTAAATTATACAACATTCCTTGCAAGTCTGTTGTTTTAGCTCCACTATTCCCTTCCTGTCCTGGTGTTTCAAGTACTCCTTTTGCAGCTTTGGTCGAGATTTCCTTCTCACTGCTAGCAGCAGCATTAACCTTAGCAGGTAGTCGAGGTCTAATATCTTCTGTAATCACATGAGTCTTAGTGGTGTTTGCAGATCCAAAATGAGATACTGGAGCACCGGATTGCTCAGGTGGCGATGGAATAGGTGAAGATGATAGTCTATCCTTAGAAGCAGGTAAGGATGATATGCCAGGTTTATATGTAGATTTTGGAGGCCCAACTGCAATGACATCTTGTATCAGTACCCCACGACTAGCGTTAATTGACATTAATGTCCATCAGGAGAACAGTATATGTCAGAAAGAAACACTCAAAGAGGGAGAAAAATTTGTATGCCAAAAGAGGAAGAATAAAGACTTGCAGAAAGAAAATGCAGAACTCAATATGTGTAAACGTAATCACCTTGAGACAATTCGTTCTTCTGCTTTTTAAAGGGAGGCTCTTTCTTATTCTTAAAATGCCTCCATGGATTAGCTGCAAGCAAGCAAGGTATTAGTAAAGGCTTGATCTCAACTTAGAAGGCTCAGTTTTTGCAGTATTACAATCAGATAACAGTAACAGCAGCAACAACAACAAAAAAGATGGGAAAAAAAAAAGGAATACTGATTAAGGCAGGCTGATAAGACAACTTTACCAGATATAAGAAGAATGAATCAAGAAAATTACTTAGGTGCTCCCTAGGCTGCAACTATCTTTGTGCAGCCTAGGCAATTGTCCAATAAAAAATTGCTGTGGCAATTAAAAAAAAAAAACCTTTTTTTAATTTTTTTTCTTTTTTGTGTGTACAAGAAAGGGGAGCATGGGAATAGGTGCAGCCTATCATTGCTCAAGAATCAATCTCCTATTCATGGCAATGATAAATTAATATAAATTATCCACTAAACAAATCCTTAAAAAATGCATACCTTCGGCAGCAGCCAATTGCTTTATTTGATTCTTCATAGATGGATTACCAGGTTCTAAGACAATAGCTCTGCAGCAAGAAACAGAAAATATGTGCATGCATGTGTAAGAGCTTAAGACAGTACTAAACATAATTACGGATAGCTCTATAACAAAAACCAAAATTTCTCAATAGTTCAGAAGTCATATACTCATGAAAGTAAAAGGTTTCACAGACTCAGTGCGACATCTCAATCATCGAAAGCCCTTTTTTTTTTTTTCTCTATATTAGGTTTGAGAGGGAGGACAAATACTAGAAAAGAAGTTGATTGTAATATGATCATTAAACTTACAAATAAAACTAAATCATGGCTTAGAAGAACGGTGAAACATCCACAACCCAAATAAAAGTTTAATTTAAGATCATCCAGTACTGACAAACAAAGGAATACGCTATAGTTTCATGTCGAAATTTAATAAAAAAGAAAAATAGCTTGAAAGTCATCTGTAGTTATGTTATATTATAAACAGGAACATTAAGCAATTATATTCTGAACAATTTTTTTTAATAATATCATGTGTATGTTTATAAATTAATTTATATTAAAATGTCAGTACTCATGTATGAGTCTGTGTGACAACTACTCCATTGATTTTATGTTGTTTCTCTTGAGAAGGCTTAACACGGCAAATGTAAAACAGAAAAATAAAGCTTTCCTTGAGATGCAGTGTAAGTTTCTAGCGAACTGCATTCCCTTGGGCAGAATTTCATTGTTGGCAAGTACAGTAGGTATTATTTAGATAAGCACTAACACTTGCCCCTACTCCCCAAGAAAAAATCATTGGAGCCATATTGCAAAGTTAGCTCCTATTTTCAAGCAATATATCACCTTTAAGTTACTTGATGTAGCCCCTATGTGAGGTTTGGCAGATCCCTAGTGGAACAACTCCGTTTCTGTGATGAATGATGGTTCCCTTTGTTGGGATATTTGGGTTATGTTCTCTCTCAACATGGGCTGTGCATCATGGCCATTCCCTCTCTACCCCCACCAAAGGCCAAAAAAATCCTTCTCCACCACCAGCAAACGAAATAAATTACAGAGAGAACTACAGAGCCTTCATTCCTCAGTTCGTTATGACAAATCGGCAACTCTAGCCATTATGGAGGGAGATGACAGTGACCAACGAAGTTCATATCATGGAATATTCGTGGGTTGAATTCCTAGAAAAAGTGTGCCTCGGTAAAGAGGTTGATCCAACAACATAACCCGGACATTGTTCTTTTACAGGAAACTCAATTACCAGAAATTGACACTTTTACAATCAAATCAATTTGGAGTTCTTTACTGGTTGGGCGGCGCTCAATGCGATTGACTCCTCGGGAGGCATTCTTATTTTATGACATTCACCTGTTTTCACGGTACAGGAGGTTATAGAAAGAATATATACTGTCTCTATCCATAGAGAATTAGCTGATGGGTTCGCCTTCTGGTGCTCTTCGGTTTATGGGCCCTCTGACAATGTATATCAAATTGATTTTTGGCAAGAATTACAGGATTTGGCAGGTTTGGGAGGTGATAACTGGATTATTGGTGGGGATTTCAACGTGACTTGCTGGTCTTGGGAGAAATCACGATCACTCCATTTCTTTTAGTATGCGGGCGTTTAATCCCCTTTTTTTTAAACGGAAACAAAACTTTCATTGATATAATAAAAAAAGTCTAATGCTCAACAAACAGAAGAATAGAAATACAACAAACCAAACAGATCTAGGATCAGCAGGTGCACCCAACTATCTCAACTACGTTGACACAACTTTAGCACCTTCACCATATCCTTATACAAAGGAATTCACCTATAAAAAACTGAACAGTACATGATAAAGATAAAGAGTACATGATTACATAGAAGAGACAATAGCGTTCCAATTAAGACAAGTGTCTTGAATAGAGTAATCCAAAAAAAAAATTCGATTGGGAACTCCAAAAAGATGAAGTCCAAAATAACTTTCCATTGATATAATTGATTACATAGTATGCAGGCGTTTAATCAATGGATCAATAATGATCAATTGTGTGATATTTCGTTGAATAATGGTATTTTTACTTGGTCAAGTGGAGGACCCATCCAATATTCATCTATGATTGATCGTTTTCTACTCACTAATGCTTGCCTAGTGAAATTGGGGACAGTAAAGGTACATCTTTTAGATCGTATAACATCGGATGATCACTTTCTTTTGGCTCTTATTTCAGGTCATATTGAATGTGGACCGTGCCCATTTTGTTTTGAAAACTCTTGGCTTGAGGGTCACAATTTCCATCCATTAGTAGAATCATGGTGGATCAACAATCCTGTTGGTGGAAGGCCTGGACATAGATTGATGATGAAATTGAAACGATTAAAATTCTTCCTCCGCTCTTGGGCTCAAGCGCAATGACAGGCTGCTTCCAATATATCAACTCTAATTTCTCAACTTCGTGATTTGGCTAATTTGGTGGACCTTGGACAGCTTACGAGTGAAAAACTTTCTTCCCGCCATGTACTTAAGGAACAAATCGAATTTTTGACGGCACAAGAACTTATCTGTCGTAGACAACGTTGTAAACTTAAACAGTTTGCTGAGTGGGATAAAAATACTAGATTTTTCCATCGTATTGTGGTGGCTCGTAAAAGAAAGAGTTCAATTTCTAAAATATTTTCTAGGGATGGACAAAGCTTATTGACAGGAAATAGTATTGAAATTGAATTTAGCGCTTTCTTTTCTTAGTTGTTCACTAAGAGAATGACCAGCGCTTTCTTCCCATTGATGTTGAGTGGAGCCCTATCAATAGTGCACAAGCTACTAACCTTGAACAATCTTTTACCGAGGAAGAAGTTTACAAAGCTATTTCCTCCTTGGGTGTGAGTATATCTCTTGGTCCTGATGGTTTTAATGTAGAATTTTTCAAGTTTTCAAGACAACTTTGAAACATGATATTATGAGCATGATCGATGATTTCTACTCAACAGGTATTATTAATGCTTCTTAATGAGACTCACATATGTCTCATTCCAAAGAAAATTGATGCCAAGTCTGTTTTCGATTATCGCCCTATTAGCCTCATTTCATGTGCCTACAAGATTATTGCTCGTGTCTTATCCAATCGTCTGAAAATGGTCCTCCCTAGAACCATTGCATCGAATCAGCTTGCTTTTGTTGAGAATAGACAGAGTCTGGATGCATCTCTTATGGCAAATGAATTGATTGATGATTGATCTCGTAATAAAAAGGAAGGTGTGGTTCTTAAACTTGATCTTGAAAAAGCCTTTGATACTGTGGATTGGGACTTGCTTTACGCAAATCTTCTTGTTAAAGGCTTTGGTCCTTTGTGGAGATCTTTGATTCCTGGCTGTATTTCTAGCGTAAATTTCTCAGTTGTTATTAATCGCAGGCCTCAGGGTAAGATTTTTCCATCTCGAGGTATCAGACAAGGTGACCCTTTATCTCCTTTTCTATTTATTTTGGTTGCCAACTGTCTGAGCCATCTAATGAATTATAGCTTATCAAAAGGTATTATTGCATCACATCCTATTGGTGTCTAATTTTGTCCCGACCCATTTACAATTTGCTTACGACACTTTACTCTTCTCTACTGCCGATCACTCTGCTTTACAACACCTGTTTGAGGTTATCATATTTTTTAGCTTGCTTTTGGTCTATCTGTTAATTTATCCAAAAGTGAGCTTCTGGGGATAACATTGCTGATTCTATTATGGAATGGATGATGAATTATTTTGGCTGCAAGCAGGGTCACTGGCCTGCTATTTATCTTGGTTTGCCTCTGGGAGGGAACTCATTATCAAATAGTTTTTGGCAAACTATTGTTGAGAGAATGCAGCAAAAGCTTCATAATTGGAACTATGCCTTTATCTTTAAAGGGGGTCCGGATACTCGTATTCAGGCTTCTTTGTCTAGTTTTCCTATTTATTACTTATCTCTTTATTATGCTCCTTCTGACATCATTAAGGGTTTGGAAAAGTTGATTCGAAATTTCTTCAGGGAAAGGGCTCATGGTGAGGATGGGGCGCATAATGTGAATTGGGAGATTACTTAACGTTCTAACTTGATGGGTGATATTGGTATTGGCAACTTTCGGCATCAAAATTTAGCTCTCTTAGCTAAATGGGTTTGGTGTTTCTGCATGAACAAGATGTTTTATGGTATAAGCTTATTGTGGCTAAGTATTATTCCCCCTCTTGTATCTGGACAATGATTATTCGTGGACATTCTAAATCTTCTTGGCGCTTCATTTGCCAGACTACTGATTTAGTGGCTAATCATACACGTGTTCGACTTGGTTCTGGTACATCTACTTATTTTGGAAGGATCCTTGGCTTAGCTGTGGAGCTCTTTATACGATATTTCCTCATTTGTTTCGGCTTACTCGCTTACCGAATATTAAGGTTGTTGATGTGTGGATTGAGGACTCTAACGCTTAGGATTTGTGTCTTCATCGTATCTCAATGATTTAGAAACTCTTGAATGGGCCGCCTTGTTTCAATTATTATTTTCTATCAGTTTCCATCGTTCGCCTGACACTTGGATTTGGACTATTGATCCTTTTTCAATGTTCACTGTTAAATCTCTCATGGATGATTTGGTAGGTGGTATTGATTTCCAAGTCAAGGATGTTTATTCAGCTATTTGGATGGATCATTTTCCTAAGAAAATAAAAAAATTTCTTATGGGAACTAAGCCTTGGGGTAATTAATACTGTTGATTGTCTCCAACGACAAACGCCATTTATGACCATCTCTCCATCTTGGTGCCATATGTGTCATAATCAATCAGAGTCCGCAGCTCATCTTTTTGTGCATTTTCCTTTACCATTGCATTTTTGGCATATCATGATGCAAGCTTTTCGTTGGTTGGCGGTTCTTTCCCACAATATGTTCGACAATTTTAGTTCTTTGTTGGTTGGTCATCCATTTTATGGTACTAAGAAGACCCTGTGGTTAGCTTTTATACGAGCTTTCTTCTAGCCTTTGTGGGGTGAGCATAATAAGTCTTTTTAGAGATCTTTCTTCCAGTTTTGATCATCTTTTGGATTTGACTCTTTCTACTGTGTTGTATTGGTGCAAATCTAAGCAACCTTTTAAAGGTTTGAGTCTTTCTTATTTAGTTTCCAATCAGAAATCACTTTTGTAATCACCTTTAGGTGCTAAGGGGTCTCCCCTTCTATTGCATTTATTCAATGAAATGTTTCTTATCTAAAAAAGTGGGTGTCATTTAGCTGTAAACCTTCTCAAACCCTTGAAGAATTTGGAGCACAGGTCCTCCAGTGCTCCCTCTGTTCATTCTCTCTTCCTGCTAGTTGATATAGAGACTTTCATGTCTCAAGAGTTGAATGGAAGTCTAAACTCCCTACAGAATTCAAAGTCTATCTATGGGCGGTGATTCTTCAAGGTGTTGACACCAACAAACTTATACAGAGAATAAGCTCCATCTTGCCTAGATGGTTTTGCTAAGCTCATCAGCTTCTTTGTGGCCACCAGTCAAGGACAGGAAGGGAATTTGCATTGAACTTGCAGTACTCCATTTCTGGTCAAAAGGATTTTGTTGGAGAAACAAAATTATTTTGAAAGGCATTTGATTCATGTGGGAATAAGTTTGGGACTCTCATCTTTGTGGCTGGTTTGGCCTCCTTTCTGTTTCTTTAAAGATACGAGAGAATATATTGATATATTAAAAAAAAAAAAAAACACCCTAAGGGTCGGGGGCAAAGGGAACCCTCTCCCCAAACTCTACACAAAACTCTACACAGAGAGCTTTTCAATCGATAATAATCTTTCAGAGTTGTAATTACAAAAGAATTTTGTACATGGAGATATCCACCAAGACACTGTATTTTGTACAAGATCGCAAAAGAAATTAAAACATAGAGAGCTATCTTCAAAAGATCTCACATTCCTTTCCTTCCAAATATGCCACAAAAGAACTCGAAAAGCACAACTCCCAAGAATTTTGGCTCTTCCCATCAAATTCCAAGCATTTAGGCCTTCCATAATCCAATCATCCACCCTCCTAGGCACCAAGTAGAGATGCCCAAAATGGCAAACAAGTTATTCCACTATCTATAAGCAAAGTTAGAATGGATGAAGAGGTGTTCATGGTCCACCTCAAGTCCCCACCATCATCCAAACATAACCTGCATCTCAAAGGAGAGAGACCAATTCCTGAACTTTCTTTGAAGTCTATAATCTGTGTTAAGGCTCCTAAAGGCCCAAAGATCATAGGAAGATCTTGACTTCTTGGGGCATTTGTGCTTCTAAATCATACTAGTCAGGGCAATGTTAACCTTGGTGTTGGTGGGTTTTGCGGGGATATTTTGAAAGGCCAACTTACTAGAATATCTCCCTGGATCTTCCAAAGACCACAAATTCACCCTGTTCCCACCCCAAGATGCAACGAGCTAATATTCTCCATGAGGGTCACCCAATTGTGAAGTTCTCTATCAAAGACACCTCTTCTAAGACACAAGTCCCAAGCCTGATTGCCATTATCCCAACAATCAGAAATTGAGGCTTCTTTTTTGCATAAGAGAGCATAAATATCAAGAAATCAAATCTGATCATTCAATTATCTTCCAGAAAGCAAAAATATTTTCCACCTCTAAGAAGCACGAACACGGACACAAGACACACGGCAAGCGACACGACACGATGACACGTTATTTATTATTTAAAACATTATTTTTTATTAAGTACTAAAAATAATTAATACTAGTTTTTTATTAGTTATTAAAAGTAACATTTTAAAAAATATATATTAAAGGAAAAGGAAAGGTCATTTAAAAAAGAAACCAAGAGCCCATTTAAGAAAAAAAAAAAAAACTATGGCATATCACACTGAATGGATGAAATAAGGCCCAGAGCCCAAAGCAAAAACCCTAACCCCGAATAATGTTTTTTTTCCCTTCTTGCACTATTCAAAATTAAAAAAATAAAATAAAAAACAGCTGAATTTAGTTCAAAACATTAATGGTGCATGAAACCCAATAAATTATAGCCCATTAAATAAAAGCAAAAGCTCAACAACCCAAGAAAACTGACAAAAGGCCCAACACCCATTAAAACAAAATAAAACAAACAAACAAACAAACAAACAAACAAACCTAACACTATTATCCCATTCCCCTTTCAACCGCCAATCTTCTTTTCCCTCTAGCCTCTCCCCCTATTCTTTTGTCCTCCATGAAAACCCCCTCCCTTTGCCACTGCTGCCAGCCACAAACAGTCACCACTCCGACCAACGTCGATGCTGGCCGATTCTCTCCAACCACCGATGAAGCGGGGATCGTCCAACAAAAGAAAAGAGAAAATCAAAGGGAAAGGGCAACATGTCTAAGCGTGTCTCCCCGTGTCCGATTTATTAAAAAGGATAGAAATAATAATAATAAGACACATAAAAACGCGTGTCTAACACATGTCTGGCACGTGTTCAAGCATGTCGATGTTGGACACGAGTCAGACACGGACACTAAACAAAAAAATGACGTGTCCATGCTTCCTAGTTCCACATCTACCTCAAACCATTTTTTTCTTTTTCTTTTTCTTTTCTTTTTTTTTTTAAAAAAGAGAGTCAATAGATATATTAACCAAACAAAAAAGTGACAGCCTAAGGCCTTAAACCTTGCAAACCGAGAGGGGAACATGATAGCTAATCAACGAGCTTTCCTCAAACTCTTTGAAAAACATAATTTGATTTGCATTAAAATTCACAAAAGAAGTACAAGCTCCCAAGTTCTTTGAGAGGTTTGGTATGTCCCAAAATACACTAAGTCCTCCCTGAACCTCCTAAGTTCCTAACTCACCCAATTTACACAATTCTGATAAACTTACTAGGTAATTAATATATGTCAGTGCTACTATTCCCAACATATTTTCTTCGCAGTTATAAATTATAGTTCATGTAATGGTGCAAAAACTATCAAGTGTGTGAGAATTAAGATAAGCACGTTAACTAGCCCCACTTAATTTTACAAAAATGCATGAAAGCTTAGATAATCTATAAACTGAAAAGGGCAAAAATCAAATGCAGTTGGGTAACGTGTGCTAATTGCCGAAAGTAGAGAAGCAAGAAACATCCTCAATATAGGATTGCATACCTACGAGACTTAGATCTACGTTCAGCTTCTTCAGACAACTTCTTAACATGATTTGTAGTTGATTCGTCCAAGATACGCTGCACGTTCAGTTTTCTCCAAGCATTGCCTGATTCAATGAGCAAACCACTTCCATCTTCTCCACTTTTACGCTCTTCATATATGTCACAAAGATCACCAACTTCACGTGACCATGTGAACCTGAACTCTTTCCCACCAACATCAATGACCTGATGTCAAATTTGAATTCAAGTACAAAAATGTTAAATCGCCGAGACCTCATAAAATAGCTTCAGACATAGAAGCAGAAATTAGATCTTAAGGTGCATGGAAGATTATAGCATTGGCTGACAGGAAACATTAATATGATGAGAAATGATAATATGTAAGATTCATGCACACTTCTTATCAGTTTTAAGAAAATGCACATGATAAAGCTCGAGGAGAGGAGAATAATTTAAAGGTTAATAATCACTTTTGACCCTTGAACTTTCATGGAAGTACAATTTAGTCCTTTTACTTTCGATTTTGTAACAATTTAGTCGTTAAACTTTAATATCTGACAATTTAGTCCATGTACTTTAAAGTCTATGATGATATAATCCTTATCGTGAGAATTAATGCTAATATTTAATGGAATTTCTTACCTAGGTATATCAATAAACTAATTAAGGACTCAATATGTTTATAATCAACAAAGTCTAAATTGTTACAAAATTAAAAGTACTCAGACTAAATAATTACATATTAAAGTACAATGACTAAATTATTACAAAATTAAAAGTACAAGCATTAAATTGTTATGAATCAAAGTTTAGAGACTATATTATTACCTCCACAAAAATATAGGTACTAAAAGTGATTTTTTACCTAATTTAAATTTGAATATCCACAATTGGTCTATGAACAAGATTCAAGACTAGATGGCAACATAGGACTCCGTTTACATGTTTTTGTATCATTAACTTGTGATTTTGTATGTATTCCTTTCTTTTAATTGCTCAAGGCTTGGAAAGCCTTAAAATGATTTTGTCAATGTTTGTATGGGATCAGACCTCCTCCTTGAAGATTATCCAGTAGAGATGTAGACTATTTCCATTTTCCAATAATAATAATAATAATAATTTAAAAATATATTTTTTTCCTGAGGAGATGCAGAACGAGAAGTGTAATAAGTCTCCTCAAAAGAGAGAGATTTTTGTACAATACAAATTCAATGATAAACTGAAAACAGGTTAGCACTTTGCACGTAAAGTGCAGGATGTGTTTCTTCCCATTTTCACACAAACAGAAGATTGGGACATCAAGAAAAAAGGGTACATCTTAGAGGGCTCAACAACATAACTGAAACACAGCATATGCACACAAAACAAGGCCTTGCAATTTTTCTATTTCATCACCAACCCTTGCCCAAGGCCCTAGCCATCCTTATAATTCCATCCATTCTGTTCTAGTGAAGTGACAAAATGAAATCGGGATGAAGCAACCTCATATTCTCAAATTTAGGAAGGATTAGAATATCGGACGGCCATGGAGATCCCCAACTTCCATAATGATTGGAAAAATGCAATGCTCTTAATACTCAAAACTCTAGCGTTCAAGACTCCACAAGCAATTCATTTGAAACCATGAATTGACACCTGATTCTCACGAGAAACTTGGAACACTACCATGGTTCACTTTTGACACCTTTCCAGCAATTTTTCAAGAATTCAAATGGTAAAGCCATTTCGACCCAACACCTATTTCTTCCTGAACTTTTGTGATCTTTAGAACCTCTTCTTCATCAAAAAGGCCTTTCCTTCTCTATCTATCCCATTCCAGATCATCAGCAAAAATCAACATTTCTCTTTTTTGGTGTGGAGATTTCGGAAGAATATAAAAGAAAATAGAGACTACTTTTAACTTGTTCATATGACATCTAGTATTTGGGCACGCACAAAATTATGGAGTACTTGATTAAAAGAACCACTGACAGGGAAATTTCAAGTTGTTAGCCTTTTTATATAATAGAAAGCCTGCCCACCCCTCCATATGTTTTCCTACTATAATCACAATAGGACACTTACTCTTCCTCCTATTGGTGTCATGCTTTAATATTTCAGGGATACTAGCCATCCTACTGGACATCTTTTAAAATTACACCAAGAATTTATCGGCCTGAAGTAATATTTTAAAAGATAATAGTAAAATAAATAAATGTCTCTTTTTTTTCTTTTATTAATAGTTCATTGAGATAAAAATGAAAGAATACAAGGGCAAACAAAAACCAAGCCCACCAAAAAAGAAAGAATTCCCTCTAAAAAAAGAGACTCCGAGTCTCCAACTATACAAAATAGAGTCTAAAGAGTAGTTACAAAAAGTCTTTGAAAAACCGAAGCCAAAAGAGAAACACAATATCTAACAAGAGACCAAATCTCAAAAGATCCCCTAAATAACATGTTATTCCGCTCCCCCAACAGGACCCAAAAAAAGCACACCCAGACAATCCACAAGAAGCACCCCTTCTCAAGAAAAGGTGGATGGAAGAGGAAATCACCAATCACATCACTAGTAACCCTATGCCAAACAAGCGAGACCTAAACGTCTGAAAGGAAAAAAGCCCACACAACTCTCGCGAACTCACAACATCAGAGAATATAATCCAAGTCAATCTATAGGGAATTTCATCAGGTCCTCGAGATAGTAACTTTATCAAGATATAGCTCCCCATAAGCAAAGAGAGACTTAGAGTTATCCCTTTCAACTTGTCTCTCTTACTTACTTCCTACTAAAATTTACTCCATATCCATCATAAATTGCATATTCTTTATAACCATGTTGTGCATATTGTAAGACTAAAACCAAAACCTCAACAGCGGAAGCACTTCCTTGAATCATTAAATTATATTCTCTACCAAAATGAGAAAGAAAAATAAGCTCAAATCTTAGGCTATAAGTGCAGCAAGTATTAGCAAGTCTAGATCACCAGCTTGAAACGGTTTTAATAGCCATGCCCCAATTTTCAGGTGGGGCACAAGCACCAGTATAACCTCTTACAAAACCATATATGCATCAAAGGCACGTAGAAGTACTGATGAGATAATCTGATTATAGTATTCCTACTGATATTTTTCGAACAAATACTTATTTACACGTTTTTTCATATTGCTACTCAATTGGGTAATCTAATCCTTGACCTCACAGTATTCGTATTCACCGATTCAGCAAACAGCTAACTGGCACCCAATAAAAAATGTAAACACAATAGTGTTACAAAAACAATAAACAATTCAGCAGTACTCAAATTGACAACAAATTCCACTGAATAAAGACCAAAATATATGTAATGAAGTCGCAGTTGCACAAAGCAATTCCATAAAGCAAATAAAACCCATCAGCTTAGTGTAACTGCCCTGCCCCCAACAAAGTGGACAAAAGCATAATCTGTACAATCTACTTGAGGACATATCCGACAGCATGGTTGAAGTACTTAACACAAGTTCAAATAATGTAAAAAACACCACACACGCACATTACAGAATAAAAATACACGAGCATAAAAATCTTCATTATCACATGATGTGGATGACTAACTAAAGAACAAGTATTATAGAAAACTTACATTACCACTAGAATTCTTGGCGTTCGCATCAAACTTAATCCTCGGAGTCCCGCCCTGCGCCTCAACCCGCTTGATCTCGTCGATCAAATCAGGAGCCAACCGAATTATCATGGCAAAAGCCAAAGGATTGTTACCAGTAACGAGACTGAAATTCTCCTCGACGGATTGAGGGGCTTCGGATGTGGTTGCAGTGGTGGTTCGATTTCGAGGATTGGAAACAGAAACGGGACCGCCGCCGCCAAGAGAGAGACGGCCGGAGGGGCGGTGAGAAGGTGGTAGGGGAAAAGAGGAGTGCGGGCGCTTTCCTCCAGCTCCCCGGCCCGCGCCGCCGCCGGGTCGGCCGAGCTTGGATGCGCCACCATACATTGTGATGGAAGAGAGAGAAAAAGACGACGGAAGGTGGTCGAACCAGGTTTTGGGACCCAGATGAAGAAGAAACACACCAACGATTCCAAGTGCCTCTCTATTTACCAATTCGATTCTCACATTCGCGTGCCTTTTGGTCTTCTACTTAATTTCAACGAGTTTTGAGGCCTTTTTTGTAATTTCGGTACCTCCTGGTCCATATTTCGAATTCATGTTTTATCATTCTTTTATGGACCTATTGAAAGCCCAATAACACCTCGCTGCGCTGACTAGATAAATCGTAAATTTAGAGATTTCATTCGAAAAAAAATATTTTTACATAACAAATCATGTTGGACTATGTTTCATAAATGTCTTTAAACTTAAATTTTTTCATAGAAGACTTTTAGTGTTAATTTTAAACTTAAACAGCAATTAGATGATAATCAGATAATAATCACAAAGTACCTAGTATCAAATAACAACTATATGCAATTGCACATTTTTAACTAGGAGGACATTTTGGTCATCCGTCTATTTCAATTGGGTTAGGTTTGTTAATTTTGTCATTCCTACAATTTTCGATTTTGAGTTATTCCGTGAGGAGCTTTTAGCTTTAATTTTGACCAATTTAACCTTTTTACTATTATTTCAAAATCTCTAAAATATTTAATTTTTTTTCCACATAATTTCCAATTTTTTTAATACAATTAGGGTAGGTGGAATTGAACTACAGACTTCGTGGTTATTAACACATTTCTATATCAGTTGGTAATTGAGTTATGCTCGTTTTGGTCATTATTTTCAAATTTTAACTTTTTTAAAATTACTTTTTTTTTACGAATTTTCCAAATCAAGTAGAGCTGATTTGGTGATTTAAAAAGTCTAAAATTTAAATCATAATTGTTGCGGTGTATACCCTAAAGTCTCATAGTTATATGTTATCTGAAATAACGGTTGATTATTTTATATGCTATTATCCATTAAAGAATGATCCAAGGTTATTTTATGAAACTTGAACAGTATGTGGTAGACATATAGATGCATCATATTCAAATAATAACCTAAATGGTCTATAGTATATGGATAAGGTTAAACGATTAGGATCACATCATTTATAACACTTTACAACTATTGTAATAATTACAAAGTAGGTTGTATCTGTAATGTCACTAGGATAAGACAAACGAGTGGAGGATATCCTATACAAAGAGTCTGTATAAGACCGAACCACAAAATGATTAGTCTCTCTTCATAACATTGTTAATTGAATAAATTAACATTTCATAGGATGACCATAAGTGACTCAGCCTTAATCCTAAGTGAGTTGTAAACTCTTGTCTATGAGGGCAATCCTTTAATCTATATGGGTGAAAGTGGCAAGGTTTGCCGACTCAATAAGCCTACCATTTTGGGGATTGGTCCGAGTAGGGAGCTAGGAACATAGCTACACAAGATGGAATTCATTCCTTCTCGTCTTTAGGGTAAGTAGGTGAATTGCTCCCTTAAAAGATGATTTTAGGTCTTGAACATTAAGGCCTCACCCTCTCACTGGTCCGAGAGGGATTAGTTTATAGATGGACTATAAATTATTTGTTCGTTAGAGAGATCGGTGGTATTTAGGGAGTTAGATGTAACTATAGGGTAAAAAAGTAATTTGATCCAGTTGTAGTTACAAGCGATTTGTGAATGGTCGACTTACTATTGATTGGTTATATCCATGGACGTAGAAATATATCTACGGTGTGAAAACTGCAGTTATGGATCTTGAAGGAATGGAATTCCTTTTCGGGTGTATGTGAACGTCGTGCAATCTTAATTCAATTTGAAACCACGAAAATAATCAAGAAATACATATAGATTTGCAACAGGATAAACAACAAAATTAATCCTATAAACATGCTTTCTAATTTGAGAGGACGAGAAGTAGAAATTACTCACCCTTGTAGAAATTTCTTCTTCACGTAAATCCTCTCCAAGCCTTGAACCCAACACAGCACGAACATTGGAACTTTTCCAGTAAACACAAACACTACAATAACAAACCTCTAGACATTGCCACAAAATTACCTTACTATTCTCCAACAAGGAATGAAGTTGTGGGACTTTTTTAGAGTTTTATGAGAGGGAAATTGAATGCAGAGAAGATTAGAGAATATTTTGAAAGGGAGTCTTTTTGGAAAGCACGTTTGTTGTTATTCCTGTCCAATTATGTATTCAAAATACAAATAAAGAAGGGATGAGGAAAGAAGTTACATAACTCCCTCCACGTGAAGACAAAAAAATAACTCCTCTGTAATAGGGAGTTATTAAATTAATATAACAATAATAATAATAGTAATAATAATTAAAATAATAATAATAATAATAATATAATTAATTAAGCAACCATTAATTAATGGTAGATTTTCAAAAATATAAAAATAAGGAAAACTATTTACACAAAATAGCAAAATTTTAATCTCATTTGATAGAGGCCGATAGAAGTCTATCAATATCTATTAGTATTTTATTTTATTTTTTGTTATTTTTGTAAATAGTTTGACATTTTTTCTATATATGAAATTTTTCCTTAATTAATTATCTACATATTATGCATCCTAATCAAATTAAATGCAACTCTCCCTTATAACATATAGTTTTAATATGAATCTTATTTATATTAATTTTAACCTATAGTGTTTATATAAATCTTATTCATATAAATAATATTTTAATCTTATTCAAATATTTATCTCTCACATATTAAATAGTTTTAATTATGAGTCATATTTATAATTACCTATATACTATAATGTGTCGAAATACATTATACTTTATATTAATCACATTAATATAATCAACACTTTTAATTTTTTTCAGATAATTTAAACAATTAAAATTATTCCAAAAACAATTATTCCTTGTGTTTATCCTTAATGAGCTAGCAAGAGGACCTCATGGACCTACAGATTAGAAGCTCCAATAATATGAGATTAATTAATTAAGAAAATCTCATAGACCTACAAATTAGAAGCTCCAATGATGTGAGATTAATTAATTAAACTCCTTAATTAAATTAATCAATATTCACTAACTATCAGTTATTCCACTAAAGACCGACAACTGCACTCTTCGCATTATAGATATATATCTATGTCCATGGATATAACCAATCAATAGTAAGTTGACTCTTGATGCGTTGTAAATGTGATGCGATTATGATGTATGTTTGCGGTGATGAGTTATGCGTTGCACATGCAAGTTTTCCTAGTAAAGCCCAAGTATAAATCTCACTAGGTTTCCTGGTAAGTCCAGGGTCGAACATAGGGACTACTGAGTTACTATGCGACAGTGAATTTGATTCCTTTGTGGTGACAAAAACAAATAAGTTGGTTGGTATTTTGTTTAAGTGTAAATCCTATGCGACAGGTTCGAGTAAAGAGTTGACGAAATCGAGAATTACAATGAGTATGCAATGAACGGGTTGAGAAAGAATTTAGCTAACACTTCCTAAGATTGCGTTCAAGTTATGCGATCATGCTACACACACAACGACAACATGCCATCTCTCAATGCAAATGCCATAGTTCCTAATTCTAGGACGCATGCAACATATACGATAATGTCGATAGGACTTATGTCTAAGCATCTATTCTTGTCTATGTGATGATGAATGATGCACACATACACAAGGTGACCGCATACTATCATATCCTACTTCTAGGGTGCATGCGATGCATAAAAGCAAACAGAACTTATGTCTAAGTTTCTATCTCTTGCTTATGCGGTTCTAATCTGACTCTCTCAAGCCTAGATTCTTTCTTTAGACTACTCTCTCAAATATCTCTAAAGGTGAATGACGCATACATAAGACAAGATGATCGCATAAAGTGAAGATCTTAGGTCATGCTAGCTAAGTATTTCTCAATCCATTTGGTAATTCAGCTACTCATGCGAATTGTGGAGAGATTGAATAGATATTGAAATGAGAATTCCATTTTCTATAAATAAAGTGCAAAATACAAAATAACAATGGAAAGTAGGGATAAGAAGCCTGGTAGCAATGTTTTGCTTCCCGTGGCTTTTACACTGTCTTTTCACTCCAACGCTACCCAGAAAAATATCCTTGTTTTCGCAAGTGTTGACTCTCTCTTCTTTTATAGCACTTCCCGGCAGTCTTTCGAGCTATCCAGGAATGTCGCGTTTTCTTCTCTTTGCTCGTCTCCGCCTTCTAAGTATAAGAATAACTACAGACTAACGACTTATCTACTTTGTATCTGATCTAACTTGTTATCTGGCAAACTCCTTTAACGATGGTCGCTTTCGGTATTTATAGAGCTCAAGGTGAAGAAGCTTTTCTCTCTAATGATTGCAATGATGGGAGGTCATTAAATCTTTTGCTCTGATGTGCCGATTAATGGTCACCGAAAAGTTGAATGTACTTGCTACAGTGTGTCGTTAACGGCTTGTCAACTAAATTCGGATTCGACCGTCATCAGCTTTCCATCCTATCATGATTTATTATGCTTTCGCCTTGATGCGCCATCTTTATGCGGCCACCTTCTTGAGCAACTTCTCGCGAGCGCATATGATCGCATGACTTTGCGATCGCAATCTTTCAATGCGTGCGGACGCTAAATTCCTTGGATCACAATTTTACTTGCGCCAACACATTTTTCCTGCACAAAATAAGTAAATTAGCTGCTTTTATGCGATGGGCGCATGCGATCGCAATATGCTCAGTTTAACGTTTTTGGACATGATTTTGTATCCCGTGCATGCAACATGTTGGGTTGATTCCTCTTAGGTCTGCTAGTGTCCATCCTATTGCTTTTATGTACTTCATATTTTCTTGTTCTTCTTGTAGCGCAGAGAAAATTATCACTGACAAAGTTTCATTTTTCCCCAGGAAAACATACTTCAGATGACTTGGCAGAGTCTTTAATTCTACGGTAGGTGGTTGTTCCAAGGATGGTTTTTGTGCTTTTCTCTCTTCATTCAAATTCACCTTTTCTTCTTTGTTCGTTGTTTCCATGATCACATTGTAGGTTTCTACGGATGCAGTCGCATCCTCTCTTTCATCTTCTTCTTTGGACTCCTCTTCTTCATTACAACTGGGTTCATTGTCAGAATCGGATAGGTCTTCATCTTCTGGATACTTTATGGCTTTAATGATATCAAACCTAAGCTTCTTCCCATTTACACTCAACGTAATCTCTCCCTTGTACACATCAATTTAAGCGCAACCAATAGATAAAAATGGTCATCCCAATATGATAGGAACATTTTTGTCCGCTTCGTAGTCGAGAATGATGAAGTCTGCCGATAGAACGAATTTGTCAATTGAGACCAGGATATCCTTCAACTTTCCCTCTGGGTGAACTAGGGACCTGTCCGCTAGCTGGAGAGTCACCGTCGTGGGCGTCAGTTGCCCCAAATTCAACTGTTTGAAAATCGAAAGGGGCATTAGATTTATATTGGCCCCAAGATCACAAAGCATTTGACCTATATATATCTCGCCAATTGAGCAAGGTATTGTGAAACGTCCGGGGTCGCGCATCTTCAGTGGAATTATGATGTTTGACTTTTGCGTTAATGCCACCGTTGCGAACTTTCCTGTACTCCTGTTCTTTGTCACCATGTCCTTAAAAAACTTAGCATATTTTGGCATTTGTTTTATCACTTCTGTGAAAGGGATGTTGATGTGTAGCTGTTTTAACATCTCCATGAAATGATGACACTGCGCTTCATTATTTTGCTTCTTCTTAAGTCTTTTCGGGAATGATGGTAGCTTTACCTTCACGGTTTCTTGTTCCATAGGTTTAAAAGTGGACGCCACTTCCAATTCTGTCGTCTCATTTTCTTCTGGTTCATCCTATGTCAATGGGGTCTTGGATTCCATCGCAACTGGAGTAGTCCTACTTGGCTCCGTCTTCTCTTTCCCTATTATCTTTCCACTTCGCAAAGTCACGACTTGACATTGCTTCTTTCTTGTGTTCCCTGGGTTGCGAGGAAGCTCAGTTGAACTCGGCAACGCCCCTTGCGGTCTATTTTTCAGTTTGCTCACAATCTGTCCTATTTGGATTTTGAGATTGCAGATTGAAGCCGCCTGATTCTGGAGCACCGTCTCATTCTTTTCTATGTACTGCTTTAATAGGCTCTCCAGGGAAGAAGATGACGGCGCTTGTGAGCTGCTAGTTTGATTTTGCGATTGGTCGTTTGTTCATGGGAAAAATCCTTGTGGCCCTTCTTTTTGTGCCATGGGTTGATAACTTTGTTGATTATTTTTCCACGCAAAATTGGGGTGATTTCTCCACCTGGGGTTGTAAGTGTTAGAGAAAAGATTGTTCTTTATGAAGTATACAAATTGCGGGTTCCTTGGACATTCTTCCATCGGATGTGCTTCTCCACAAGAGGCACAACTTGTGCTCTCTGATTAATTGTGTTAACCTGCCCTCTTTGCGTTCATGGGCTATTGATTGCGATGCCCTGTATCAGATTCATCATCGCATTCATTTGATTTTGTAGGGATGAGATGGCCCCATTGTTTGCGTCTGATGGAACACGAGACATACGCAGCGGGATAAGGATCTAATTACACACTAATTGTTTTTAATTAAAAAGAAATAAGCATGCAAATGAAGGAAAAACAGTAAATTAATATGGATAGAAAAAACCATGCAACAATTGCATGAAACAAATCCATAAAAACCCAACACCTAGAATCCACTATCTAAGTGGGCTTAATGTCTCCACTATAAGCCAACACCTAGCCCACTATTTTGTTAGTGGAATTATCCAACAAAAGTTTGGATTTTCCCACTAACTTTAGTCAAAGGGCAAAATAGTCATTTTGTCAAAGTCAAACTTTGACCAAAAAGTCAACATTTTGACTTTTTATGATTTCCCGTGTTGACTAATTTTGACCTCCCGAGCATGATTTCACATCTCATTTCTCGAAATTTAAATCACATTTAAATATAAGGCCAGTCAAAGTTTGACTTTTTCAAAGTCAAAGTCAACTCTTTGACTTTTACATCTTTGACCATTTCCATTATTTCCGAGCTTCTGAATATGAACGTATTCATTTTCTTGATATTTAATCACATTTAAATATTAAAGCTATATCTCTAAACTAAAAACCGACCATTATATCACATATACTTATCAGTTTTCTCTCTCTTCACCTAATTCGAACAATTCGAATTATTCTATCATACTGTTCTAAGTTTATTCCATATGAGCTAGTAGAGGAACCTAATGGATCTATAGTCATGGCTCCAACGATCCGAGATTAGCCAGCTAAACTCTTTAAACGGAGCTAATCAACATTCGTTAACTAACGGGTCATTCCACTATAGTTTCCGTATGCACTCCCTCACTATAGATATTATTTATGTCCATTTGATATAACTATGATTTAGAAGCTAATCCTTCACAGGTTGTTCGTAATCTCGGCTGGGTCATAAAAAACCGTTTTACCCCCAAGACTACATCTTGTTCCTTAAGTTCTACTGATCCTCTAATGAATAATTGGTTTAAGGTCCACCTATAAACTGAACCCCTCTCGAGCCAAGGAGAGGGTGGGGCCCTTTGTTGAAGACCTAGATTCAGTACTAAGGGAACAACCTATTACTATCCCTATAACGGGTAGGAGTGAATTTCTTCTTGCACCTCTGTTCCCAACTATCCACCTGATCTTACCCCTTAAATAGAGGCTTATTAGGCCAGCGATAATGAGCTGCCCTCATCTATGCAGATCTAAGGATAATTCTGAGTGAATAGGAGTTCATAGTTAGCTCAGGATTAAGATTAGTTACCTAGGTCATCAATTAACGAAATAGTCAATTTTTTTTACATAAAACGACATTTAGAACGTAAAAAGTGACTATTTCATGGTTCAGTCTTATGTAAACTCTTTACATAGGATGCCCCACTTTCATGTCTCCATATGAACGATTTAGGATCACCTCGTTGTACTACTACAAAATGGGCCGCTCCCCGAATAAGGCGCCCAACCTTATTCATATACTATAGACCATTTTGGCTATATTTGAACTTGATCCACATTTATGTCACTACATAAGTTCAAACTACATTAAATAGCCTTAGGACCTTAGTTTATTGGATTCAAGATTGTAATTTCAATAACAACTTTATCGAAAAAAAAAAACAGAATATGGTTTATTAATTTACAAACGACGAGTTTTAGGACATAAAATCCAACAGCGTCACCCTTCTCGAATTTTTAATCGTTGATCGCTTTCGCGCTAATCTTCGTGATTCTTCGAAATGCAATCAAGAATATTTTTAGCCTTATCATACGTTTTTTTGAGCAGACCTCCAGCTGTTGTCGCATTGGTAGCCGTCTATGATGCAGGGTTCAAATCGTGATAAAATATCTCCATCTGAAGATAGTCAGGTAAGCCATTGTGCGGACAATCTCGCACCAGTCTCTTAAACCTTGCCCAGGCATCGCTGAGCGATTCGTCAATGTCCTGTTCAAAATTGTAATCAACTTCCTCCTTCTTGCGTTCTCGGTACGGGGGAAGTATTTCTTCATGAACTTCTTTACTACTTGTTCCCACGAAGTTATCTCCCCTGGTTCGAGAGAATAGACCCATTTCCTTGCCTGATCGCATAGTGAAAATGGGAACAACGTTAGTCGAACTTTTTCAGCTGAGATGTTTGGGAACACAAAAGTATTGCAGATTTCGATGAAACTCCGGAGATAGGCGTGCGGATTCTCGCCACACCTTCCACCAAACTGTCCAACCGTCTGAATCATCTGCAACATAACCGGCTTCATCTCAAACCTCGATCCATCTAGAGCTAGCCTCATGATTCCTGTGGAGAAATCATAGATGTTGGGCAACGCAGAGTCCCGGATGGGTCTATTTCGGTCGTTAGTCAGGAGAATGAGGTTTGCCATGATATTGTTCGCGTTTGCTACTTTTTCTTCTGGTTGTTCTGCCATTCTAGGATTTCTCTCTTGTTTTTGTCGGCGGTTGTCTCTCTGTTTTCTTAAGAATGTTCTTTCAATCTCTGGGTCGTAGTTGGGCTCAGGAACGTGTCCTTCGCTCATGCGACACCTGCCTCTTCCCTTACCAGAGGATGACAGTGCACAGAGGTCGAAAGCTGCAAAGAAAATAAAAAAGTTACTGTTAGCGCAATATGTACTGCCATAATCCCCGACAACGGCGCCAAAAACTTAATGCGTTGTAAATGTGATGCGATTATGATGTATGTTTGCGGTGATGAGTTATGCGTTGCACATGCAAGTTTCCTATAAAACTCAAGTATAAATCTCACTAGGTTTCTTGGTAAGTCTAAGATCGAACACAGGGACTACTGAGTTACTATGCGACAGTGAATTTGATTCCTTTGCAGTGACAAAAACAATAAGTTGGTTGGTATTTTGTTTAAGTATAAATCCTATGCGAACGGGTTCGAGTAAATAGTTGACGAAATTGAGAATTACAATGAGTATGCGATGAACGGGTTGAGAAGGGATTTAGCTAACACTTCCTAAGATTGCATTCAAGTTATGTGATCATGCTACACACACAACAATAGCATGCCATCTCTCAATGCAAATGTCATAGTTCCTAATTCTAGGACGCATGCGATGTATACGATAATGTCGATAGGACTTATGTCTAAGCCTCTATTCTTGTCTATGTGATGATGAATGATGCACACATACACAAGGTGACTGCATACTATCATATCCTACTTCCAGGGTGCATGCGATGCATAATAGTAAATAGAACTTATGTCTAAATTTCTATCTCTTGCTTATGCAGTTCTAATCTGATTCTCTCAAGCCTAGATTCTTTCTTTAGACTACTCTCTCAAGTATCTCTAAAGGTGAATGACGCATACATAAGACAAGATGATCGCATAAAGTGAAGATCTTAGGTCATGCTAGCTAAGTACTTCTCAACCCATTTGGAAATTTAGCTACTCATGTGAATTGTGGAGAGATTGAACATATATTGAAATGAGAATTCCATTTTCTATAAATAAAGTGCAGAATACGAAACAACAATGGAAAGTAGGGATAAGAAGCCTGGTAGCAATGTCTTGCTTCCCGTGGCTTTTACACTTTTTTCACTCTAACGCTGCCCAGAAGAATATCCTTGCTTTCGCAAGTGTCAACCCTCTCTCCTTTTATAGCGCTTCCCGACAGTCTTTCGAGCTGTCCAGGAATGTCCCCTCGGTGTCTTCTTCTCTTTGCTCGCCTCCGCCTTCTAAGTATAAGAATAACTACAGATAATGGCTTATCTACTTTGTATCTGATCTAACTTGTTATCTAGCGAACTCCTTTAACGATGGTGGCATTCGGTATTTATAGAGCTCAAGGTGAAGAAGCTTTTCTCTCTAATGATTGCAATGATGGGAGGTCATTAAATCTTCTACTATGATGTACCGATTAATGGTCATCGAAAAGTTGAGTATACTTGTTGTGTCGTTAACAGCTTGTCAACTAAATTTGGATTCGACGGTCATTAGCTTTCCGTCCCTTCATGATTTATTATACTTTCACCTTGATGCGCTGTCTTTATACGGCCACCTTCTTGAGCAACTTCTCGTGAGCGCATATGATTGCATGACTTTGTGTCACAATCTTTCAATGCACGCGGACGAAGAATTCCTTGGATCGCAATTTTACTTACGCCAACGCATTTTTCCTGCACAAAACAAGTAAATTAGCTGCTTTTATACGATGGGCACATGCGATCGCAATATGCTCAGTTTAACGCTTTTGGACATGATTTTGTATATTTTTACCGTCGCATTCCCTCATTGTTTTACTTATTTGCGCTGTAATAACGTGCATTTCTGCCCGTTATCAACTCTTTACAAATTTCTCGTAACTACAACTGGGTCAAATTACTATTTTACCCCTAGTTACATCTAACTTCTTAAGTACCACAAATCCCTCTAATGAATAATTAGTTAAAATCCAGCTATAAACTAGACCCCTCTCTGGCCAGTGAGAGGGTGAGGCACCTTATTGTTCAAGATCGAGAATTAACTCTTGACGAAATAATTCATCTACTTACCCCGAAGACGGGAAGGATTGAATTCCATCTTGTGTAGTTGTGTTCCCAACTCCCTATTCAAATGAATCACCAAAAAGGCAAGTTTATTGAGTTGACGAATCTGACAACTCTCACTCATACAGATCAAAGGATTGCCCTCATGGACCGGAGTTCACAACTCACTCAAGGTTAAGGTCAAGTTACCTTTGGTCATCCTAGTGAAATGTAAGTCTCTTTAAGTGATGGTATTATAAAGAGAGACTAATCATTTTGTGGTCTGATCTTATACGAACTCTTTATACAAGATACATCCACTCACATGTATCCACACGAATGATCAGGATCAGATCATTTGTAACATTTTACAACAATTGTAAAAATTACAAAGAGGGTCGTATCCTTAGTGTTACCAGGATAAGATACCCAGCTTTATCCATATACTATAGATTGTTCAGGTTACTACTTAAACATGATCCACTTATATGTCAACTACATACATGTTTTAGTAACATAAAATAATATTGAATTTTAGTTTATTGGATTGGGTTAATACAAACTAAATGTCAAAATTGTTGAGTTTTATATCCTAAAACTTGTTGATAGTAAATGTAAATAATTAACCGTCATTAATAAAGAGCTATTAATGTTATCTCAATAAGTGTTATTGATTGTGTTGTATTTATTTTGTCTTATTAACATTGAAATCCAATCAACTAACATTTTGGGTTGTCTTATGAGTCTTAAATAGTATGTAGAGACATATGGGGATCAATGTTCAAGATATAACTTGAATAGTCTATAGTATAAGGATAAGGTTGGATACGTTATCCTGGTGACACTATGGATGTGACCTACTTTGTGTTCGATATAAATGCAATGATCAAACGCGTTCATGTAGAAGATATGCGAGTGGAGGTATCCTATTCAATGAGTTTGCGTAAGACCGGGTCACAAAATAGTAACCACTAGATGTAACTCCGTTGACTAGTTAGGTTCCTATTTTAATAAGATGACCTAGGCAACTTAGCCTTAATCTTGAGAATATTATGAACTTTTGTTCACGAGGGATTGTCCTTTGATTTGTATGGGTGGGAGTGGCCGATTTTTCAACTCAATATGCCTATCATTTTGGGGACAAGATTGAGGAGGGAGCTGAGAACATAATTATACAAGATGGATTTCACTCATTCTCGACTTCAAGGTAAGTAGATGAGTGTTCCCTTAAATGGTGTCTTTGCAACTTGAACAAAGGGCCTTATCATCTCTCTGTTTAATGGTTGGACTATAAACAAGTTGTTCATTAGAGGAGCACTGGTACTTAAAGATATAAAAGTAACTCAGGGGTAAATGGTAATTTGACCTAGCTAGTGTTACGAATACTTGTGAAGGACTAGCTTGTTGTTATTGGTCTATATCCGTGGACACAGTAATATATCCACAGTGAGAATAATGCAACTGTAGGTCTTTAGTGGAGTGTACCCACAATTAACGAACATTGATGGAATTAGTTAATGAGTTTAGCTAATTGATCTCATGTCGTTGGAGCTTCTAGTTTGTAGGTCAATTAGGTCCCCTTCCTAGCTCATTGATAACAGGAAGAAATGCACGTTATTACAGCGCAAAGTTATAAAACAATAAAGTATTGCGATGGTAAAAATATACAAAATTGCATCCAAAAGCATTAAATTTATAACATTGCGATCGCATGTGTCCATCGCATTAAAAATAGCTAATTTATGTATTTTGTACAGAAAATGCGTTGGCACGAGGCGGAATTGCGATCCAAAGAAATTAACGTCCGAGCGCATTAAGAGATTGCGACCGCAAGGCTATGCGATCGTTTGCGTTCGCGAAAATCTACTCAAGAAGGTGGCCGCATAGAGCCGGCACATCAAGGTGAAAGCTTAATAAATCACGATGGGATAGAAAGCTGATGACGATCGATTCCGAATTAAGTTGACAAGCCGTTAACGAACACTATAGCAACTACACTCAACTTTTCGGTGACAATTATTCGGCGCATCAGATAGAGAATTAATGACATCCCATCAGTGCAATCATTTGAGAGAAAAAGCTCTTCACCCTGAAGCTCTATAAATACCGAAGGTCACCTTTATTGAAGAAGTTTTGCTGAGTTCGGTTTTTCATTCCAGCTGAGCCATATAGAAGATAGTTAGCCTTTGTTTTTAGTTTCCTTATACTTAGAAGGCGGAAGAGAGAGAAGGGAAAAGACGTCGGAAGATCGTCCTGGTTAGCTCGAGAGAGTTCTAGAGAGCGTGAAAAATAGAGAGAGGGCCAACTCTTGTGAGAGCAAGAATATCTTTTGAGCAGGTAGAGAAGAACGGTGTAAAAGCCTATGGAAACAAGAAATTGCTACCAGGCTCTTTATATTAATTTCACATTATCATTCTGTATTTCGATTTCATATATAGAATGGAACTTGCATTTCTACATCTGTTCACTCTCTTTACAATACGTATGAGTAACTAAACTTTCGAATGGGTTGAGAAGTACTTAGCTAGCATGACCTAGGATCTTCATTGCATGCGATCATCTTGTCTTATGTTGCGTCCATCACCCCTTTAGAGCTACTCGAGAGAGAGTCTAAAGAAAGAACCTAAAACTTGAGAGAGCTAGGTTAGAATCTAGACTTGAGAAAGCAAGATTAGATCTGCATAAGCAGGAGATAGAGACTTAGAGATAAGCTCTGTTTGCCAACATGCATCACATGCACCATAAAGATAGATTATGGTAGTATGCGGTCGCATTGTGTATGTGTGTGTCATTTGTCATCGCATAGACAAGAATAGAGGCTTAGATGTAAGTCCTATAGACATCATCGCATACATCGCATGCGTTCTAAAACGATAAGCCATAGCATTTGCATTGAGAGATGACTTGTTGTTGTATGTATGTAGCATGATCGCATAACATGAACGCAATCCTAAAAAGTGTTAGCTAAATCCCTTCTCAACCTGTTCCCCTACATACTCATCACATCTTTTGTATTATTAACTCTTTTCTCAACTCCGCCGCATAAACTTTATACTTCAAACAACATACCAACCAATGCATTGTTTTACTTGTTACCGCAAAGTAATCAAAAACTACCATCGCATATTGTTCCTTAGTCCCTGTGTTCGACCCTAGACTTACCAGGCAACTCAGTAGGATTTATACTTGGATATTGCTGAGAAAACTTGCATGCACAACGCATATTCCACCATCGCATTCTACACCATTATTTCATCGTATTAAACACGCATCAAGTTTTTGGCACCGTTGTCGGGGAACTACGGTAATACATTGTGCTAACGGTAATTTTTTTTTATTTTCTTTGCAGCTTTCAATCTCTGGCGAATTACAACCCAGAGACTAAAATAGCGTTCCGACGAAGATTGAGAAACAAACGCCAACAACAACAAGATAGAACTCCAAGAATGGCAAAACAACCAGAAGAGAGGGCCGCAAACGCAAATAATATAATGGCCAACCCCATCCTCCTGGCGAATGACCGCAATAGACCCATTCGGGACTATGCATCATCCAACCTATATGATTTCTCCCCAAGAATCATGAGACCAGCTCTGGATGGATCGAGGTTTGAAATGAAACCAATTATGTTGCAGATGATTCAAAAACGGTCGGACAATTTGGTGGAAGGCGTGGCGAGGATCCGCATGCCTATCTCCGGAGTTATATTGAAATCTGCAACACTTTTGTGTTCCCAAATATCTCTGCTGAGGAGGTTCGACTAACGTTGTTCCCATTTTCCTTATGCGATCAAGCAAAAAAATGGGCTTATTCTCTCGAACCAAGGGAGATAACATCGTGGGAACAAGTAGTGAAAAAGTTCATGAAGAAATACTTCCCTCCAACAGAGAACGCAAGAAGGAGGAAGTTAATTACGAATTTTGAACAGGAAATTGATGAATCGCTCAGTGATGCCTGGGCGAGGTTTAAGAGACTAGTGCGAGATTATTCGCACAATGGCTTACCTGACTGTCTCCAAATGGAAATCTTTTATCACGATTTGAACCCTGCATCGTAGACGACTGCCAATGCGGCAGCAGCTGGTGGTCTGCTCGATAAGACATATGACGAGGTGAAAAATATACTTGATCGCATTTCCAAAAATCACGAGGACTAGAGAGAACGATCAACGATAGATAAAAAACAGTGACGCAAATAATTGGGCCATCGCATCCCTACAACCCAAATGAATACGATGATGAACCTAATACAAGGCATCGCAATCAATAGCACGGGAACGCAAAAAGAGCAGGTCAACGCAATTGCTCAAACGACCACGAGTTGTGTCATCTGTGGAGAAGCACATTCGATTGAAGAATGCCCAAGGAATCCGCAGTCAATATGCTTCATAAAGAATAACCATTTCTCTGATACGTACAACTCCGGGTGGAGAAACCACTCTAACTTTGCATGGAAGAATCAACAGCAAAATTTTCAACCTATGGCGCAAAAAGAAGGGCCACCAGGATTTTTCTCGCGAACAAACGGTCAAACGCAAAACGAAGCCAGCAGTTCGGGCGCTGCAAACTTCATCTTTGGAAAGTTTGCTGAAGCAATATATTGAAAAGAATGAAACAGTGCTTGAGAATCAAGTGACGTCCATCCACAATCTTGAAATTCAGATGGGACAGATTGCGGGCAAACTCAAAAATAGACCGCAAGGAGCGTTGCCGAGCTCAACTGAGCTCCTTAGCAACTCTAGGGGTACAGGGAAGGAACAATGCTTAGCAGTCTCCTTCCTAAGCAAAAAAACGACAGCGGAAGAAAGGGAAGAGCCCACTAGAACCAACCTGAATGAGGTGAAGACCAAGAACCTGTTCACATATGATGCAGAAGAGCCCGAGAAGAGGAACCCAAAGGTTGCATCCACCTTCAAGCCTCTAGAACACGAGATAGAAGAAGTATAGCTACCACCATTCCCGCAAAGATTGAAAAAGAAACAGAATGATGAAGAAAGGATCGTTGTAGTAGCAGTAACATAAAGGTTACGTACTATGGTCCCACCAAAAATGTGCGACCTAGGAAGCTTCACGATACCTTGCTCAATTGGAGGGGTCTACAGTGGTCAAGCACTATGCGATCTCAGATCGAGTATAAACTTAATGCCACTGTCCATCTTCAAATGATTGAATATGGGCACACTCACGCCCACAACGGAGACTCTTCTACTTGCGGACAAATCCTGAATACATCCCGAAGGAGGGTTGAAAGATGCCGCAGTCTCAATTGACAAATTCATCTTACCGGCAAACTTCATCATTTTGGATTATAAAGCGGACGAAGATGCACCCATCATATTGGGACGACCATTCCTCTCGACCGGTCGCGCTAAAATTGATGTGCACAAGGGGAGATCGTAATGAACGTCAATGGGGAAAAGTTCCGGATTGAGGCAATCAAGATTCCAGAAGACCGAGAAAAGAAGAGAAAGTCGCCTTGGACATAAAAAACACAGATTGAAATAAGCAGTCCCTGCGTTACTATGCGACTCAAACTCATCAAGGACGCAATCCTTTTGGAATATCCTTTTTCCTATCATTGATTCATGAACTTTCGTTACCATTCTTTTATTTGTTATCGTATATTTGTCTTTTTGCATCTAAAAAAAAATGGCGTCGCGATCGTGGTAAACAATTTTGCTAACTCTGTCTTTTAATTTGACCCTCTTGATGTTTTCTTTGCAACGATCGTGGTGAACGATTACGGAGGAGCTACACGAAAGACATAACTAGCTTATTCCGCCACCGCAATCGAAGAAAGCAGTTCGTCGCAAGGAAGGATGTGTCACACATAATGCGAGCGACAGAGCAAATTTGGGGGGTGTATCTTTTCTTGACTTTTTTTATTTCAAATTTTTCTCTATCGCATATCATTTTAACTTTGATAAATTTTATCATTGCATCCTCTTTTGTTGGCGCAATCATTACACATTGATTAATTTAGTAAGTCACCGCATTATTTCTCTTTGCCAATTATGATTTCAATGATGAAACACATGCCTTTATTTTTTCATATCTACTAGAGGCAACTTAATTTTAAGACAGTCAACTCATGAAATATTTCTAGAAATTAGTGGGCTGCCAGCTTTCTTTCAAACTGACTTTTTACAAAACTTCCTAAGAGCATCGCATGAATTATTTCAATCTTTCAGCAATGAGGACATTGCTGTGTTTAAATTTGGGGGTGCAGTATTCATTTTCAACCTTGCTATTTTTAGGCTCTACAAATAAAAAAAAAAAAAGAAAAAAATCATCATAACGTTGCGATCGGATCCTACTCATAGTTGGATGTCCGCATGACACACGTGGGGGCAAGCCAAAATGAAGGTAGGAATCGTGATCAACGCAAAAATAAATGAGCATAACTCCGCTGCCAAATGGGCATGAATTTAGACTGAGAAAGAGCGCCTTGCTCGTAGTTGAATGTCCGCATGACACACGTGGGGGCAAGCCAAAACGAAGGCTAGGTACTTGGATCAGCGCAAGGTCATGGAAAAATATCTAAAATACGCAAGGATAAAAATCATTTGAAAAATACCCCAGTTAAAAAAGTTTTTTTTATATGAAATAAATCATGCGATGCCGGAAGCAAGTAAAGTCTTTTTGAAGGGTAAACTTGCAGTCCCTAAATTTTAGAAATATTTTAAGAAGAGACCTGGATAAGAATTAAGGAGATTTTGGTACATTGGATTTGAATAAGGCAACCTTGAGAAATCTAGAAAAGAAGAAAGCGGTCGACTTTCTAGAGAAAATCTTTAGCTTATGCTTGAGGACAAGCATTGTTTTAAATTTGGGGGTGTTCTATTGCCGTCATCTTAAATACCCCAGTCTAGATAGAACTCGCCTTAGACAAAAAGTCTATTATAAATAGATTTACTACATATTAATCTTTTACTAATTATTTTAGTTCTAATTTCATTTTATAACCATTTATAAAATAAACAACTAAAACACTCATGCCACATAACGAAGTATTTATAACACTTATAAATATTATATTAAATAAATAAAGCATACGTAAATATAACCCTTATATTATATGATGCATGAGCATGCACTTATGAAAATTAAATCATGCTTCACTAAATCATAACACTTATAATAAAGAGAATATGCATGACTTAAGGTGAGATTTATCTATATGTGCATACCATATGACAAAAAAAAAAAAAGAGAATATATATATATACATCACATGTATAAAACCATGGATTAATGGACCAGAATGAACCAAAACAAAACCAGAATGAGAAAACAATCTATTACATAATTCAGTTGAGCAAATTGGTTCACAAGCGAACCGGGTCTTGAACCACTGGGGGAAGCTCCCATCGTTTAGTAAACGCTTTCAGGTAAACAATCGTGTAGCACACACTAGATGATAGCGTAACAGCTAAACGATCGCATAGATAACAATGAGGCCATGAAACCTGATCGTTTAGACGATCGATTAGCACGCGAAAGGTAAACGATTTACCATGCACTTACTCCGCGATCGTATAGTCAGTAACTAAGCGATGAGGCTTGCTGAGCTATACGATCGTCTAGTGTACGCGCACGTTAAATGACAACCGAGCATCCGATACTCAGCGATCGTCTATCTCATCGTCTAAACGACACGACCAACACGATCGTCTTCTTCACAAAGAACAATAACCCTTGCTCCCAACTTCATCCCCGGTGACTCAAGACTCAAACTAACTTTGAATTTATAAACTCGAAAGCAATTAATTGTGCCCAAAAAACGCAGGGGCCTTTACAATTAACTAGAGAACTCAACAAAACGAGGTTACATCCCAAAAATTTCCATTAATCTGCACATCCACAAACGAATTAACACTTAAAACAGAGAGTAGACATGTTACACCCACCATGAATGTAAATGCAATTCTTTTGCAACAATGAATTGAAATATCAGAAACTTGTCTCTGATACCATTTGAAGGAACTCTTAATTAGAGTACCTACGAGCAGAAGCAGATATTTCCAATTCATTGTGACAGAATTACCGCATATACATTCAAACATACTAATATGCATTCATAATGCTAAAGAGATTAAGAGATCATACTAGCGGAAGATTTCTTCTTCACAATGACTTTAAAACCCAACCGTCTACCTCGAACATGTTGGATTTTATGTCCTAAAACTCGTAGTTTGTAAATTGATAAACATATTCTGTTTTGTTTTTCGATAAAATTGTTATCTAAATTGTAATCTTGAATCCAATAAACTAAGGTCCTGAGGCTATTTAATGTAGACTTGAACTTTATGTGATGACATAAAACATGGATCAAGTTCGAGTATATAGCCTAAAATGGTCTATAGTATAGAGATAAAGTTGGGTGCCTTGTTTTGGGGACACTATGGATGCGGCCCACTTTGTACAAACGATGTGATCCTGAATCGTTCATATAGAGATATGTGAGTGGGGGCATCCTATGCAATGAGTTTGTATAAGACTGGACCACGACTTAGTCACTTTTACTTTATAACACCGTTTACTGTTTAAAACTGATTAATTCAAATTTGATGACCTAGGTAACTCGATCTCAATCCTGAGCTAACTATGAACTCCTGTTTATTCAGGATTATCCTTAGATCTGCATGGGTGAGAGCAGCTCAACAAAGCTGGCTCAATAAGCCTCCCATTTTAAGGGTAAGACCGGGTAAATAGCTGGAGACATACGGTGCAAGACAGACTTCACTCCTACCCATCTCTAAGGGTAGTAGACAGGTTGTTCCCTTAAGTGCTGACTTCAGAATAAGAACAAGGGACTCCACCCTTTCATTAGGCTGAGAGGGACTGGATTTGTTGGTTGGACCACAAATCAATTGTTCTTTAGAGGTTCAGTGGGACTGAAGGAACAAGAAGTGTTCTTGGGGATAAAACGATATTTTGACCCAGTCAAGACCACGAACCGCATATGAAAGATTGACTTACTGGTTATGTTATATCAGATGGACAGAAACATATCTGCAGTGAGGGGAGTGCAACTATGGGACTTTAGTGGAATGACCCGTTAGTTAACAAATGTTGATTAATTAGGTTAAAGAGTTTTACTAGTTAATCTCGGATTGTTGGAGTCCATGATCTATAAGTCCATTAGGTCCCCTTGCTAGCTCATATGGATTAAACTTAGAACAGTATGTTGGATTAATTCGAATTGTTCGAATTAGGAAAAGGGATTAAAACCGACAAGTATATGCGACATCGCTATCTGTTTTTTGTATGGCGCTTTATATTCAAATGTGATTTGAATTTTGAAAATATAAATGCGGATTCATGTTCGGGAGGTCAAAATTAGTCAAGTGGGTCAAAATTGTAAAAAGTCAAGGGTTGACTTTTTCACTAGGGAAAGTCAAAGTTTGACTTTGACCAAATGGGAAAAAAAAACATTTTGCCCTTGCTAGAGTTAGTGGAATTATCCAACATTTTTGTTGGATAATCTTACTAACTTAACTGGACTATGTGTAAACATTATAGAATGACACATAGGCCACTTTGGTTTAGTGCTTTGTGAGGTGTTGATTTTTGGTGAGTTTTTTTGGAAACCAAAAATAAAAAAATTATCCAAGGAGAGAAAGATTTCAAAAACCTCTTTTTATTAAACAATTACATGCATCTAATGCATGTAAAAACACTGATCCCGATGTAGATTTCTTGCATCTTTATTGGTTTGAAAACCAGAGTCAGTGTATCCAGTAAGGATTAAATCCTTAGTACCATACATGAGCATGTAGTTCCTCGTTCTCCTAAGATACTTGAGGATATTCTTAATGGCAGTCCAATGATCATATCCAAGATTAGACTGATACCTACTGACTATCCCTACTTCGTAGCATATGTCAGGTCTAGTACATAACATTGCATACATCAGGCTCCCTACTGCGGAAACATAGGGAATGTGTCTTATATCCTCAACCTCTTGAGGTGTCCTAGGACATTGATCCTTTGACAAATGAATTCCATATCTGTAAGGTAACAAACCTCTTTTGGAATTCTGCATCTTATACCTAGACAACATTTTGTCTATATAAGTTGCTTGAGACATGACTAGTGTTATGTTCTTGCGGTTCCGAATAATCTGAATCTCGAGAACATACTGCGCATTTCCCAAATATTTCATTTGGAACTGCGTTGCTAGCCATTTCTTGATGTCAGTTAGGTAACCTATTTCATTCCCAATGAGTAGAATATCGTCAACGTATAAAACTAAGAACGCTATAATGGAATTGACGATCTTCTTATAAACACAAGGCTCGTCAACATTATGTTCAAAGCCATAAGATTTGATCACAGTATCAAATCTTATATTCCAAGATCTAGAAGCTTGTTTCAACCCATAAATGGATTTTTGAAGCTTACAAACCTTTTGTTCTTGACCCTGTGCAATAAACCCCTATTGTTGAGCCATATAGATACTCTCTTCAAGATTGCCGTTTAGAAAGGCTGTCTTGACATCCATCTGCCAAATTTCATAGTCATGAAAGGTGGCAATGGATAAGAGTATTCTAATCGATTTAAGCAAGACAACGGGAGAGAAAGTTTCTTCATAGTCCACTTCCTCTCTCTGGGTATAACCCTTTGCCACAAGTCGAGCCTTAAAAGTCTGTACTTTACCGGCTTGGTCTCATTTTCTCTTGTAGATCCACTTACAACCAATTGGTTTTACATCATTTGGTTGATCTACAAGTTCCCAGACAGAATTAAAGTACATAGACTCCATTTCGAGGTCCATGGCTTTGACCCACTGATCATGGTCCACATCTTTTATCGCCTGTTTATAGGTCGATGGATCCTCTATGCCGTCATCAGGTATGACGACTTGTGTTTCTGTTAAACCCAAGTAATGGTCAGACTGATAAACAACCCTCCCACTACGTCGAGGCATTCTCAACTCTTGAGAAAGATGTGACCGACCAGATGTACTAGTTTTATCTACTACTTTAGTAGATGAACTAGCTCTATCTGTAACGTCTTTGGAAATTTCATTCAATACTAGTCTACTGCGAGGTTGATGACTTCTTATGTCATCTTCCTCTAAGAATGTGACATTTTTTTATACAAATACCTTATTCTCTTGAGGATCGTAAAATAGACCACCTTTTGTTTCTTTTGGATAACCTATAAATAGGCATAATTTTGAACGATGTTCAATTTTTTTTTTAGGATTTTGCACCAACACGTGTGTGAGGCATCCCAAAATCCTAAAATGACGTAAACTGCCTTTACGCCCTTTCCATAGCTCATAAGGTGTTTCTGAAACACTTTTAAAGGGAATGTTATTCAAAATATAGACAGTAGTTTCTAATGCATGTCCCCGAATGAAATCAGATAACTTAGCAAAGCTCATCATTGAGCGAACCATGTCCAACAAAGTTCTATTTCTTCTTTCAGATACACCGTTCTGCTGAGGCATATTAAGTGCAGAGAGTTGTGACTTGATTCCGTGTTCTATCATATAGTCCTGGAATCTTAAGTCCATGTACTCCCCACTTTGATTTGATCGTAGTGTCTTAATTGTTTTCCCTAACTGGTTCTCAACCTCAGCCGTATATTCTTTGAACTTTTTAAAAGAATCAGACTTGTGATGCATTAGGTAAATATGACCATACCTTAAATAATCATCAATAAAACTGATGAAATATTCATACCTACCTCGAGCTTTGACATTCATCGGTCCACAGAGGTCCAAATGTATGAGCTCTAAGGGTATTGTGGCTCTGAGACCTTTTCCAGTAAAAGATCTCTTAGTCATTTTTCCCTCAAGACAAGACTCACATGGAGGTAAAGAATTGTCTTCTAACTAATTTAGGAGTTCATTCTTAACCAATCTCTCAATCCTTTTGAGATTTATGTGGCCAAGTCTTAAGTGCCATAGATTGGCATTAGAAGAAACTTTTTGTCTTTTATTCTGAGTTTCGGTTGTTCTAAACATCTCAGTATTCAAGAAAAATTTTGCTTTAGTTGGTCTTAACTTATATAAGTTGTTTTCAAGTATAGCAGAACAAATTTGAATACCTTTTCTGAAAATGAACACTTCATTAATTTCAAAAGATATTTTATACATTTGTTCCAATATACATGTGATAGATATTAAATTCCGTCTCATTTTAGGAGCATACAAATTTTTTTTTTAAGTATGA
>NC_052349.1:84050774-84052054 GCF_009727055.1 Benincasa hispida | reverse complement strand
AAATATGATTAGTGGCTCCTGAATCCAATATACTGGTTGAGGTATCATACTCCACTAAACATATTTCAACAACTAGTAAATCATATTTACCTTGTGCTTCTTTTTCTGCTTTTTTCTCAGCAAGGTATTTCGGGCAGTTCCTCTTCCAGTGCCCGTTTTGGTTGCAGTAGAAACATTTTTCTTTTTTTGCAACTTTCTTTTCCTTGTTTGTCATGGGAGTCTTCCCCTTACCCTTCTTTTTCATTGAACATTTTTGTTCTTTGAATGTCCAACTTTAGTTTTAGAGGGCGATTCTTTTAAAACTTTCTTTGTGGTGACAACATTTGCCTCCACTTCTTTCCCCTTAGACTTTGTAAGAGTTTGAAAATGCTGGAGGTCGTTAAGAAGGGTTGTCAGATTAAACTCTATCTTATTCAAAGAAGCATTCGTTTGAAAAGGTATGAAGCTCTTCGGAAGAGACTTCATAATAAAGCTAACCTGATTTGCCTCGACGATGGCGCCACTATTTTCTTCAGCAATATTGAAGTGGACCATCATGTCCAGGACATGTTCTCTAACAGAGGTCCCTTTCTTCATACGCTTATTGTAAATGTACTTAATTCCTTCGTGTCTTAGGATTGATGATGGTTGCCTGAACATCTCTTTTAATGAATCCATGATAGCCTTAGCTATGCCCAAGGATTCGTATTTCTTCGCCAATACATCAGTCATGCTAGCAAGAATATAGACACAGGCTTTATCATTAGCCTTAACCCATCGATCATAGGCATCCCGACTAGTTCGGCTAGCATTCGAGGCAGGGGCCTGAGGACATTCCTCAGTTAAGACAAATCTCAGGTCATCTATTACTAGTATTGTATTTAGATTGTTTTTCCATGTTGAGTAGTTGTCGCCGTTCAGTTTTTTAGAAGCTAATAGCTGAACTAAAGAGCTAGTCATGCTGAAAAGAAAAACATATCCTTTTTAGTAAAAACATTAAACTTTAAAATCCAATTAAGTTTAGCAAAAAATAATGTACCCATCATTATTATATTTGCAACGATATTTCAATGGTTTAGAATAACCTTCACTGAGGGGTGATCGACTATTCCTCCGTTGAGCCAAGAATTTCTTGACTAGATACTATCACCAGAATAACTCTTATTCCTATAGTAACTTAATTATCGCTACTCTGGTCAAGAATTTACTAACACTTGGTAATTCTCATAAGTGTGACCCTCCATTTTCAGACCTCAAAGATCAGAATCATTATGCTCCCAAAGTTGGAAAGACAAGAATGA
>NC_052349.1:84030109-84047344 GCF_009727055.1 Benincasa hispida | reverse complement strand
CGGCGGAAAGCGCACGGACGAGTGGGTCGCAGAGTCGAGCGATCGCGCGAGGCAGCTTCGAACCGAGTCGGAATGGAGCGGGCAGAACAACCGGGTCAGGTCGATCGTCGGCAGCTGACACACGCAAGGCTACTCTGAACCGGGTTGGACCTCGGGCTGGCGGGCAGGTCGTCGGGTCTAGTGGCCAAAACGGGTCTGGAATCAAAATTTCTTCAATTTTTGAAGTTGTCCTCTCTCCCGAAACCGAGAAATTACAACCTAATTTCAACTTTAATGACTCTAATAAAATTACAGATTCTTTTTCACACATTAATGCTCATAAACATGTGAGTAATTACAAATTTCCACAAGAAATTTAAAGAAAGACAATGCCAAAATCATAAAAAATCCACTTTAGTCCACATTTCATTCAACACTTGAAAGAAAAGAAAAAACTACCCACCAAAAGCAATTGAGCATAATTGAAGCATGCTCTGATACCACATGATGGAACACGAGACATACGCAATAGAATAAGGATCTAATTACACTCTAATTTCTTTTAATTAAAAGGAAATTAACATGCAAAAGTATAAAAAAGAGTAAACTAAAAGGGATAGAATACAACCTTTGTTGCTCCCGAAAAAAACGCATTTTCTCGCTGAATCTCGACCCGAACTCTTTTGGACCACCACTAGAATTTACCCGCTATTCTCTAAACTCAGAACCGGGTTGTGGAACCCGGTGAATGAAGAAATGAAAAAGGGAAGAAAGGGTGGTTCAAGGTTAATGTGTGAAAGAAAGGAGAAATTTTGGTGAGAATTTTGGAAACCAAAATTATAAAAATTCAGCTTGCTTAAAAGAGAAAAGAAGAAGAAATTTGTTTTATAAAACTTCCTTTTTATAAAACAATTACATACATCTAATGCACGTAAAAACTCACCAAAAATCAACACCTCACAAAGTACTAAACCAAAGTGGGCTATGTGTCATTCTATAATGTTTACATATAGTCCATTTAAGTTAGTAGGATTATCCAACAACAATGTTGGATAATTCCACTAACTTTAGTCAAGGACAAAATGGTCTTTTTTCATTTGATCAAAGTCAAACTTTGACTTTCCCTAGTGAAAAAGTCAATCCTTGACTTTTTACAGTTTTGACCCTTTTGACTAATTTTGACCTCCAGAACATGAATCCGCATTCATATTTTCAAAATTCAAATCACATTTGAATATAGAGCGTCATACAAAAAACCGATAGCGATATCGCATATACTTGTTGATTTTAATCCCTTTTCCTAATTCGAACAATTCGAATTAATCCAACATACTGTTCTAAGTTTAATTCATATGAACTAGCAGGGGGGCCTAATGGACCTACAGATCATGGGCTCCAACAATCCGAGATTAACCGGTAAAACTCTTTAACCTAATTAATCAACATTTGTTAACTAACGGGTCATTCCAATAAAGTCCCGTAGTTGCACTCCTCTCACTGTAGATATGTTTCTGTTCATCTGATATAACCATAACCAGTAAGTCAATCTTTCACAGGTTGTTCGTGGTCTTGGCTGGGTCAAAATATCGTTTTATCCCCGAGAACACTTCTTGTTCCTTCAGTCCCACTGAACCTCTAAAGAACAATTGATTTGTGGTCCAACCAAAAAATCCAGTCCCTCTTAGCCTAGTGAGAGGGTGGGACCCCTTGTTCTTATTCCGTAGTCAGCACTTAAGGGAACAACCTATCTACTACCCTTAGAGACGGGTAGGAGTGAAGTCTGTCTTGCATCTTATGTCCCTAGCTAGTTACCCGGTCTTACCCCTGAAATGGGAGGCTTATTGAGCCAACGCTTTTGAGTTGCTCTCACTCATGCAGATCTAAGGATAATCCCGAATAAACAAGAGTTCATAGTTAGCTCAGGATTGAGATCGAGTTACCTAGGTCATCAAATTTGAATTAGTCAGTTTCAAACAGTAAACGGTGTTATAAGGTAAAAGTGACTAAGTCGTGGTCCAGTCTTATACAAACTCATTGCATAGGATGCCCCCACTCATATATCTTTATATGAACGATTCAGGATTACATCGTTTGTACTAACTACAAAGTGGACCGCATCCATAGTGTCCCCAGAACAAGGTGTCCAACCTTATCCCTATACTATAAACCATTTTAGGCTATATACTCGAATTTGATCCATGTTTTATGTCATCACATAAAGTTCAAGTCTACATTAAATAGCCTCAGGACCTTAGTTTATTGGATTCAAGATTACAATTTCAATAACAATTTTATCGAAAAACAAAACAGAATATGTTTATCAATTTATAAACTACGAGTTTTAGAATATAAAATCCAACAAACTCCCACTTGGACTAAAATTCCTAGTGGAGTATCACAATGTCGAATTTAAGTGAGGAAAAGAAACATGTGAGTACAATAAACATATGAATACAATAAACTAGGGCATATACCCAAAAGAACAATCACCACTCATACTGAAGGAAACAGAGATGACACAACCACCAAGAGCCCTCAGTATTCTTGAAGTGAGAATCTAAAGTGTGGGCTTTGTTCGGATTTGGTAAAGGGAAGGAGAAAGAGAGACCGTACACAACAATCAAGCAAGTGGGAGATGAGGTCGTCTATCGCATAGACAAGATGCTTCATCGTTTAGGTGAAGTATACGATCGTGTAGGAAAAAGTAAGCGATCGTCTAAATGATCATGTAGGAAAAAGTAAGCGATCGTCTAAATGATCGTGTAGGAAAGGGTAAGTGACCGTCTAAACGATCGTATAGGAAAAGCTAAGCGATCGTCTATATGATAGTTTAGTAAATTTTAGGAGTTAAACGATCGCTTAGGAAAAGATAAACGATCGTTTAGTAAATATCACACGAAGGTATAATTGATAAGCGATCGTTTAGCAATATTGTATATGTAAGCGATCGTGCATGCACTATCATATAGGCATTGATTTTCTAAGCGATGACACTCTCTTTTTCACAATGTCTGTACATCTCAAGCTCAACATACCGTCAGCTATTTATGCATCTCAAAGTGATCTTTCAATAAACTCATCCGTTATTAGAACAGAAGAGATGCCATCCCATTTCCTTTATAACCATCCAACGAATGTGATCTCATCATATTTATTACATATAAATTAATATCATATATTAATTATAATATTTTCCTCCATTAGATATAAATCATATTTATATCCAATTTCCTCCAAATTAATGTATCTCATATATAAAGTTAATTATATCATATTTAATTAACTTGTTCAATTATATCTTATATACTCGAATTTCCTCTTGTCAATTTGAACATTTCAAACTGACCTAAAAACTGACTCTCAACTTGTATTCAAGCTACCAAGGGGACCTTATGGACCTATGGCTTGAAGCTCCAACGGTACGTGAATAGCTGACTAAACTCTTTAGTCACGATATCTACCATCCGTTAACTGCCAGACATTCCACTAAAGATCGACAGTTGAACTCTTCTTGCCATAAATATATTTCTACGTCCATTGGATATAACCAATCATCAGTACGATGACCCTTCACAGATGCTCGTAATTACAGTAGGCCAATTTATCGTTTAACCCCTGTAATTACATCTTCCTCCTTAAGTACCACTGATCCCTCTAATGAACAATACAACATAGTCCTACTATATGTGAACACCTCTCGAGCCATGAGAAGGTACATGGCGCCACATCGTTCAAACCCCAGGATCAGCCCTTAAGAGAGCAATCTATCTACTTACCCCTGCTTTGGGGAAGGAGTGAACTCCATCTTGTGAAGTTGAGTTTCCAACTCCCAAATAAGACGAATCCCCAAAATGGTAGGTTCGAGTCGGCGCTCTAGCCACTCGCACACATGTAAATCAAAGGGGTCACCTTCAATGGCAAGAGTTCCCAACTCACTCAGGATTGAGGTCATGTTACTTATGGTCATCCTAGTGAATTGAAGTCTCAGTCATGAACGAAGTTATATGACAAGAGAATAACACTTCGAGGTTAGATCTTATACAAACTCTTTGTATAGGACGCCTCCGCTCGCATGTCCACTACACGAATAATTAGGATCAGACCATCTGTGACAAGTCACAACATTTGTAACTATTCCACAAAGCAGGCTGCGTCCGTAGTGTTATCAGGATAAGGTTTTCCTCCTATATCCATATACTACAAACTATTTTGGTTGTCACTTAAGACATGATCCACTTGTACGTCACTACATACATGCTTAAGTTACATAAAGACAACCAGGGATATTAAGTTTATTGGTTTGTGGTAAAATAAAAAACATCTAAATGTGTAAAGTCAAGAAGTGAAGTAAATATCATATATATTATACATCACAAGTGTTCGTACAAAGTTGTTTACAAACTATAGGATACAAGACTTTAGAGCACAAACCCTAACAGTAACAAAGCTTCACTTTGAAGAGTTAGTATGCGTTGGAAAACATCATACTTCATGATTCTTTAACTAGCATGCATTGGAATCATACATTTGCTTGAAAAACTCCTTGTAAAATAACTTAGCATGAGATAAATCTTTCATTTGAAAAATGAATTTCTAAAATATCATAAAAACTTAGTCACTCACGGCTTTTGACAACTACTTAGTAGATGATAAGCTTCCCTTATTGGTGTCAGTCCTGTGGACACAACATTATACTTTAGCTATTGGAAAGAGTCTCCCTTTTGAGACTAACTTTCAAAAAATAAACTTATGATCTTCTTAGTAAAGGACTTCACCTCCCAATGCATACCTTCTAGGTGCTCTACACTAAGAAAAAATATAGTTTTCAAGCTTGGATAGGCGGTAACACTAGTGTCAACGCATGCCCCACCTTCGGCCTTGCCTTATCTTAGGTGTCCACTTGCTGCACACTAACGCCTAGGCCTTCCCTTGGGCACCCACGATACTTATAGTCACCTACACAACCCCACACATAGCCCCAATGCACACCAAGGCTTGCTTCAGCCCATACGCACGCATCCAACCTCGAGCTGCTAACTTGTTTAACTCAAGCAGCTGCTTGCTTGTTCAAAGAATTCTAGATTCAATTTACTCATTAAATAACTCATTTTTCTAGAGCTTTACTCAAGAAGTTTCAAACTTGCTCAAAAATATCTAAAGATGCTTACTTAAAATTTGAGCTTATAATTTTTCGTGGTTTGGCCAGAATCTTCAAAACTTTAGCACTGGCCCTGGATTACCCGAGAGCTTAACCTTCCTGCCATTTCTTCAAATTCTAAGCCAGTTCCCATTGGCTAGCTTAACCTTCCTCCATCATCAACTAGACTCCTTTAAATTTCAAATGACTTTGGAATCTCCCAAATGCTCAAGTAGTTTGATCAAAATAGACCTTTGAATTTAACTTTCCCCTTTTATACTTGAATCTGCGAGCCATGCATCCTTAATAGGCTGCCACAATAGCCACTTAAAGGGCTAATCCCACTAAACCAACACAGTTGGCTTTCTTAATCGATGATTAAGGCTAATCACCTTCCCTTGCCATCAATGTAAGCCTTGCCTTTAGCTAGCTTCAATGCACAACAACCCTCACATGCATGCAACCTCAACGCATGTCTCCAACGCTTGTGCCATCTCATGCCTCACTCAACACCTGTGCTTAAGGTTGACGCCTTGGCCTCTTGGCCTTCAACATCATCGCATCACTTGGCTTTTAACCTTGCAAGGTTGGCCAACATAACCCCTCATCATCGCATATCAAGCCTTTGATCATTGCCCACGCCTAGCTAGTGCCTAAGCCAATGCCTTATCCTGCCAACGATCAAGGCTTAGCCTTGCCGCACGCCCATAATGCATGCTAACCTCCAAGGCACCTTGTCAACTGAAGAAGTATATCAGCATACAGTGAAAGCAACAAGGATCAATAAGCATTCTAATTCATTAATTTTGGCTATAAATAAAGCATGCTCATACAATAACAAGAGGGTTTCATGTAATACCTTTGTAAAACTTCTTGAATCTCGATTCTCAGCTGTAAAACTTCTCCAAATCTCATTGTGAACTACCTCAAGATATTCCCCACTATTCTCTTGGAGCTTTAGATTGAGTTGTGGGACTTAAGATAAGCTTGAATGAAAGGGAACTTGGAGAAGAACTCATTGCAATAACCCACTTGAAGAACAACTTTTTCAACTCGAATTTTTCAGCAAAAACTCATATTGATGCATGCCTCAATTCCAGTCCAATCTTCTCTATTTATTGTAGGACATTCATGTAAAGAAGATGGCTGCATGAGATGCAGCACAGGCATGGAGTTATTGAAGCCAAAGTTAAGTGGGTTTAGTGTGAGCTAGTTGAAGATGATAATGGAAAAATACAATTTCATTTTGTGTTTTCCAATTTTCAAATTCGATTACTAAAATCAATTTGAATTAAAAAATTAAAAGTATTATTAATTTTACAAAATTAATTTCATAAATTAATTTTTAATTAATAATAAATAAATAAATAAATAATTTAATTAATTTAATATCAAGTATTAAATTAATTTTACACAAATTCCACCTTCATGAATTTAATCTTATGCAAACTCATTACATATGATGCCCCGACTCCTTGTAGGATTGTATCAGCAATAGCAGAAGCACAAGGATCATCTAAGCACTCTCATTCACTAATTTTGGTAAAATATAAAGCTCTTGCAGAAAACAAGTGAGTTTCATGATGTACCTCTCGTAGAACTTTTTCAAAGCTCTTTCTTCAGTTGTTATCTTCTCCAAATCTTGTTGTAGACCACCTCAAGATCTTCCTCACTATTCTCTTGGTACTCTAGATTGAGTTGTGGGACTCAAAACAAGCTTGAATCAAGGGATGAAGAAAAAAAGCTCACAGCAGCAATCTTGGTGAAGAACCCTTTCTTCAACTCGAATTTTCTCTAAAAAACTCTATAGAATGCATGCCCGATTTTCACTCCAATCTCTTCACTATATTGCAGATCAATATGCAAAGGAGAGAGTTGCATGAGTTGCAGCTCATGCTTGGAGAAGACAAGGCAAAGTTGAATGCATTTTGGTGAGCAACTTGAAAGATGGATAATGAAAAACAAGCTTTTTCCATTTTTGTGTTTTGTTTTCTTTTTTCAGTTTTATCTCAAAAATCAAAATTTGATTTTAAAACTAAAAAATAAAATTAATTTCATAAATTAATTTTAAATAAAACTTAATTAATTTAATATCAAATATTAAATTAATTTTTACACATATCCATCTTTATATATTTAAATCATATTTAAATATATAAATTCTCCTATTCCATTTAATTCTCAAATTAAACATGTAATTATATCTCATATAATTACTAATTCCCTTAATTCTAATTTTAAAATAAATTATAATTACTAAGTCCCTACTGATCCTCTAATGAACAACTAGTTTGTGATCCAATCACTAAACCAAACCCTTTCAGTCTAGTGAGAGGGTGGGGCCCCTTGTTCAAGACCTGGATTCAGTACTTGGATCTTATGCAAACTCATTGCAAAGGACGACCCTACTCCTCATGTCATAACTGATGCTTAATTTTTATGAAGTGAATTATGGATGATATGCGATGGTGAAATTGCGTTGTGCACTCAAGTTTCCTCAGCAGAATCCAAGTATAAATTCCACTGAGTTTCCTGGTAAGTCCAAGATCGAACTCAGGGACTTGTGAAAATAGATTGCGATGGTAATTTTTATGAAAACCTTGCGGTAACCGGTAACTCAATTAATTGTGGGTTTGTTGTTGATTGCGTTAATGAAAAATAAACAAATGCGGCGGATTTGAGAAAAGTCAGTTGTGTGATAGATGCACTGAGTATGCGGATGAACGAGTTGAGAAGATCCTTAGCTAGCGTTACTTGGGAATGCGTCAAACTATGCGATCATGCTACAACCATGCACAACAAGTCATTTTCCAATGCAAATGCGATGCACCTAAGTCTAGGACGCATGTGTTGAGTGCAAAAGTGTCCATAGAGCTTATCCCTAAGTCTCTACTCTTTCTCTATGTGATTATGCAAAATGCATAAAGGCAAGGTGACCGCATACAATCATACCCTATTTCTAGGATGCATGCAATGCATTGATAACAAATAGTGCTTATTCCTAAGCTCCTATCTCTTGATTATGCGTTCTAACCTGACTCTTCCGAGCCTAGATTCTAATCTGACCTTCCCAAGCCTAGATCCTGTCCTTAGACTAGCCTCCCGAGTATCTCTAATGGACGAATGAAGCATACATAATACAAGACAATCGTATAGAATGAAGATTCCCTAGTTGTGCTAGCTAATCGCTTCTCAACCCATTCAACTGATTTAGCTACTCATGCGTATATAACAGAGAGTGAACAGATATAGAGAAGGAAATTCCATTTTTATAAATGAGTTTGAGTACAAAATAACAATGGAAGATAAAGGTAAAGAGCATGGTAGCAATTCCTTGCTGACCGAGGCTTTTACACTGTCAATTTCTATTCAGTTCCAAAGATGTTCCTGCTTCCGCAGGCGTCGACCCTCTCTCTGTCCTTGAAGCTCTCGGCGCTCTCCCAAACTTACCGGAACGATCTATCAGCACCGCCTTCCTCTCTCGTGTCTGCCTTAAAACGAAAGGGAAACTATGAACAAAGACGTGCGAACTAAAGTATGAAATTTCGAACTGCTGAATGGTGAACCCCTCTTCTGAAGGATGCCCTTGGTATTTATAGAATATCCAGGGTGAAAGTCGGCTTCTTTCTCATGATTGCACAGATGGGACTGCTTTAATTCTTGACTGATGCGCCAAATATTTGTCACCGAAAAGCTGAATGTACTTGTGATCATTATCGGCTGTCAATTTAATTCGGATTCGACTGTCATAAGCTTTCTGTCCCATCGCGATTAATTAGCCTTTCACCCAGATGTGTGCACCATGTTGCGCTGACCAAGTTGCGGCAATCCTTCTCGGGCAAATATTTGCGAACACAATCATCGCAAAGCCTTGTGGTGAAGTTGCGCTCGACCAATGATTTCCTATGATCGCAATTCTTGCATTGCGTCAACGCATATTCTGCATAAAAACACAAAAATCAACAGTTCCTATGCGGTGAACGCATGCGACCGCAATATTATGAAATTGATGCTTGATGGACGCAATTTAAAATGTTTTATCACTGCAAGCAAACATTGTTTAAGAACTTAGCACGATGATAACGTGCATTTCTGCCCGTTATCACTCCCCCAAATTTAAACAATGCTTGTCCTCAAACATAAGCTAAAGATTTCCTTTAGCAAGTCAACCACAATATTCTTTTCCTAGATTTCTCGAGGATACTTCGTTCAAATCCTATATACCAAAGTTTCCTTAACTCTTGTTCAAGTCTTCTCTTAAAATATTTCTAAGACCTAGGGACTGCAAGCTTAACCTTCAAAAGGACTTTACTAATTTTCGGAACATAGCATGATTTATTTCAAAAAGAAAATTTTCCACCGGGGTGTCAAATGATTTTATCCTTGCATATTTCTTGTCATTGTTATTTTTTTTTCAGACCTTGCGCTGATCCAAGTGCTTTGCCTTCGTTTTGGCTTGCCCCCATGTGTGTCATGCAAACATCCAACTACAGGCAATGCGCTCTTCCTCAGACTAAACTCATACCTACTTGGCAGCGGAGTTGTGGTCATTTATTTATGCGTTGATCCTGGTGACTTACTTTCATTTTGGCTTGCCCCCACGTGTGTCATGCGGACATCCAACTACGGGTAAGTGCCTTTCACAACTTAACTCTTATCAACATGGGTTTCCCATAGCGTTGACAGTGGAGTTATTATTCTAAAAAATTTTCTTTTTTTTCTTTCAAAATAGCAAGGTCGAAAATAAATACCTCACCCCCAAATTTAAAATGCGACAATGTCCTCATTGCCAAAAGATTGATATAAGTCATGCAATGTTCTTAGAAAGCTTCATAAAGAGAGTTTGAAAGAAAGCTAGCAAACCCCTAACTTCTAGAAATATTTTATAAGGTGACTATCTTAAAGTTAAGAAGACTCTAGTATATACGAAAGAAATAAAGCATGTTTTTCATCATTGAAATCATACTTGGCAAAGAAACAACATGCGACGACTTACTAAAGTTATCTATGTCAAATGATTGCAGTAATGAAAGAGGATGCGTTGCTAAATCTTTTAAAACTAACATGCGATGCGATAGCGCAAAATTTGAAATAAAGATAAGGAAGAATACACTCCCAAATTTGCGTTGTCGCCCGCATTGTGTATTGACGCATCCATCTTTGCGGCGATCTCTCTTCTTTGGATTGCGGTGATAGAGTGAGATAATTTGCGGCTTTATGTAACATCTCCGTAATCCTGTGCCTTAATCATTGCAAGAAAAATAGAGAGAGTGTTAAATTATTTTAAACAAAAAAAAATTCGTTATCGCAATCTCCCTTTTTTTTTTTCAATAAAAGTAATAATAAGTAAAATGCAGATAGATAAATGATGATTAAAGTGACGAAGAAATGAGAATTCAAAAACCAAACACAGGGTATTCCGGGTTTTTCAACTTCACGGAGGTCTTTTCTGGCTGGAAATCACCTCCGCAATATGCCTTCACTCGCTGTCCATTAACCTTAAATGTACAACTTCCATTTTCAGTGATCAGCTCCACCGCACCATGTTGGAATATTTCTTTAATGATGAAGGGTCCAGACCAGCGTGATTTTAATTTTCTCGGGAAGAGCCGTAGACGAGAGTTGAAGAGTAAGACCTTTTGCTCGACTTGGAGGTTCTTACCGCATATGCGTTTGTCGTGCCAGCGCTTGGTGCACTCTTTGTAAATCTTCGCATTTTCATATGCATTAATCCTCCATTCTTCTAGCTCGACCAGTTGCATTTTTTGCGCTTCTCCTGCTTTCTTCAAATCAAAGTTCAGCTTCTTTACCGCCCACAGTGCCTTATATTCCAGCTCCAAAGGCAAATGACACGCCTTACCAAATATCAATGCATATGGGCCTATGGGTGTTTTAAAGGCAGTACGGTATGCCCATAACGCATCGTCAAACTTTGTTACTCAATCTGTTTGCGAAGGTCTTACTACCTTCTCAAGTATCAGCTTAATTTCTCGATTGGACACCTCGGCCTGGCCATTCATCTATGGGTGGTATGCGGTGGCACTTTGTGGAGAATGTTGTATTTGCGCAGCAGCTCCTTGATATTACGGTTGACAAAGTGGGACCCTTCATCACTTATAATNAATGTTGTATTTGCGCAGCAGCTCCTTGATATTACGGTTGACAAAGTGGGACCCTTCATCACTTATAATGGCACGGGGAGTGCCTAAATGAGTGAAAATATGTTTCTTCAGGAACTGGGAGACTACCGCCACACCACTTGCGGCGCATGCTATTGCCTCTACCCACTTGGATACATAATCGACGACTAATAAAATATAATGTTTACCATTCGAGGGAGGAAATGGTCCCATGAAATCAATCCCTCATACGTCGAACAATTCAAGCTCTAAGATAGTGTTCATTGGCATTGCATGTTTCCATGAAATGTTACCTGTGCATTGGCACCGATCACACTTCATTGCGTAGTCAGTTGTATCCTTGAACAATATAGGCCAAAAGAATCTACTCTATAAGACTTTGTGTAAGCCCTCTCTTCTTCTACTCTTTCTTGGGATATTAGGAATCACATAGTTGAGATTGAACTCGAGGACTTGAGATAAAGTGTGACGTGGATCTTTTGTTAAGATTTATAATTAAAAATAAAAATATTTGGATTGAAGTTTGTTTCATTCAGGAAAAGGAAGTAAGAACTCGGGAATAATTTGAAGGTAATGAACTAGTTGAGCATGTAAAGGACATCCGATGATGAATTTGGCATGCTCGGGATAGGTCAAAATCAGTTGTAAAAGTCAAAGGTCAAATTTGTCGAACTCAAAGTTAAAAAAAAAGGTCAACATCTTGAAATGTGGTGAAATTTTGGTAATTTATGAATTTTAAAAGTAAATTTGATTTGTTTAAGACTTATTGGGAAAAGGTAGCTGAAAATCAAAGGAAATTTAAGGGAAAAGTCGAGTCAAAGATTGAATTTCGGACAGTCTGAGTAAGGTTCAGTGTTTTGAAGTTTTCGAGCTGTAGAAATCGAATTTGATGTTGAAATTTTGAGGTTAGTAAGTTAAGAGGTTATTAACATTTTTCTTAAATGATGTTACAATTAATTTTGACTGGAAATTGGTGAATTAATAGGAAAACCGAGATGAAGAGGAAAAAAGAGAATTTGAGATATTTTGGAAGAATTAAGGTGCTTTCTATTGAAATTTCTTATTGGATGGCTTTGAGGTTAAGTATTAATCATCTGGGCACGTGTTAAACTGGAAATTGAAGCTAGAAAACGAAGAGAAAAAGGGAATTTCGAATTGTTTTGAGATTGGCTGACCGAAGAAGAGGAAAAAATAGTTTTCGAATTAGGGCCGTTCTTTTGAAGGAAAATTGGGAAAAATGAAAGACAATTAAAGAGGAAGTAAAGCAGAAGCTCGTAGGAGGCTTGATTTGAAGAAATTTTGCCAGAGAAGTAAGAAAAACGAAGAAAAACAGTGGCGGTAGAGTTATTGCGAAAACAGAGGATGCTCAGGTTTTTAGCAAATTCGTGTAGTGAGAGACTAATTCGAAACTCCAAATTTAAAGGTAAGTTACTTATAAGGTCCTTCTAGAGTTATATGGTCTTTTATTTGATAGTTATTGGCTGGAATTTCTGATTTTAAGTTCTGAAAATTCTGCTTTTCCTCGCTGGAAAAACAGGGGTACGGTAGAAAGATTGGTCGATTCCGGGAGTTCTAGGCCAATTCGGATGTCCAAACTTTGAGGTAAGTTAATTAAGAGGATGGGTAAAAGGTTTGTATAGGCTAATTAAGCTTTAAATGGCCGGTAAATGATGAATTTAAGTCTGAAACGCTCACCGGAAAAACAGAGGTCAAATCTTGAAATTTCGGAGGTTGAAGAAAGAGCTGATTCATCTATTGTCTGTCATTAAAAGCTAGAAAATCAATTTTAAGGTTAATTAAGGTGTTCTCAATCATAATTAGGGATCCAATTGGTATTGTTATGATATCTTAAACCTGAAATTAGAATAAATTGGGATCTTAAGTCAATTTTGAAGTTGATTAAAGGGTTAATTTAAAGTAATTAGGTTAATGAGAAAAATTAAGGAAAATTGGAATAGAATTAATTTTTGTTGAAGATTAATTTTAAGGTCTTGAGTTAATTTTAGAGCAATCGGGTGAACAAATTACAAATCAAACTCTACCTTGGATCAAATTAGGGATCTGGCAAAAGTTTAAGTGAAATTGGTTATACTTGAAGATTAATTTTCAAATAATTGGATTATGGTCATGTGGAGGATAACTAGAGGATTATCAATATAATTTCAGGATGAACGGGAGATGGAGAAACCGAAATTATGAGGAGGAGCCGATTAATAGTGAGTGGTTTACTTTTGAATATTTTGATATAGAAACTAATTATATTATAGTATGTTATGATTTATGAAATGTGATGGCATGATCTGTTTTACTTGATTGATATTTCAAAAATGTTTAAATCGTGATTTCTAAACTCTTGATGGTTTTATACGATCTTGATTTATCAAAATGTAGTTTAGAACCAGAGTTTACACAATTGTGACTTGTATTGTTTTATATGAAAACCTCTTGATGTTGAATTTAAAAATGCTGAATGTTTGTGAAAGTGGTTTCAAACTACTAATCATTCTACCCGAGAGATGGTTATTTTCCCGTGCTACTTGAATGTGTTTTAATAGCATCGCTCAGGCGATCAGGGGGCTACCGGGGTCAGATGTGGCTCGAGTATACCGGGAAGTCCAGAGGAACCTACGCCTATAGCACCACCCAGGCTATCAGGGGGCTACCACCGGGGTCAAATATGGCCAGAGTATACCGGGGAGTCCAGAGTAACCTGGGCCTGTGGTGTGTATTTATGCTTAGCCTTGAGGCAACTCTGCGTGCACGTATGACCTTGTTATTTGGTTTACACCGCGGGGGGAATTCTTTGTCTAGAGTAACCCGTCGTTGTAAACGAGTATTTGGGTATAGAGGTTGTGTGGTTTTCTGACAACGACTGAATGCTTTATAATGTGTTTATGAGAGTTGATCATGCCACTTTTTTTACTAGCACGTGTTTGAAATGCTGTTGAATCTTTTATACTTTGTTTAATGGTTTACTGAATGATTTGATAAACTTTATTGATGATTTAGAAAGTGATAGCTTATGTTTATATTAAACTACCACTCACTGGGCTTTAGCTCATGCTTTCCATGTTTTTTGTTTTTCCCCAACCCTAGGTAGTGACAAGTTCCTGGTGCTTGCTGAGCCGTCAAACGCCACTAGTGTTGTTAAACATCTGTTGTATTGTTAGTGCATGTATTTGAGAGTATTCCAGAACAACTAGAACTTGTGAGTTACATGTCATGGGAGGTTTTGTTCAAAATAATCCTTACTGTTGGTCTGTAAATCTCTTTAAACAGTATTGTGATTTAAACTGAATCAAATTCCTAAACTCTGTCAACGAACATAGATTATTTTTGGAAATGGGTTTTGGAAGTTTGGGTTTGATCTTGAGTACAAGATATGTTAGGAGTTGGGACGTTAGATGTCATAGAGAGAAGTGATGTTTAACGTCTTCACGCTTCGTTCTAGGTTAGAAGAGAAATCTGGAATGGGGTGTGACACTTTGGCTGCGGTGCGCTGCCCTCCAAAGTGCCTACCATATGGTGAGTCGTGACATTGCGATAATATGCGTTGTTGAGCAGCATTTGGTACGCATAATCGCAAAATCTGATCTGCCCCTCTTTTATATAGATTCGGCTCATCCCAATAATAATGTTTGTATTCATATTTGAGCTTCCTCTTTTGGTGGTAGGTGTAATCTTCAAGAAATTGCTCGCAAACCAGATAATTGACTATGTCTGCATACTAGGGCAATTCTTCAACATGGAATAGCTGCTCATCTAGGAACACTGCACTCACCTCAGACTCATTGCGGTCAACTTCAGGATTTTCCAGTCTAGACAAGTGATCCACAACTTGGTTCTGTTCTCCGTCCCCTTTCGATCAATTATTTCTATATCAAATTCTTGAAGGAGGAGAACCCATCTGATCAACCTCGGTTTTGCGTCCTTCTCTGTCATTAAGTATTTTATTGTCGAGTGATCAGTATGGATGAGTACCCTTGTTCCCAATAGATATGCCCGAAATTTTTCCAACGCAAAAATTACCGCTAGAAGCTCTTTCTCTGTGGTGGTATAATTTTTTTCTGAGCAAGATTTAATATATTACTCGCATATGCGATGGAGTGCAAGATTGTTTTTCTCTTTTGCACTAAAGCTGCTCCTATCGCATACCCGCTTGCATCGCACATTATTTCAAAAGGAAGTGTCCAATCCAACGCAATCAATACGGGTGTGGTAATCAGCGCATTCTTTAAAACTCGAAATGCGTTGAGGCAGTTGTTATCAAAATCAAATTTCCTATCAGCCTCTAACAACACACTCAATGGTCGTGCTATTTTGGAAAAGCCTTTGACAAAGCGTCTGTAGAATCCAACGTGCCCCAAGAAGCTTTGTACAGCCTTCATGCTTGTTGGAGGTGGAAGTTTTCAATTGCTTCGATTTTTGCTTTGTCCACCTCCAACCCATCCCGGGAAACCTTGTGTCCCAACACTATGCCCTCCTTCACCATGAAATGGAATTTTTCCCAATTGAGCACCAGATTCGTCTCTTCGCATCTCTTCAGTATCTTCTCTAAGTTGGCTAGACAGACTTCATATGTGTTCCCATAAACAGATAAGTTGTCCATAAAGATTTCCACAGAGTCCTCGAGATAATCTGAAAAGATGGCCATCATGCACCTTTGGAACGTACTTGGCGCATTGCAGAGGCCAAACGGCATGCGGCGAAAAGCAAATATCCCATATGGGCAGGTGCATGTGGTCTTGTCTTGATCTTCTGGAGCTACCATAATCTGGTTGTACCCAGCATAACCATCCAGAAAGCAATAAAAATCATTTCCAGCTAGACGGTCTAGCATTTGATTGATGAATGGCAGAGGAAAATGATCTTTCTTTGTGGCCGCGTTCAACTTATGGTAATCCATGCAAATGCGTCACCCAGTGACGATTCTTTGCGATATTAATTCATTGTTTTCATTCGGGACTACCGTCATACCACCCTTTTTCGGCACACACTGCACGAGACTGACCCACGTACTATCTGCTATAGGATAGATAATGCCCGCATCTAGCCATTTAATGATCTCCTTCTTGACGACCTCTTTCATCGCAGGGTTGAGTCTGCGTTGATGTTCGATTGTTGCTTTATGGTCCTCTTCAAGACGAATGTGGTGCATACAGTACGCTGGGCTAATTCCTCTAATATCGGCGAGCGTCCAGCCAATTGCTCGCACATGCTTCTTTAAAATGCTCATCAACGCATTCTCCCGGTCCTCGTTCAGCTCGAAGGAAATAATAACAGGCAGCTTCTCATTCTGCCCCAAAAATGCGTACTTTAAATGGGTCGGTAGGGTCTTTAATTCCAGTGTTGGTGGTTCTATCAGGGATGGTTGCGTTGTTTTTCTTTCTTCTTTTTCTATTGGCTCCTCTTCTCGATTTGCGATCATTTCTTCTTCTTTGCTTGTTTTTGTTGTGATCGCATTACAGGTAGCAACAGATGAGCTGGCATCCTTTTCTTCACTCTCTTCATCAAACTTTTCTTCTTCAATCGAATTCTGATCATCATCTGAGTCATGTAGGTCTTCTTCATCCGGAAACTTCATGGCACAGATTATGTTAAACTTGAGCTTCTGTCTGTTGATACTCAAGGTGATTTCCCCTTTATGCACATCAATCTGAGCACGACTTGTTGATAAAAATGGTCGCCCCAGAATGATGGACACAGGTTTGTCGGCCTCGTAGTCTAAAATGATGAAGTCGGCTGGTAGGATAAATTTGTCAACGATTATCAGCACGTCCTTCACCTCTCCCTCTGGATGAACCAGAGATCTACCGGCCAGTTGGAGAGTCACCGTTGTGGGCACCAGTTTTCCCACATTCAGCTGCCTAAAGATTGACAAAGGCATCAAATTTATGCTGGCTCCCAGGTCACACAGAGCTTGCCCGATGTACAGTCCTCCTATGGAGCAAGGAATAGTAAAGCTCCCAGGATCGCTCA